>NC_092061.1:9261071-9579285 GCF_039877785.1 Chaetodon trifascialis | reverse complement strand
TACTTCATGGCATGGGCTTGAATGGTGGCACGTTCATTGAAGAGTATTATTAAGTAATTAATTTATTTATTGTTATTTTATTTTTACATTTATTATTAGCCTGTGGGGATAAAGGTTGCTGTTGAAATTTAAATCAGAAGGCTGCAAATAAAAATAGGCATACGATTTTTAAATTTCATTTAAGAAATGAATGCCATTGATGTGTTTTTTATTTGAAATTCGATTTTGAACGTGTGCAATTTTAAGTTATGTATTGGATAGTATTAAGCTTTGCTTGTTCCATATTCAATGTTTAAGCAATACTTAATTGGGTCCATATGAAAAGTTACATATCTGTTAGAGTTCGGCCGGTTACTCGTTTCAGACGAGTAATTCAATCATTATTATTATTTGCTACAGCTTTTTTTTTTTCTCTTCTCATTTCTTTCTTTCTTTGAAATTTATTTTCTGTTTATGATTTTAATGTATTTTTATGCTTCTGTAAAGCACTTGCCTGGTGTATGAATTGTGCTATACAAATACATTTGCCTTGCCTTGCTATGGTTTTGGCTATGAGCTCGATGAAACCAGTGGATTTCATGGTGACACAGATTAAACACCCTTCAGGTGTCAATACTTCTGCACTACATAAGGTTCAGAGCTTTCAAACACAAGACAGAGGTTCTTTTTAACAAACACTTACATTTGTTCTCAAACAGACTGACAGCCCATCGAGGACAGGCAGAAACTGCTCTGTGCCAGTGTTAAGTGTTCATGAAATGTTATTGTTTCCTAATTGTTTCTGTGTTGATTCAGATTCAACACCTATGTGATTCTTGTGTTCCAAAATGCAACATTTAGGCCATAATAATTGATCCAGTATTGCCAAAGTGAGTATTGTTTATTCCAAACAGCTTTTCCTGGAGCATTCCACATCGACTTCAAAGTTTGCCCAGCACTTAGATGGACTAAAAGCTACCGTTAATTTAAAAGTAATACAAATCTTGATTTAAAAATATAGTGATTAGACTGTATTTAATTCCAGAAATATCTGAGGTGTCATTTTTGTTTTGTATCACATTCCCATTAGAGTCATGGCAGAATATGTATTAGTGCAGCTCACTTGCACATATCCTAAAATCAATTGATTTGTCTCCCAGATGATGTATCATTTACGGCTGTTGCATCAGTTCCCATTACCACTTATAAAGGAGTTTATCGTAAAGTTATGTTCAATTTACTTTACATATCTCACATATCTGATAATGACCAACAGAGTTTTGACCTACAGATGTAAACTTCAGGGTTATTGAAATTCCAAAGCTGAGCCCTTCTGGTATCAATGCTTAAGATTGTCCAGAAATGCCAGCATTGTGCTGTAAAATGTACACTAGATATAAGGAGAAGATGCACGATTACAGGCAAGTTGTTAAAAACTAAAAGTGGAAGATGACCTTACTGAGGAGAGAATCATCTTTCTCCCATCTCTCACCGGGGGTCCTATTCATGGACTGAAGGAAGAACTGAGGTAGTTCAAATTGGTCCAACTATAGTCCTCACACCAAAATAGTGGCATCACAGTTACTGTAAGAGTCACTGGGGGGTTAATTAACAAATCAGTAACAGCAGTTTGTAACAAAAAAAAAAAATAACACATTTCTATGGTGTAAGATCGCTGTCAAAAAGACGTGTCCATAATTAAAGTTTCGTATTTGGAAAGTTAACAATTTGTGTGTCATAAAAGTTGTTTTACACAAAATTCCGCTGTCATATACGTGAGTCTGTGAAATTGGGTTCGGGTTACGATTGTTTTTATATGAGTATGAGTCTTAAAAGCTGTGAGTGCAAAGTCTTCCCACACAATCTGGCATACCGGGCATTTTCCCGGTGGGCCGACGTGCTATTTGGGCTATTGAGAAAATTAGATGCAACGCATAGGGGGGCAGACTCCAAACTGGAAAGTATAAATACATGCAAATGGTTCAGAGTTTCAGTGGACTGTACAGGGCAGCAGCACAGACTGGACTTTTCATAATTGCCTGCAGAATGTGCCCACACTGTAAAAGAATATAAAGTACAGGTTCAAACTTTAACGTTGACCAGTATTGAGCATGTATCAAGTCTGAAAACTACAAAATATAGGGAAGCCCATAAGGGACTATATTTAAATGGTAATGTAAACTTGAAAATGAAAATGCAATTCCTCAAGGGCATTATAATCTTTCATTTTGTATGTGTTACTTGACTGAAAATGCAATAATCCAAATTGCATTTCCATTTTCACATACTCTCATGAATGTTCAATGACCATATTAAGATTAGCTGTTTATATAAGCAAAATAATCAAAACAATGACCTCAGTCTATTGCATTTATATTCACATGTTAAGATTGCTCTTGTGGTGACAAAATGAAAACATAAATGCAATTTTCTAATGCTATTCTAAATTATATTTTCATTCTGAAGTTTACATTATCATTTTTAGCTAACCTCCTATGGGCTCCCATAAAAAATGGTTAAATGTTTAAGTGTAGAATATTGGAATTTTGTCGGAATATGATGGCACCCTATGCATTGCAGTGCATCTCTGCCTCACTCCTTTGACCTTGAACACTTCCACTTTACAGCACTGATGCTTGTCCTCCTTTCCTTCCATTCACCCTCCTATGGCAATGTGGAAACAGGTTATTAATCACAAGCAGCTGCATGTGTACTGACCCTGACCCCACCCCCCACCCCCCAATCTTTTGTTTACCTCTCTTGCTAACCATTGCTCTCTGCCTTTCAATCCAATGCTAAACCAGACTGGATACAGAATTGCAGGACACAACAGCCAAGTGAGTAACACATAGTAGTCAGTGAGTGAGTTTAACAAAGAATGCAATCATTGCTGAATATTTCCGGCAGAAAAGTTTGCCCATGTAAGAGTTATTGGCTTAATTTACATAATTGCTGTGCCAAATGCAAACAAGTGGTAATCCCTGACTAACGGTGACTTTGGTCGTAAGTAAACGCTTAGCTGACTACTGAGTGTACAATATTACAGTACAAGTCATAATGCCTGCTGTAGTGAGTGAATCTGTTGAATGAAGAATGAAAGATAATTAATAAAGACAGCAGAATGTAGAGATAATCATATTACCAGCCCTCAGCACAGAAAACTCATCATTTCTTATTTGCAGAGTAAACCATCTTTTAAAATGCTACAGTGAATCTACTCAGCAGTGCTGGTAACCAGCTGAGCAAGTTCATAAAATCATCTGCCAATGATCTTATCTCACCCAGAAATTTGATGAATGACTGCCATTCACTTTAGGATCAGACAACAATTGCTTCTGTCTTGTCTTCTCTCCCCATCAGAACTGACAAGAAGGGGAGCTCTGTTGTTTGACAGTGACAAGATGCCTGGCTGCTGCCTGTCTTCTCCTTGCATTTTGCTGTACTCTGCAGCATACCTGAATATAAGCCAGCCTGCAGCATGATGTGTACGGCACGTAGTTGTTACACCAACAACTAGCAATGGGCTAGAAGAAGAAGATCATGTGGTACCAAGTAAGAGACAGTTGCTTGTTCATTGAAGAGTGAACCTGAACCGACCTGAAGGTGCTGAGCATAATACTGCATTTACAGTGCCGGGACAGTCACTGTGCTGACAGGAAGATGCTTTATTTTGTACTACTGTACGCTACACAGCATTTGACTGTTTTTTTTGTTTTTTTTTCATCTTTAATCTGAACAGTGCTTTAATTTAGGTGATTCTTTTTGGAGGAATTACTGACTTGATTACATTGATGCTGTAGTGGCAATCTAGCTACAAAAAAAGGCCACTTGAGGGAATCTGAAGTTATTTCCAACTCATGGTGGTGTGTAAAAATGAGGTCCTCCTGGATATGAGTTTTACACTTTATTCACTTTCATTTCTTTAAAACCAACAAACAAGACTCTTACAAAAAAGCCAGGTGCTAAAGGCTTAAAACTGAGCTCCTACAAAAGACAAAAACACTAAAATGTGATACAAAACCCATTCAGCCCTCACACACACAGACACGGTTGAAAAACTGTGTGACTTCCCTGATCCTGATTCCCTCTGCTGATTGTGGGTGCTTTTCATTACATAAATTGGTCTCCTCGTCTCCTCCACTCGCTTCCTCTCCTCGCGTCTTAGCTCCGCCCAGCGAGGACATGAAAGAGGGATGCGAGGAAGGGACGTGAGGACGGAGGAAATGAAACTCCGAAATGAAAAATCCTCGCTCCACAGCGTCAGTCCGAAGCGACATCAATTACTGATGACGTTTGCACAGCTGTAAAAGCTGTAAAACGTGATATTAATTTCAGATCTGCAGTCAGACTGTTCTACTCCTGATTGCTATTGATGAGGTTTCAATTATATGCCGTTAGAGGCATAACAGAGGACGGGTGTGTGGTAGATTAAACCAACAGCCTTGTAGCCTTGCTTTAAAAAAACGTAAATATATACCAAGAATTTTCATTAATTTCTTGGTGACAGATACAATTGTTAAAAGGACACAGTTGAAACAAGAATCAAGATTACATTTGTGAAGACCTGCTTGTGCCACATATGACACGCCCCTTAAATAATAAAAGACTTCCGCGTAGGCTACACCGGTGTATCCTCACTCTGATCTCCTTCAGAAGCCTCCTCTCTCCTCGCTCCTCGTCCCGCATCAACTAGAGATTCCAAGGCTTGCCGCAGTCAGTTATATGAACTGCCACTCATGTTTAGCTTAGTCCGTAAAAATGCTCCACCTAGCTTGCACTCTGTTGACAAATGACTGATGATGGTTGATGACGATTTTACCCAAAATACACTTGGAGACAATATCAGAGATTAAGATTAAGATTATTGCTTTATTAATCACAGCACACACATGCTACAGGGAGGGGGAGACTGTACACACGCCATGCTTTTTGTGAAATTATTTTTCTTTTCTTGACCCATCCTGGTCCGTCGTTCCTCCACGGCAGACCAGGAGCGGTGGGCTGCTAAATGCCAGCCGATGCCGGTGCCCACGCCCGGGGACCCATCCTTTTTTGTCACCATTGGTCAGGTGGTGATCTTCTTGCATGTTTTTAGTGGGGGTTATTTAAGGAGGAAACCCCTTTTTCCTCGAGCAGCAGGCACTGAAGACATGGCGGAGGACACGCCACCAGCGCCCACAGCGGGATTCGAACTGGGGACCTTCTAGCTGTGAGGCGACACTGTTACCACTTGTGTAAAGCCAGTCATGCAGCACATCATTTTATTCATATTTTACACCTAACTACATTACTAAAGTCAGTCTTGTAAAGTATTTACCAACCATGACTCATCCTGACTGGGTCAACATATATAAGCCCACAACTATATCACACGTTTAAAAATATCGTAGGTAAAGGGTCCACTGCCCCCTGCTTGGAACAGAAATCTCTCTTTTCCGCCCCGTCCCAAGCCCCCCCTGGGCCCCGGGCCGAGAGCGTGTCGCCCTCCCAGCCCCCCCAGAAGCTCCGCCCCTACATGTACCGTGTTCCCAGAAAAGCTGTGATGCTAATAAACTGTAGCTCTGTAAATACACTGAAATGCTAATGGGATACAATATTTAGACTGTAATTGCAGGTAGTCAACATTAGTTCCAGTTTATTTAATTTATACAGCACTTTAAAAGCAAACAAGTTTTGCACTTAAGTACGTTAAAATGACAGATACATATGTATACACATATAAGCATAAAGGCATAAAGTGCATAACAGATGAGGAAAAAGCAAGATTAATATCGAAAGGGTTAAAACCCAAGGAATCAGATAAAAATAAAAATGGGTTAAACACAATTGGACATCAAGCATTAACAGACTTGGCCTGTGTAACGACCTCTGGCAGGCTATTCCAAAGCAGAGGAGCAGCAAAAATTTGATACAAACACAAAGGAATCATTGTAACGTACTTCCTGTTCGATTTTTAATAGCATGTAGCAGATTGACCAAGCGGGTGTTTGAATACAATAGAGTAGGCGGCTCCTGTCACAGCAGGTTTTTGCATTATTTCACCATCTCATACAATCATTAAAAGGCCGTTAGTAGACTCTTAACACTGTATATCACTGTACACCTAAAATAATAAAGGTAGTAAATTATAAGTTAGTACTGTGTTGCATGCTTTCAGTTGCTACTGTTTGAAATCGCTCTGATCATTTGGGTCTGAAGAAATTCTATATGTTGACTGATGGTTAGAGAGATGCAATATAGAGAGTGCCGACTGTGCAGGTAGGGGTGTGTCTACTTTTATTAGCATTTTCTGATATCTGTATACATTTGTTTGTGGCTTGCAAGATCTCCATTTGTTGTAAAATATGTCAAATGTTTTACTTCATTAAAGATGTGTTCCTCCCCAATGGTCTTTTAAAAAAACATGCCATACACTACAATGCACACTGCATAATAATGAAAAGTACCCAAACAACAGTGACTTTTGGTTTT
This sequence comes from Chaetodon trifascialis, assembly GCF_039877785.1. Classification (NCBI taxonomy): domain Eukaryota; kingdom Metazoa; phylum Chordata; class Actinopteri; order Chaetodontiformes; family Chaetodontidae; genus Chaetodon; species Chaetodon trifascialis. Next base: position 9,572,835 of record NC_092061.1, on the reverse strand, counting down.
ACTAATAGTATTGAATCACATTGAATTAATTTGCCCTTTTTTAGATTGAACAGCAAAACAAATGTTCATTAGCATCAGTGAAGTGAATACAAATGAATCATCACTGCTTTAGTCATTTTGCTTTAAGTCATTTTGCCTTCAGTCCATGTGGAATAGTTCATATCAGCTACACATTTGGACACTAAACATTTTCCCTGTTCTTTTTGATACAAGTGCTCAAACTCTGTCAGGTTTCATGGGGACTGTGAGTGAAGAGTCATTTTGGCTACTTACACTGACATTGTTTTGAAGTCATTCTGTGTAGGTTTGCCTTTATATTTGAATCATAGTTTTACGGGAAAATAGATCTCCTCCCTGTTGCTGTTCTTGTGCACACTGCACAAAGGACTTTTTCCTTCTGGCCTTTTTAGCAGATCCATGTAAATGACCGACTGATGGACAGCTATGAAATTACCAGATGTATTTGTGGATTAACAACAATAGGACTTAAACAGATTTTTTAAAATTAACTTTACCAATTTACTGTTTGTTTTTTTTCTCATCACTTTGGCTTTTATCACACGGCAAATACAATTTGAAATATTCCTTTGAAAATTGTTTTATTTCAATCTTTCATAGCAGAATATTCTCCAATACCTCTCACGTAACTCAGCCAGTGCCTTTTGTCTCAGATACCTCTCCAAGCAGTGGACAGCAATGGGATCTGTGTCTATGTCAAACTTATTGGCAAACAGGTGGTGCTGCTCAAGCATCCACTGCAGGTCTCCAGCACCATACACACATACTGACCTGACGTGGTTACCTTGACACTCTGGGTACACCGCCTCCAGCGAACCCTGTGACCCCTCATGCCCATGCCACTTCACCAGCCGTGCAATCGCATTCATGTCAGTCATGTCATATTTGTGGTTGGGCCATGTTGATCCAGGAACACCGGGCATTCGTTGAATAGTTGCCCAGATGAACTCATCAGGACTGTAGGTATCTTTTGACCACTCGATCAGTGCCTGTATTCTGGTGTCCTCCAACACGCTGCGGACGTAGCCTCGGTTAACCACAATGTAGGCATTTCCTGACAGGATGGGCAGGTTGAATGGAGGTGGCTCCTTTGCCTTCCCTGTCCCCTGAGACAGTTGAAATTTTCAATTATTGTAATGGTGACATCATTAAGGTCAATCTGAACATGTAACACATGAGGAAAGCAGTACCTGGATTTGTCCATTAACTATCTGGTGAGCATTTGAGAACCTCCACTTCTTTCTTTCAGGCATTTTTTCTGACTCCAAGCTGTTGCGACCCCTCAATGAATGCAACATCCTTACAATCTCCAAGTTGGTTTTCAGAGGGAAATCCTGGCCACAAAGGTTGATGAAGTATTTCCATTTTGTGCTGGCGTTATACAGATCAGCCATACAGTTAAGATCAGCCTGGACGCGTGGCCAGGCAGCATAGACCACGTTCACAGCCTGGCTGACCATGAAGACATTTGGGAAACAGGAAGTAATGGCCTCGATGGCAGAGAAGACTGAGGCCTCTGATTTTTTGTCCACATGGACACAGTAAATATTTTGAGGTGCGTAGATGGCTCGCAGCAGTCGCTCAAAGTTCTGCACCTGGAGAATATGGCAGAAAAATTAATTCAATCCTAACTGTGTATATTTCATGTATTCATTGTATTTGCTTTATTTTTGGACCTATCTAAAGGGGCACTCCAGCAATTTCCTATTGCTGTCATATTTGGCAGCTCAAAAAGACAAGAAAATGCAGAACACTCATCACAGCTGAATCTCAACAAACCACCAACCAAGCAACAATTGCAGGAGCAAGCAGAGTCAAAATCCAAAAAACGAAGAGATACAAATTACCAAACAATAAAAACTAATAACAATTGCTCTTCCATTAATTTGCAAGACTCACAAGAGACACTCTTAAAAATGTTACAAATTGAAGCAGCAGAGGCCATCTTGCCTCCAAAATACTCACTTCTATCAAACTCCACACCTCCAGTTTGAAATGCAGCTGTTTTCAGTATTCATTCTGACATTTAAACTGAACTTCATGTGTAAAATTGGTGCAATGCTTCTGTAATTAATCATTAAAATGAATTGTTTAGACCACTACTACACTGTTTTTAAGGTGTAGTTGAACTTGTATTAGAATTTGCGTACCTTGTGATGCACAACTAGAGAGTAAGCCAGAGGGAAGTCCTCTTCTTCTTGGCTTAAGGGGAATGGTATGTATTTCCTGCTTTTCCTGAATTTCCTGAAAATACATAATATTGGACAAATATCACAGGAGATACATGCTGTCTAACATTTCTGTTAAATTCAGTACATTAAATAATTGCTGAGAGTAATACATCAGACACCTGTGGTTTAAAGCAACACACCTGCAGTCTTGGGTTGCATTGATATAATATTCATTGGGGATCTGAACACTCTTGTGGAACTCTCTGCTGGTGGAGAGCAGTTTAGCCTCCGCCAGTGCCTCCTTCTCTCCCTGCACGATTGCTGAACAGTTGTACACGTCCTCTCCACCATCATCAGCATCTGTATACTCCAACCAGCTGTACCCAAGAATGTAGGTAGGATCCCAGCCTGTTTTGTGCTGACTGAGTAGGTTAAGCATCCACAGTGATCCCAGTACAACAACACTGAGCACCAGGAACAGCAGCAGCAGGCGTCCTTTCAGCAGCCTCATTATTTGAGAGGGGAACTTCAACCAAGATGCTTTTACAATGTGATTTCTGTGTATATTCCAGCTGCCTTTAAATTCCTTTTATCAAGTCACTGATTTATTTTTCTCTCTATGACACACTATGTCTTTACCTGACCTTCCTGAGTCATTACAGTAAACCTGATTTATTTCAATTTAAAAGCTAAGCTAAAAATGTGTTATCTGGCACATTATAGATGATTTTGTTGTTATTTCCATGCATGACTATAAACCGTTTCTGGAGTAATGTTGTGTATGTGTAAATAAGTTACAGTAAACCTGATTTATTTCAATTTAAAAGCTAAGCTAAAAATGTGTTATCTGGCACATTATAGATGATTTTGTTGTTATTTCCATGCATGACTATAAATTGTTTCTGGAGTAATGTTGTGTATGTGTAAATAAGTTCCACTTATTACAGACCCAGGCAGGTTAGTCACTCCATACGTTATTGCCCCTGGAAACAAAATAAGAAAAGTGATGTTGGCATACTGTACATCAGTTGTTTAACCAAACATATCAGAACTGCCAAGTATAAAATTTAATGGTGACAATAAAGCAAAGTTCATGGTTCTGTGTAATAAATACTGTCTTAATGGTCTTTGTATTTTAAAGGAAAAGCAATCAAAAATGCATTTTTGAAAACATGAGCACAAAAAAAGAAAAAAGAAATGGCAAGATAGAGATAAACACAAGGGAAACTAAACCTTTCGGTCCTCTTAAGTAAGCGACGTGAAATACTGTATTTTTCCGGGCCCCGCCTGGAGAAGGAACCGGCAACCTTCTTGCTGTGAGGCACGCACACTACGTGCGCCACTGTGCAGCCCGTCAAATAGCATATGGACAGGAAAACAATAAAAATGCTCAAAGCTATGCCTCAAGTGGGGCTGTAATATCCATTATACCACGAGGAAACAGTAAATAGTGGTACTGAATTCTGTGAAGATGACAGAATGAAAGTCAAACAGTTCTAATGGGGGTGTTTTGGTTTGGGCAGTTAATCACCTTTGCTGTCTCACATTGACACACACATACATTTATGGAGATATTCCATGGACTTCCATTCATATCCGGGAGAATTATCCAAACCATAACCAAAACCACTGCTTGCCTAACCCTAACCCTTACCCTAAACTCAACCCTGGTCTTCATCCTAAAATTTAATGATTTACATTGTAGAGACCTGAATTTTGTCCCCGTATGGAAGGCGAGTCACTGTGTGACTGTGTAAAAAGACTAGGTAAAGTTGGGTATAGATTGGGGCATTTAAGGCACAAAATTTGGCAACGACATTGCTGTAAAATATAAATTGCTATGTGTCTGATCAAGGATCCAAAAACACTTCCATAGCCATTCTCTATTCCCTGCTCTCCTTTCACAACCATGACACTGTTTTCCTTAGAAATAAAGGTTTTGATTAAAATACTTGCATACAAGATTTGGTCATGTCATAAAAGAACAGTGTGGCAATGTTGCAGGGTGGACCCAAATGCAGGACACAGGCACGAGAGGTAAAGTGAGATTTAAAAGGTATATTGGTAGCGATGGTGGTTGGTAGGCTGGAATGGCAAGAGAATTAACAGGCAAGCAGCAAGCAGACAGATGAGGAATAATGTTGGGCACAAGGAAGAGACATTTAGTACAATGTAGATATGAAACACAAAGAATTGATCACTAACCAGAGTCCTGAAGCGTGTCTCTACCACTGACGGCAAAGCAGATCTACTGTTGATCGGTTGATGGAAGGCAGATATGCAGGCTGGGCAGGTCAGGTGAATTAACCACAATCAAGAGGGAGCTGGCAGAGAAATAAGGGAAGCCACACCTACACCATACACAAATACACAGATGGACAGTGAAAAAAAACCAGTTACCCGGATGTAATTCCAGTTCTGTGAGTCTCTGCGTGGCTCTTCTATTGGATGAGATGTACTCCTTGCTGGGCCCAAACCAACATAGTCCGAACATTGCCAAAAATTCAATAAGCATGGCACTGCCAGAGCATCATGGCTGCCTTAAAACAACACTAGCAAAAGCTGGACGTCATAAAGAACACTTCGGTGCAAGAGATGAGGTCTCCCGAGATAGTGCACCAAGCAGCAAATGGGGCACAGAACTGGCAGTCATGTCTCTGAGAAACGACTGTACAAAGGTGGAAATGAAAGACCAGGGCCAAGCTAAGGTCCTCCACTGACATAAACCTGAAAAGTGGCGTTGAGGATACGTTATCCCTAGTGGCTGCGGGAAGATCACAACCCTTTGTGTCATAGCCTCTGTGGATCACATCATGGCAGATGACCAGCTGGTTGGATTATCTGAAAGTTTCCAATGCACTCTACATAACAATAGAGTGCATGCATTAGGCACAAGGTGTGCAGGTGCTCCACTCCACACAAGCAGACAGATTTGGACCCAGTTCCACTGACCCACTGTCTAAACTTTAAAAGACGGTTGGGCAGACAAGAAACACAGGTCCCTCACACTCTTGGCCGACACCAGAGCTGAGGGGAGCCCCATCTTAAGTGACGGTGCCTCCATGAGGCTCAAAAGCTAACCCACAAAGCTGTTCAGCAATGTTTGGGGGTCCCATTGAGGAACAAAGCATTCAGGAGGGGATGAACAATACCTCCAGTACCACCACACATTACACTATAGCCTTAGAGGACCCTGTTACTCAAAAATAGGATCAAAATAATAATGAAAATAGAATAAAGGAAATACATACATAGAAATAAAATCAAGCTAGAAATAGAGTACAAAGAAAGCATAAAATCAAGTCAAATGCAACTGTCACAGTTCATGCAAGGAATTTGCCAGGACCCAAATGCAGAGTACAAAAGAACAAGTTTATTTTCCAAAAGTAACAACAAAAAATCACCATAAAGGGAAAACACTCGATCCGAGGAACAAAAAATCACCATAAAGGGAAAACGCTCGATCTGAGGACAACCAACTGAAAATCACCTTAAAGGGAAAAAAGTAGCAAATTAAAGTCAGATAAAACACAAGACAAATTACTTACAAACAACCAAAAAACATCCAGGAGAATGCTCAAACTGGAGAAAGACAAAGTACAAAGAAAATCTAGAGGGACTGGAGCAAAACGACGTGAGGCAGGAACAAAGCTCGAGAGCAGGGCACATGAGAGAAGCAATACGCAATACTCTGGCACAGAGGCAAGTTTGGAGCCGGCTTAAGTAGCCGGCTTGATTGCAGGATGAGACACAGGTAAGTCAAATCAACCCTGCTGCTGAGCTGATCGCCCCGCCTCCGTGCACTCAGTCTAGGAGCAGAGGGAGAGAGAGAAAAGGGGTTACTGCTGAGAATCAGAGCACCAGAGTGACACATGACAGCGACATTTCAAAAAACATGCAGCAGTGCATAAGTGTGAGGCAAAGCACAAACATTTCAGGCCAGTATCAGGAAGTCATAACTACTTAAAGCTAAAGTGAAGAGATCAGTTTTTAGCATTCTTGTAAAAATGTTCAACGAGCTGGCTTCCCTGATATCTATAGGTAGTGTGTTCTGGCATAATTGACAAAGGCTGCAACCACAATTTTCTTCCAGCTCATGCTAGAAACCTCCAATAAACCAGTAGCAGATGATTGCATTGCTCTTGACAGCAAATAATAAAGTTAGCAATAAGTTAGCGATGTAGCTAATCCATTAGGAGCTTTGTATACAGGGAGGTGTTACAGTCACTGAGTTGGCTTGAAATAAAGGCATGAATCACCTTTATTCAGTATTTTTGTATTATAAATGGTTGTACTTAAGGTCGTACTTAAACTCTGCCAAAAAACAATCGGCATTGACTTGTATGATCTTGACCATCTGTTTCAAGCCAGAGCCACTCAGAGGGCAAAGGTCATTTTGTTGAACCCTCTCCATCCTCTCCATACAGAGTTCCAGCTTCTTCCTTCTAAGAGAAGGTACTCTTTCCCCTGTAAGGTCAAATCCAACAGATACTTTAAATCATTCATCCCATCCGCGATTAAGTTTTTAAACAGCCTATAGTGGGAACAATACACCTACTAATTGTGATGAATTTTTACTGTATTTATTGTATTATTGTATTATTGCATTGTGTGAGTGATGTGAGATATGTATGCTCTGTTGTTGCAAATCAAATTTCCCTTCGTGGACATTAAAGTTTTTTAAAGTTAAAGTTAAAGTTAAAGTTGTGGAAAAATGATGTTTTTGTCACCTTGTTGATATTGAGACTAGAAGCTTACATCTGAATCTAACATCCAGACTTGTTACCTCAGTTTTAATCCACAGAGTTGATGTTCCCAGATTACTGAATATAGCGTTCCAGGGACTGGTAGGCCCATGCACATTGCGAGCTAGCCTCAGTGTCAAAAAAGGTGATTCATACCTTTATTTCAAGCCAACTCAATGACTGTATTGGTCTTCCTTAAAATCTGAAACATGATTGTTGGGGCTTTCTGTCCATTGCAAATGTGTGAAACTGGAAGCAATCATCAGTAGAGGTGCAGAGGTGTTCCAAAGCCTAAGAGCTGCACTACTGTCTTTTACCACAAAGAGGCAGCACAGATCTTTTTTTCACATTATATCTCACACAAGATGTACTCTTCTCTCACTGCCAACTTCAAATCAAAAAGTCTTTTTCTGGAATTAATATTCAGTGTGTTTATATCAATACAAAAATACACTGGGCATATGTGTTTGCAAGCTTCTCAGTGCTTCCAAAGGAAACTGGACTTCCAAACCTAACCCATCCAAAAGGCTTCTTTAGCTCTTACTGATGGGTGGGGAGTCAGGATCATAGCTCTGCCCAGCATCATGCCAGTCATAAGAGTCACATGAGACAAGGTGTAGCTGGCACAATAGGGGTCGATGGGTGACAATGGGTGAGTTATTGACCTGCACACCCATCTTGTGACCATTATGTGTTTATCAGCTACAGATTAATTTTTCCTCATTGGTAGTTGCATCATCTTTTGGAAACCCTCCCTTGTCTTTTTCTGTGTGTATATACATACATGACAGTGGTCGTGTGACCACTGTCATGTATCAAGTGGTCGTGTGACTTGATTCAATCACTCACGCTGAGAGAAGACAGTGAGAGAAAGCTAGATATCATGAGATAGAGATGATTATGTGTGAGTCTTAGTGTCTGTGTTCATTTGTACTGGTTTCTCTATCATGCCTCTCTTTTTTGTTAGGCCTTATGTCAATCAGAGTCTATTAGAGGGGCTTTGGTTGGGGAGGGGTAGACCAATATGACAAAGCAGGCCCCGCACTGTTGAGCAACTGAAGTCACATAATAAGACAGAAAGGGAAAAAATTTCATTTTCAAAACTTGAACAATAGGTGTCCTCAGTTCCTAAACTCTTCCTGAATTTTGTTTAAAGAGGAGGTGACAGAACACACTGGTAAACGTGCCCCCCATCCCAACTTTTCTGGAACATTTTGCAGCCATAGTTTTTTTTTTTACAAAAACAATAAAGATTGAACATTAATATCTTGTCTTCATACTGAATTCAACTGAATAAAGGTCAAAAGGGATATGCAAATGCTGGAAGATAATAGTCACACAGACAAGTGCACAGCAACTGTAATGTATAATATTATATAATTGTAAGGACACACAAACATTTGTGTTCCCCAACCAAATTAAGTTATACAGTGTTGGGTCATGTTACCTTTGAAAGTAACTTGTTACATGACAAGATTACTGCGCTTGCTAAGAATTATAACTTGAGTATTTTTATGTTACCAAGAAAGAGAAAAAAACATTTCCTATTCCTTATGCATGTTGGTTGGCTGTCCTTTCCACAATCTCATTGGCTGATGCATCAGGGATTTTCTTCTTTGTTTTTTGTGACAACAGAAGGAACAGGGAAATACAGTAAAGCAATCCCTGCTGAAAAAAGTCAGAGAAACCATTAGGCATATTCTATTGGTTTCTAATGGTTCCTGGTGGCTTTGTAATGGTTTCTAATCGCTACTTATGTTTTCCTAATGGTTCGGTTTGTTTCTCTAATGGAATTTTATTATCCCCTACACAAATCTACAGGACTTTAACTGGTCCCTACTAATGGTTCCTACAGGAGTCTTAATGGTTCCTACAGGAGTCTAATGGTTCCTACAGAAGTCTAAATGTTTCCTACAGGCGTTTCTATACCAGTCTAATGGTCACTATACAGTGGTCTAGTGGTCACTACAGGGTGTAGTGGTCTCTAATGGTTTCTAATGTGATGGAGGAACACAGATGTTATAGCCTTCTTTGGCAATCACCTCTGTTTGTAAAATGACAGTAATTATCTGTAATTAAATATGTAGTTTGTTATATAACAGTTTATGTCCATATTTTAATGTTTTTCTCTGTAATTCTATCTATCTATCTATCTATCTATCTATCTATCTATCTATCTATCTATCTATCTATCTATCTATCTATCTATCTATCTATCTATCTATCTATCTATCTATCTATCTATCTATCTATCTATCTATGTGAATGTGATTGGTTAATGTGGCTGTCATCAAAGAAACTGACCAATGACAACTGTGTACGTCTTCTTTTTGAAAACACGTCGGTTTCGGGCGCACAATCATCAGCGCTAGTCAGTTGGTCCACTAGTAAGGCCGCCACGATTAGTCACGACTGTGTCGACTATCAAAATCGTTGACGACTAATTTAGTAGTCGTTTATTTTTTTGAAGCTTTGTTTTTCTCGCAAACTGCCGCTGTACCCTCCGCTGCCTTGTCTCCCTGTCTGTCCTTGATGCACTTACGCAGTAATGGTAATTGGCGTCAGCCGTCATGTCACCGGAAGTTATGCCCGACCAGTATCATGTCTACCCGGTAACGGAGTTCTAAAGTTTGGGAGCATTCTCCAAAGAAAACATAAGCATGTGCAATGCAAAATCTGCAAGGCAGAACTTGCCTCCCATGGCCCACTTCTGACGACGAAGAGGGACAGTCGTCTCGTTAAGCTAACTGGCTACGTAAACACTGAGCTACTTACTTATACTGATAGCTGTAAACGTTAACACTAACGACGACGATTTCATTAGCCTTACCACACATATGTGTTCGCTGTAACGTTCTAACGGTGATATCGTGTTTGAATAAGAAATGTGGTAACGCTAATGTTTTCTATCGCTACGTTACAGTGCTTAAAAAAATACGTTCCTCTTCAATGGACGACTTTGTTAACAAGCCAGTAACATGCGCACCTCGGCAAGCACATGTCCTGACTGTGGACCACTAGTAATGCATTACCTGGATTATTACCTGGATTATTTTACATCTGCTTGGCTTTTTTATTTTTTATTTTGAGCGAATCTGAGTTGTGGAATTTAAACGGAGAACAAAAGGCTGGAGTACGGACACAGTGTACACACAGTGAACTTCACGGTTATAACTGTTATCCTGGAGATATCAGGTAAGAAAACATTTCCCTGTTATTTTCTGTAAATTAATAACCTAACGCAATGTTTGTGTTCATTCTCTAATTCAGAATGATGATGTTTTCAAACTGTTAGGCTAGCTAACTGTTAAGTAAATTAGCTAATGTTACAGGTAACAACGTTAATTAGCTTGTTGTCATGAATCATGGCGTTAATATCTTGAATGTGGTTTAGACGGAGGTTGACGTGTTTACAGGCAGCCAGTCTTTGTCATATCATTAACGTTATGTTACTAACATTGGTTGTTGCTGAGTTAATCTCATTTACTGCAAAGGTATATTGTAACGTTGCTATTGATATTTATGCATTATTGATATGAGCAGCAAAGCACACGTAACATAATTTAGCGTTACAGCTGACGTAACGTTACTTTGCAGTGCTGTAAACCGTTAGCTTGTGTCCACACTTGGTCCAACACAAACTAGCCTTGTCTCCTGTTTGACCAAAAGTTTTATATTTGAACGGTCTGGTTAAACGGACCTTCAAACTGTGATAACACCCAACGTTTTATGAGTAATCCAGCTGGGATTAAGCCCTCACTAACATCTGAATATCAGCGCTGCGTGTGATGATCGATCATTAAATGTCCAACGTGAGGGTCGACAGGTTACCTCATTCTGCATTATAATAAGCCATGTGCTTCTGTTTGTTTGAGAAACGATGGAAGATTCAATGATGGACAGATGAAGAAAGATACATTTGCATCAGAGCAGATTCATTTCATTCGATAAATATCCCTTTTTCATTTAGTTGTCTTTAGTTGTGAAATAAATCTACAGAGGCAACAACACTTGCAGATGATGATGATCATTGTCTGTCATGGAGGACAGCTTGCCTGTCAGGTGGAGGAGTTGGGGAAGAGGAGGATGACAGGCAAGATGACAGATAAACTGTCCTCCATGACAGACAATGACTCCCACCCCCTCCAACACACACTCACTGCACTGAGGAGCTCCATCAGTTATAGGATGCTACATCCAAAGTGTGTGAAGGAGCGGTATCGCAGGTCATTCCTTCCTGCAGCTGTCAGGCTGCACAACAAAAACTGCTTAAAGTAATCTGATAATTTACCTGAAAATCATCTGTAAATTACCTGTGCAATAATCTGGGAAATAATTTGTGCAATAATCTGTGCAATCCGTCCTGTACAACAGTATGCAAATACAATTTATAATTTAAGATAATGTTTATTTTTATTACACTCTTTTGTATATACTTGCTGTTTTTTATCTAATCTATCTTTTACTGGTGCTGCTGTAAATTGGAATTTCCCCTTGCGGGACTAATAAAGGTATATTGAATTGAATTGAATTGAATGTTATTCAATCGGGGCTTTACAGGAGCTACAGATCGCATTTGTTTCGTTCCTTTTTCAGAGCTCAGATGATATTTTCTGCTGTCGACATGTAAATACCATTTTAATGAATATAAAAAATAGATGCTATTGAATACAGGTGCTGGTCATAAAATTAGAATATCATGGAAAAGTTGATTTATTTCAGTGATTCCATTCAAAAAATGAAACTTGTATATTATATTCATTCATTACACACAGACTGATATATTTCAAATGTTTAGTTCTTTAATTTTGATGATTTTAAACTAACAACTAATGAAAATCCGAATTTCAGTATCTCTAAATAGAATATCACTTAAGACTGATATAAAAAAAGGATTTCTAAAAATGTTGTCTCTCAATGTTATGAGAGCCCAGGTTGCTTTGATGGTGGCCTTCAGCTCTTCTGCGTTGTTGAGTCTGGCATCTCGCATCTTCCTCTTCACAATACCCCATAGATTTTCGATGGGGTTAAGGTCAGGGGAGTTTGCTGGCCAATCAAGAACAGGGATACCATGGTCCTTAAACCAGGTACTGGTATTTTGGCACTGTGAGCAGGTGCCAAGTCCTGTTGAAAAATGAAATCTGCATCTCCATAAAGTTGGTCAGCAGCTGGAAGCATGAAGTGCTCCAAAACTTCCTGATAGACAGCTGCATTGACCTTGGACTTAAGGAAACACAGTGGACCAACACCAGCAGGTGACATGGCACCCCAAACCATCATTGACTGTGGAAACTTGACACTCGACCTCAGGCAACGTGGGTTCTGTGCCTCTCCTCTCTTCCTCCAGACTCTGGGACCTTGATTACCAAAGGACATGCAAAATTTACTTTCATCCGAGAACATGACTTTGGACCACTCAGCAGCAGTCCAGTCCTTTTTGTCTGTAGCCCAGGTGAGACGCTTCTGACGCTGTCTCTTGTTCAAGAGTGGCTTGACACAAGGAATGCGACAGCTGAAACCCATGTCTTGCATACGTCTGTGAGTGGTGGTTCTTGAAGCACTGACTCCAGCTGCAGTCCACTCTTTGTGAATCTCCCCCGCAGTTTTGAATGGGTTTTGTCTCACTATCCTCTCTAGGGTGCTGTTATCCCTATTGCTTGTACACTTTTTTCTACCACATCTTTTCCTTCCCTTAGCCTTTCTACTAATGTGCTTGGACACAGAGCTCTCTGAACATCCAGCCTCTTTAGCAATGACCTCCTTGTGCAAGGTGTCAATGATCGTCTTTTGGACAACTGTCAGGTCAGCAGTCTTCCCCATGATTGTGTAGCTTACAGAACTAGACTGAGAGACCATTTAAAGGCCTTTGCAGGTGTTTGGAGTTAATTAGCTGATTAGAGTGTGGCATCTGTATGATCACATACCCTATCTTTAACTAGTTGAGAATTTAGTAGAACAAAGAAATTTGATAAACATGACCCGTCCTGTCTCTGTCCTCTCTGTCTTTGCAAAAGGGAAAATGCAGCATCTGCTGAGATCCAGAACTGCCTTGGGAGTTGCTGTGATGTATTTTGGGGTTGTTGGTTTCAGCAACTCCACTTCAGGCCTTCATTCAACCTGCAGGTAGCACCCTTTTCTATTCTCACTCACACCCAAACACATATTGACACGATATGATTCAGTTACTCAGTGGTGTGAAATATTTTCGGTTTGATCTGAACTTTGGTGTGTGTGGGTTAGGTGGCAGATAACATGTGATTGTGATTAAATATTCATCCATCCATCCATTTTCTGTACTGCCTATCCCTTTCGGGGTTGCAGGTTGATCGCAGGGCAACGTATACAGCAACATATACAGACAAACATTCACTCTCACACTCACTCCCAAGGGCACCTAAAGGCAATCCAAGAGTAACCAGTTAACCTAATGAGCATGTTTTTGGTCTGTGGGAGGAAGCCAAAGTGCCCGGAGATTGATTAGTGGGAATGATTATTTTTACATCATAATGATATGACATTTGTTGGCATCTGTACCCAACTGACATATTTTCTAACATCTGGAAATAAGATTTGTAGGCCGGAGCATCTCTGCATCATTTTTGTCACACATTTGACTGTAATGTCATCAATCAAAAAATTGCAGCTTCTGCAGTTTGAATATTGCACTTGGCTATATTGCGACTTTGATAAGATTTTTATCAATTGTATAGCCCTACCCCTGGTCGCCCAATGCTGTGCATCAGTGTGTATGTGTGTGTGAATGATTAGGTGATTATGTTTATTGCTGAATATTTTATACATTCCCATTTCCAACACTGATAACTGCTAATGATGAGAAACTTGCTTGTGTTTTTTTTAGTGCTGTCAGGCGATTAAAAAAATTAATCTAATTAATTACAGGATTTGTAATTAATTAATCGAATTAATCGCATTTTAATCTCATATCTGCTAAAGGTCCACAAATAAAGAATTTGAATTCTAGGACATTACAAAATTGTAGTGCATGACTAATCAATTGAATACGCCAAGAAGAGAAGATTTGATATCCACATTTTTATTGGTGAAGTGTGCTTCATAAATGAAATTCAGGTGACGCTATCTGAAACGGCTCTTTTAGGCCCTCGTCTTCCACGATTGAAGTCGGCCTGCAATCAGCAGCAACCCACTTTGCGATTGAGTTTGTCAGTTTTTTTCTGTCGTGGCTCTGCTCATTCGTTTTCCTAACTCAGCAAGTGTGGGTTGGCGGAGTGAGCTCACGGTAGCACTAGCGGCACTAGCAGCAACTACATGTTTAGCATGGTAGCACGGTGGCACAAGTGGTAACACTGTCGCCTCACAGCTAGAAGGTCCCCGGTTCGAATCCCGCTGTGGGCGCTGGTGGCGTGTCCTCCACCATGCCTTGGTGCCTGCTGCTCGAGGAAAAAGGGGCATGTTCTCCCCGTGTTCACCCGGGGTTTCCTCCGTAATAACCCCCACTAAAAACATGCAAGAAGATCACCACCTGACCAATGGTGACAAAGGAGTACTGGTCCCCGGGCACGGGCGTCAGCGTTGCCTGGCAGCTGGCAGCCCACCGCTCCTGGTCTGCCGCGGAGGATCGACAGATCGAGGATGATCGAGGAAAAAACTAATTTCACGGAAAAGCACGGCGTGTAGTGCAACTAACACCTTGAAAAAGTACGTTTCTTCTTCTTCTTTAGCGTTTAAATGATAATTCAGGCTGGAGCTGCTACGGTGATAGGAAAATTCTTTTTTACACAAGGTACAAATCACTGCATTCTTGTTAATAGTCCCGTCTTTGTTCTTTTTATAAATAAACCTGCCGTTCAACGGTCCAAGTAGGCTTGCCTCGCTCTCTGGTGTCGCATCCACGTCTGTTGTCACCCTGCTTTTTACTAGTGGCGCAGGTAGGATGCGACCTGGTCACTCAAAGGGCCAAATTTAAAATGCTTGCGCATTGACTTGCCACTCATGATTAATTGCGTTAATTTTTATAGCGCGTTAATTTGCAGCGTAATTAATTAATCTAATTAACGCGTTAAACTGACAGCCCTAGTTTTTTTAAATCAAGCATTTGAACAAGGCTTACAGGGGAGAACAGGCACCCAGCAGAGAGACAAGTCCACCATTAGTAAGTATCAACTGCAGTATATAAGACAAGATATTAATCAATTATTAGTATAGTCAATATAATCCACTATCCTTTACATTGTGACTGAGATCTGTATGTGGAGGCAAATCTGTAAGGCTGAAAGGCTGAAAAAAAAAAGTATTTTGCTGGAAGAGCTGGAAACACAGACAAGTCATCAGGTACAACTCACATAGGCCTCTCAATTGGCTGTCTTTTGCTACACTTCTGCCATGGTAGATCTGCAAATTAAATGCAAATTGAAATCCTACTAGGACTTTTCAGTCAATCTTACTGTGTCCTTTTTCCCTCCCCCACCCCCAGATGCACCAAAGATCCAGCTGATTACTGGCAATTTGGAGGAGGATTCTTCTTTAACTGCTACGTTGCATTGTCACTTCTGGTACAGATTCATTGACCTTTTGTTGTAGTATGTTTTGATTTGACTTAATAACACACTGTATAGTGGGGGTTCTGAATTAAGACTGTAATGCTTGTCCACTAATATTATCAGAACTATGGTATGCAGAGCCCCCAAGGGCAGCTCTTCACCTGTTTCAAAGGTGAAATCATGACCTCAAGTGATAGTACCGCTAACAGACAAGATAGACACATGGAGAAATACAATTTTTAGTTTTTAAGTTCCAGTTCCTTGAATAAGTGGTTGATATTGTCAATTTACATCTGAATACATCAAATAAAGGAGTTGTAGAATAAACAGTGGTGTACATTTTATTTGTTATTAAGTTTCCAACCCCACTTTAATTGAAACAGTGAAAATCTTTAGATGGATCTATTCTGTATTTCCTATGTATGTTTTCAGTTGAGGATATTTCACAGTAACCTTTAACAGGATATTTTTAGTCCTAATTTCTGTTGCAGCAGTAGGTTTCTTATTGCTTCTAAGTAGGTTTCTCAATTTGTTTTTCTAATTTTTTTTAGATCCTAATGGGACCTGTGTTCCAATGGTTTTAGCTCATAATGGAACCAGTAGCTTTCTAATGGTATTACATTCTAATGAGACCTGTAGGTTCCTAATGGTTGTACATCCTAATGGGACCATTAGGTCTCTGATGGTTTTATATCCTAACAGTACCATTAGGTTTCTAATGGTTTTACATCCTAATGGTCCCATTAGATCTCTGATGGTTTTATATGTTAACAGTACCATTAGGTTTCTAATGGTTTTACATCCTAATGGTCCCATTAGGTCTCTGATGGTTTTATATCCTAATGGTACCATTAAGTTCCTAATGGTTTTACATCCTAATGGGACCAGTAGGTTCCTAATGGTTTCTTCTAATGGGGTTCCAATTCCCATTAGTATTAATATTTCATCGTGCTGCTGCTGCTGCTGCTGTTGTTCTTTTTGAAATGATGCACATTGCGTCATGACGTTCTCCGTGTGTCGACACGTTGTCCGTGCGTCGCTGTTTTGATCGGGATATCCCAATTGATTACCCCTGTTTGCTCATGCATGTAAACAGGTTATTCCGAATGTTTCAGAAACCGGAATATTGACCATAACCCGAATATTGACTGCATGTAAACGTAGTGATGGATGATGATAAACTGTCAGAAATCACTCATCCATCCATCCATCCATCCATCCATTTTCTATACCGCCTATCCCTTTCGGGGTTGCGGGGGGTGCTGGAGCCTATCCCAGCTGTCAACAGGCGAGAGGTGGGGTACACCCTGGACCGGTTGCCAGTCGATTGCAGGGCAACATACACAAACAACAACCATTCACACTCACACTCACACCTAAGGGCAATTTTAGAGTCACCAATTAACCTAATGAGCATGTTTTTGGTCTGTGGGAGGAAGCCAGAGTACCCGGAGAGAACCCACGCATGCACGGGAAGAACATGCAAACTTCACACAGAAAGGCCCCGCCCAGGGATCGGGCGAGGCACGCACACTACCTGCTGCCCCACCGTGCCGCCAGAAATCACTCACTCATTCAGTATTCCCTACATAATAGACAGCCAGTAGTCACTCTGAGCTGAACTACTTCATCTCACTATGGTTGGCATTCTGCTCTTACTCTAAAGTGAACTTTATACCTGCCAGCCGTGATAGTTAATAATTAACTCTTAACAGCAGAGCACACATTACACAGGACAGGTTTTACATCACATACTATAGGTCCTAATAATTTCATACTCTTAAGTCTTACCAATAATTACATGCATTCTGCCAGTACACATTGGAAAGTCAGGATACAATATTTCATTATCCACATGTATTAGTGTACATACTGTTCTATGTAGCACTTGACAACAAGATGCAACACCCTTTACAGTCCTATTTCCAATAATATACAAAATACAGTGGAAAGAGCTGATTTACCCCATAACAATACTTGAATGAGTACATTACTCAGATAAACCTGTATGATTTCTGTTTTCTACAGCTCCAAGTTCTGCAGTAAAGTCAAGTATGTGAATAGTCTGCAGGAGCTTGGAGACATCATATGTCTCTGGCTCCTCCTTGTACTTCTAATAGCATTTACAAGAATCCACTGTGCCTGGACCAATAAACTACCAATCAGAGTCAGTTGATTGTTGAGTGTCATTTCCAAGTCGTCCAGTTCCGACACTTTGGGTCCGGTGGCCAACACGCCCGTACTGGATGATCTGGGAATAAGACTCAACAAAAACTATCTCCAGTATCACCTACTGAACCTTGTGGTATTGTGAGCTTTCAAAATATCCAAATGATTACAGTCTGTCAGGAAACCTTGCACTTTTATTTATTTAAGGTGGCAGCCCACCAACACAAAACCAAATATTTTGTTTTAGAAGATTTATTCAAGAACTACACACATGTAAATGAGGCAGAATATTTGACATTTTTTTTTATTTACAATTTAACAACAAAACACTTTATTGTCCAAAATTACATCAGTGCACTGAAACAGCAATTATACACAGATCAAGCAAAACATTATGACCAACTGCCTAATTATTGTGTTGGTCCCCCTTTTGCTGCCATAACAGCCCTGACCCATTGAGGCATGGACTCCACTAGACCCCTAAAGGTGTGCTGTGGTATCTGGCACCAAAATGTTAGCAGCATATCCTTTAAGTCCTGTAAATTGCGAGGTGGGCCTCCATGGATTGGACCTGTTTACCCAGCACATTCCACAGATGCTCAATTGGACTGAGGTCTGGGGAATTTGGAGGCCAAGTCAACACCTCAAACTCGTTGTTGTGCTCCTCAAACCATTTCTGAGCCATTTTTGCTTTATGGCATAGGGCATTATCCTATAGAGACCACAGCCATCAGGAATACCGTTTGCATGAAAGGGTGTACAAACAAAGAAGTCTGGGTCTGACACAGATTTTTCCATGACATGTGGCAGTGTAGCTTTATTGATATCACACCTGATTGTACCAAAGTAAAATGTTTTACTGGACTCAGTAAGGCAGACCACTGATGCAGAAAGCCAACCTTATATATTGCTGGTCTGATGAGCCTGATGCACAGCAGGTGCGCAGGTGATTACACAGAGTCAGCAGAGAGTGTAGGAGGCACGTAGATGTATAAGAGGGTTAGGGTTAGGTTTAGATAAGGGCTATGTGGGTTATGTGACAGGAAATGCAGCACTGCACAAAGATTCTGTTTTTCAACTCAACATGCCATTTTCATATAAAAACCAAATAAAACTATACCTTGTCATACATGTCTGGAATAATCTGGAGAGTAGTAAGCATCACATACTTTGCATTACAAACTTAAATACAGTATATTCCAAATAATTACACACAAACAAACAACACAGACATTAATATGTACCCTTTAAAACATTAAGTTGAAGCTACATTTATGAACTTTTATCGTCTGATACTTTGGGTATTACCTCAACATGCTACATGAGCAATTCAATGAATTCAAATAAAATCAATTCAGTAAATTGTGCTCAAAGCAACTGAAATAATCACAGTTCAAATAAATTCTGTTCAGTTTAATTGGATTAATTGAGAAGAAACTGAACTCAAATTCACGTTGAAGAACATGTGAACAAGTGCTGGCCTGCATACTTACCATCAAGTTCTGTGGCTCCTGCTTCCAAAACTTTTCCGTCTCTTCATCAAAAGCCTCAAGTCCTTCAGCCTCTTCAGCTCAGGACCGCTCCATAACAGCAGAGATTTACCTCAGGTGTGTTCCTCAGGTGGTTTAGGAGAGGGATGCTGTCAAAGGCTTACTGGGTGCCTGAGGTTGGTTACACGAGCTTGCTCTCAACAGCTTTCTTTGGGTCTTGCCTGCCCAACTCAAATTCTACTGGAGGTTTGGTTTGTGTGTGATTGGTGAATATTCCTGCTTTCTTCTGGGACGTCTACCTTCATAATCCTGCTTGTGAGTGTGTCTCTCTGACAAAAATCAGGTCCTGGGTTTGTCTTCATTAGAGTATGAAGCACAGTCAATGAAACGTAGCAGCATTGTCTTCCATATTATTATTTTACTAGAACATCATTGCATAAACATAGGAACTGTGCAATTTCAGATCGAGGTTTTCTTTCATTGGTCTTTCTTAAAAGCTGAAACATGATTGCTGGGGTTTTCTGTCCATTGCAAATGTGTGAAACGGAGCTATCATCAGTAGAGCTGCAAAGGTTTTCCAGGGCCTAAGAGCTGCACTACTGTCTTTTACCACAGAGAGGCAGCACTTTCTTTTATTTTTTTTTTTTTTTTACAGTGGAAGTCATTCTTCACATTATGTCTCACACAAGATGTGTTTTTCTCTCAACAACTTCAAATCAAAAGTCTTGATCTGGAATTAATATTCATTGTGTTTACGCTGAATGCTGTGCATATGTGTTTGTCAGCTACAGTTTAATTTTTCCTCACTGGTAGTTGCATCACACTACTTTTGACCCTCTTTGTAAATCTGATGTCCTGCCCCCTCTTTTGGAAACCCTCCCGTCTTTTTCCGTGCATGCGTGTGTGCATGTGTGCGTGTGTGTGTGTGTGTGTGCGTGTGTGTGTGTGTGTGTGTGTGTGTGTGTGTGTGTGTGTGTGTGTGCATGTGTGTGTGTCTGCATGTGTGTGTGTGTCTGCATGTGTGTGTATACACGCATCACAGATTTTTCCATAAATAAGTGGTCATGTGACTTGATAGTGGAAGAGTGGCTCAATCACTCACACAGAGAAAACAGTGATAGACAGCTAGATGTCCTGAGTTGGAGAAGATTATGTGTGCATCTTTGAGTCAGCCTGTGTCAGTATTAAATAGATGAATGTGCACTTTAGTCAGATTCAGTTTGTTTGCCATTAAAGGTTCAGCAGGTAACTTTTATAAAATAACTTTTTACCATTTTTGGTGAAACTATCACCATATCCTGGCAGTAGCACATGTGCTAGATAATCTGTGAAAAAGTCCAGTCCCTCTGGCTCTTCCTAGTGCCCCAATAGCATTTACAAAAATCTACTGTGCCAGGACCAATAAATTACCAGTCAGAGCCAGTTGATTGTTGAGTGACATTTCCAAGTCATGCAGTACCGACACTTTGAGTGTGGTGGCCAACATGTCGGTACTGGACGATCTGGGAATAAGACTCAGCAATAAACTATCTCCAGTATCACCTACTGATCCTTGTGGTATTGTGAGCTTTCAAAATAACCAAATGATTACAGTCTGTCAGGAAACCTTGCACTTTATTTGAATTATTGAATTATTAAAATGATAAATTACCCCAGCCATTTTTCTCTGCATTGTGTTCTATACAGTTTTCATATCAGCACATGTTGGTCACACACTGATACCGATATATCTCAGGCAAAACTGCAACAAGTCATTATTGGCTAAAATTGGCTGACCCATGTATCAGTTGGTCTGTTGATCAGAGTTTCAGTGGACTGTACAGACCAGCAGTACAGACTCAACTTTATTGATATTGCCACCCGACTGCACCAAAGTAAAAATGTTCTACTTCTCATGACAATCTACATGCTGCATGTCGACATGACATCAACATTACCATTCATGGACCAACCAGAAGGATGTGTTCGCCTTCTACTTTTTGCTTTTTTCATATTTATGAAGTGTCTCGTGGACCTCATCAAATGGACTTGCAGGCAACAAAATGTGCACTGAAAATGTGCACTACACACTGCACATGTTGCACATTGCATAGTAATCAAAGTACCCCATCCACATTGACTTTTGTCTTTTTCTAACATTGAATCACAGTGAATTATTTCATTGTTTTTTTGACACTGATCAGTAAACAAAACACCCTTTAATGTCAAAGTGAATACAAATTATTAATTATACACAATGTAAGAGCACTGTTTTAACTGCTTTTACTGCATTTGCAGCAGCAAATATGCCTTTAATCTATGTGGAATGGTTCATATCAGCTCCACATTTGGCCACTAAACATTTCCCTATTGTTCTTTAGGGCAACTGCTCAAACTCTGTCCGGTTTCATGGGGACTGTGAGCGAAGAGTCATTTTGGCCATTCGCATTGACATTGTTCTTTTGAAGTCATTTCTGTGTAGCCTGAGTCTGGCTTTATGTTTGGGGTCATAGATCTGCTCCAAAGTTGCTCTTGTCTTTAAGTGGCTGTAGGGTTTACTGCAGGTTTTCCCTGTGTTTTGCTGGTATCTGATGTTGTTTTCACATGAAATGCTTCTGGACTTTTTTTACAGATTAATGTAAGTGACCCTGATGGACAGCTATGAAATTATCGGATACACTGGTGGATTCGCAGCAATAGGACTGAAAATTTTATAGGTCATTGTATTTGTGTTCAACTTCTCACTTTGGCTTATATTATATTGCAAATATAAATAATCTTAAACTTTTAACTTATCCCTAACTTTTCATTAGGGATCATTTTAATTTAAATTTTAATCATTTACTTCAGAAAATGTTCCCATACATCTAATATAACTCAGCCAGTGCCTTTTCTCTCAGATACCTCTCCAAGCAGTGGACAGCAATGGGATTTGTGTCTATGTCAAACTTATTAGCAAACAGGTGGTGCTGCTCAAGCATCCACTGCAGGTCTCCAGCACCATACACACATACTGACCTGACGTGGTTACCTTGACACTCTGGGTACACCGCCTCCAGCGAACCCTGTGACCCCTCATGCCCATGCCACTTCACCAGCCGTGCAATCGCATTAATGTCAGTCATGTCATATTTGTGGTTAGGCCATGTTGATCCAGGAACACCGGGCATTCGCTGAATAGTTGCCCAGATGAACTCATCAGGACTGTAGGTATCTTTTGACCACTCGATCAATGCCTGTATTCTGGTGTCCTCCAACACGCTGCGGACGTAGCCTCGGTTAACCACAATGTAGGCATTTCCTGACAGGATGGGCAGGTTGAATGGAGGTGGCTCCTTTGCCTTCCCTGTCCCCTGAGACAGTTGAAATAATGAATTAATATAATGTAATGTAACATCATCATCATCATCATCATCATCATCATCATCATCATTAAGGTCAATCTGAACAGAAATATTTCTCAAAAAAGTCACACAGGAGAAAAATCTCCAAAGCAGTACCTGGATTTGTCCATTGACTATCTGGTGAACATTTGAGAACCTCCACTTCTTTATTTCAGGCATTTTTTCTGACTCCAAGCTGTTGTGGCCCCTCAGTAAACGCAACATCTTTACAATCTCCAAGTTGGTTTTCAGAGGGAAATCCTGGCCACAAAGGTTGATGAAGTATTTCCATTTTGTGCTGGCGTTATACAGATCAGCCATACAGTTAAGATCAGCCTGGACGCGTGGCCAGGCAGCATAGACCACGTTCACAGCCTGGCTGACCATGAAGACATTTGGGAAACAGGAAGTAATGGCCTCGATGGCAGAGAAGACTGAGGCCTCTGATTTTTTGTCCACATGGACACAGTAAATATTTTGAGGTGTGTAGATGGCTCGCAGCAGTCGCTCAAAGTTCTGCACCTGGAGAATATGGCAGAAAAATTAATTCAGTCCTAATCATGTATATTTTATGTATTCATTGTTTCATGTATTTGCTTTATTTTTGGAGCTATCTAAAGGGACAATCTTTAGATTAACATTTAATGTTGATCATCCATAAATTTGGGGGGGCTAATAGAAGAAGATTTAAAATTTGGAGAAGCAGAGGCCGACACATCCTGACTTTTTGTTCCTGGTATGGTGCAAGTTCTAAAAATGCCAGATTCCAGAACCTCCCATAATGAAGTTTTCATTTGACCCCCTTTCCTCCAAAATGCCCACTTCTTTCAAACTCCACACCTCCAGTTTGAAATGCAGAAGCTATTACACAGCTATTTTCACAATACTTCTGTAACTAATGATTAAAGTGAATTGTTTAGACCACTACTACACTGTTTTTAAAGTGTATTTAAATTGGTATTTAGAATTTGCGTACCTTGTGATGCACAACTATAGAGTAAGCCAGAGGGAAGTCCTCTTCTTCTTGGCTTAAGGGGAATGGTATGTATTTCCTACTTTTCCTGAATTCCCTGAAAATACATAATATTGAACAAATATCACAGGAGATACATGCTGCCTAACATTTCTGTTGAATTCAGTGCATTTAATAATAATGGCTCAGAGTAATACATCAGACACCTGTGGTTTAAAGCAACACACCTGCAGTCTTGGGTTGCATTGATGTAATATTCATTGGGGATCTGAACACTCTTGCGGAACTCTGTGGTGATGGAGAGCAGTTTAGCCTCCGCCAGTGCCTCCTTCTCTCCCTGCACGATTGCTGAACAGTTGTACACGTCCTCTCCACCATCATCAGCATGTGTATACGCCAACCAGCTGTACCCAAGAATGTAGGTAGGATCCCAGCCTGTTTTGTGCCGACTGAGTGGGGTAAACATCCATAGTGATCCCAGTACAACAACTGTGAGCATCAGCAACAGCAGCAGGCGTCCTTGTTTCAGCAGCCTCATTATTTGAGAGGGGAACCTCAACTAAGATGCTTTTACAGTGTGATTTCTGTGTATATTCCAGCTACACTTAACCTTTATATTCCTTTCATCGAGTCACTGATTTCTTTTTCTTTATCCTGAGTCATTACAATAAAACTGGTATGTGCAATGCTGAGTTGTTATATTTAGATTTATTTTAATCTAAAAGATAAGCTTAAAAATGTGTCGTCTGGCACATAATAGATTAGAATTAAAATTAGAATAGATTTTCTAGTTAATTCCACACTCAAAATTAAATCAAATTATGTTTTTGGAGTAATGTTGTGTATGTGTAGATAAGTTCCTCTTATTATGGACCCAGGCAGATTAGTCATTCACACGTTATTGCCCTTGGAAAGAAGATAAGAAAGACAGACAGAAAGTTAGGCTTACTATTCATCCATTGTTTAGTCAAACATATAATTGGCAAGTATAAAATTCAAAGATGACCACAAAGCAACGTGTATGTTCCCATGTAGAAAATTGATTTCATGCTCTTTGCAATGTAAATGTATTATTTGAAACATGAACAGTTTTATAGTTAGACATAAATGAAAGGTAAAATATACTTTTTTGTAATTCAAAGTAAGAGAAGTGAAATAATATGTTTTCCTCTCTAAAATTGTACTTGTAGTCTACTTGTCGAGTAGATTTATAAACAAGTAGTTTCACTTTTACCAAAATAAAATATCAATCAAGTAAAAGTACAGATTCTACTTCAATGTTTTTGTTTTTTGCTTAATTTTCATGAAATTTCTTACACTTCTGTGTTGCCTTGCCCCTGGAAAGACAACATGTGCTACAAACACACCTGCTGTGCCCACAAAACAAAGGTCATGCATTTTTCTAAGTTATTGTCTTTACACTGGACAGGCAGTCAGCCAAGATACTGTTCAGAAAGATGAAGACAAAAAGGAAAGAAAAGGAACAAGAAGAGTAGAATTACAGATATAAACAAATAGTAAACCACACAAAAGTTTTTATCAAGAATTACATTGTCACACTGATATGAATATGATTAACTACCTACTTCCCTCTGTGTAACTACTGCACTCAACATGTACGAAGATAGATAAGAAAGACAAGCAACACCCCACCCAAGGTGGGTCCGTAAGAAACTTGTTGCCAGTGGTAGAATGTAAGTAGGTACATCAATTCAATTCAATTCAATTCAATTCAATTCAATTCAATTTAATATTCCTTTATTCGTCCCATGAGGGGAAATTCCAATTCACAGCAGCACCAATAAAGTGGATAGAATAGTACAAGTGCAAGCAAGTTAAACACAATAAGTATATACAAAAGAGTGGGATAGAAAGAAAACGTCATCCTAAAAAATTGTAAATAGTATTTACAGACTGTTGTGTACCAGTAGTATTGCACAGATTATTGCACACATTATTATACTGATTACTTGGAGCAGTTTCTGTTGTACAGTCTGACGGCTGCAGGAAGGAATGACCTGCGATACCTCTCCTTCATAAACTTTGGACGTAGCATCCTATCACTGATGGAGCTCCCCAGTGCAGTGAGTGTGTGTTGGAGGGGGTGGGAGTCATTGACTGTCATTAAGGACAGCTTGACTGTCATCCTCCTCTCCCCCACCTCCTCCACCTGTTCCAGAGGGCATTCCAGGACAGAGCTGGCCTTCCTGATGAGTTTGTCCAGCCTCTTCCTGTCAGCTGTTGTGATGCTGCTCCCCCAGCAGACTACACCACAGAAAATGGCAGAGTCATAGAAGGTCCTCAGGAGTGCCCCACGCACCCCAAAAGACCTCAGCCTCCTGAGCCGATAGAGTCTGCTCTGTCCTTTTTTATAAAGTGCAGTGGTGTTATGAGTGCGGTCCAGTTTGTTGTTCAGATGAACACCCAGGTACTTATAAGATGTCACCATCTCAATGTCCCTTCCCTGGATGTTCACTAGTGATGGGGGAGAGTATGGGCGGCGATGGAAGTCCACAACCAGCTCCTTGGTTTTAGCCGCATTAATCTGGAGGTGGTTCTGCTGACATCAGTCCACAAAATCCTGGATGAGTCTCTGTATGACCCGTCGCCCCCATCTGTGATGAGGCCGAAATGGCAGAGTCATCAGAGAACTTCTGCAGGTAGCAGGTGGGAAAAGTCCGCTGTATAAAGGGTGAAGAGGAACGGTGCCAGCACCGTTCCCTGGGGGGCCCCCACATTGCAGAGGACAGTCCCTGACACACAGTCCCGTGTCCTCACATACTGTGGGCGGTTGGAGAGGTAGTCCACTATCCAGCATGTGAGGTGTTGGTCCACTCCTGAAAGCTCCAGCTTGTTTCTCAGGATGGCTGGCCTGATGGTGTTGAAAGCACTGCTGAGATCCAGGAGAAGGACCCGAACAGAGCTCCCAGGTGACTCCAGGTGAGACAGAGCTCAATGGAGGAGGAAGATGAGGATATCGTCCACTCCGATGCAAGGCTGGTACGCGAACTACAGCGGGTCCATGGACGAGCTCACCAGGGGGTGCAGGTGGGCAAGGACCAGCCCCTTGGGCAGAGCGCTGGCAGATGCTTCCTCATGTTCAGCTCATCGCCTATTTCTATTAAGTCAAGTCCTGTACTTAAGAACAAATACAAGGTACTTGGACTTTACTTGATTATTTCCATTATACACAACTTTATACGTTAGCTCCACTACATGCAGATGTGTGCTTCGAATGCTATGATTTCCGGTACTCCAGACGGTTTATAGCTGGAGCTGCTTGATGACAAATTGTTTCAAACATCTAATGTGCATTAGGGTTGATCGAGTACACCACTATCTGTATCTGTATCTACATCTGTTCAACCATCTAAACCATAGGTGTCAAATTCTGGCCCGCGGGCCAAATTTGGCCCGCAGTGTAATTATATTTGGCCCGCGAGACCAAATACCAAATGACTACTAGAGCTGGCCCACTGGTATTATACAGCGCATGTATAGCTGATACTACAAATCCCAGAATGCTCTGCTGGTGTTTTGGCGCATTCACTCAGGACAGGACCCGTAAACACCCTCTACTCTGTTGACAGTAGTCAGTGTCCTAATGCTACTACTGGCACCATGCCACTTTTCCAAAAGTGCGAAAAGAAAGGCAGACAACAGGAGCTTTCTGGACAGGTGGGAGGCAGAATATCTATTTCCATATATAAAAGACAGACTGGTTTGTCTTGTATGTGGCGCCAACGTGCCTATATCCAAGGAGTACAACATTAGACAACACTATGAAACAAAACACCAAGACAAGTACAAGGACCTGGACATGACTCAAAAACGCGGGAAAGTAGAGGAGATGAAAAGAAGTTTGGTTTCACAACAGACTGTGTTCAAAAAAGCCATGTTGAGGCTGCTGTAAAGGCTAGTTTTATTGTGGCAGCAGAGATCGCAAAATCAGCCCGGCCCTTTAATGAGGGAGAGTTTTTTTGATGTCGTGTGCCCAGAGAAAAAGCTTCATTGCATTCTCTCTTGCTGTGGATGAGAGCACTGACACATCTGATACTGCCCAGCTGTCAGTCTTCATCCGTGGAGTGGACTCAGAAATCTGTGTTACGGAGGAACTTTTGGGATTAAAATCAATGCATGAAACAACCACAGGACGGGAAATCTTTGAAGAGGTTTACAAATGTGTAATTGAAATGAAGCTGCCATTGGATAAACTCGTGGGATTAACAACGGATGGTGCGCATGTGTGGTCAAAAAAGTGGATTGGTGGGCGGGGTTCGGGAGAAGATGCGGGAGGAGAACTGTGCACGTGAGCTGTTTATCACTGCATCATACATCAAGAATCGCTGTGTCGCAAAGCCCTAAAGATGGAACATGTTATGGCCACAGTAACACGAGTGGTTCACTTTATAAGAGCCAAAGGTCTGAATCACCGCCAGCTCAAGTCTTTTCTGGAGGAGTGTGGTTCAGAATACGCAGACGTGCCGTATCACACAGAGGTGAGATGGTTGAGCCGAGGAAGAGTACTGAACAGGTGTTTCGAGCTGCGTGAGGAAATAAGTCATTTTCTGGAAAGCAAAGGGAAAGACACAGCAGAGCTCCGGGAACAAAAGTTTATGTGTGAGCTGATCTTTCTGTGTGACATCACAAGTCATCTCGATGCGCTGAACCTGCAGCTTCAGGGGCGGGGGCGTATCATCACAGACATGTACGCGGCAGTGAGGGCGTTTAACTGTGCCTGTGGGAGAATCAGATGCTGCAAGGAAACCTGGGCCATTTTCCCCGCTGCCAAACCATGACTGCCGACTCTGCCGCCGCCGCCGTATTCCCATGTGCACAGTTTGCTGAAAAACTCAGCGTACTCAGCGCTGAGTTTAACCGGCGATATGCCGACTTTGATGTCCAGAAATGTAGGTTTGAACTGCTTAGCAATCCTTTTGCAGTTGACGTGGAAAACGCATGTGAGCAACTATTCTCCTCGATGAAGCTGATCAAAACATCTCGCAGGAGGCAACTGACTGATGAACACCTTCGCTCGATCCTGAGGATTTCTTCAGCTCAGAACCTGAGCCCAGACACTGATGAACTAGCATCCAAGAAGAGATGCCAGGTATCACATCAAAGTAGATCAGTGTGTAGCAAACTGAACTATAATAAACGTTTTCTTTATCTACTTTTTCTTGCTACTTCATGGCATGGGCTTGAATGGAGGCACGTTCATTGAAGAGTATTATTAAGTAATTTATTTATTGTTATTTTATTTTTACATTTATTATTAGCCTGTGGGGATAAAGGTTGCTGTTGGAATTTAAATCAGAAGGCTGCAAATAAAAATAGGCATACGATTTTAAAATTTCATTTAAGAAATGAATGCCATTGATGTGTTTTTTATTTGAAATTCGATTTTGCACGTGTGCAATTTTAAGTTATGTATTGGATAGTATTAAGCTTTGCTTGTTCCATATTCAGTGTTTAAGCAATACTTATTTGGGTCCATATGAAAAGTTATATATCTGTTAGGGTTCGGCCGGTTACTCGTTTCAGACGAGTATCCGGTACGGATAAAGCATTTTTGACGAGTACGAGTATGATACGAGTAAAACTCGTCAATATCCGTGCTCGTGCTGAAGGAAAATCCTCATTGGGTAACTGACTATCTTCCCGCTCTGTGATTGGCCAGTCACACACACAGCGCCCGCCCTTCCCTTCACAGACACGTCTCTGCAGTCAGAGCTGTGCCCCACTCTCGCACGCACACTGATAGTGACTGATCTGTCTCTGCTTGGCTTCACTCTAGCTCACGTTGCTCTCTTCAGTACTCCTTAGGTTTTCTTCAGCTCGCCTCTACTTCGGTTTGTATGATATTTAAAGTTACTTGGTGAACTTGTTTTGTAACGTACGTGGTGCGGCACGTCGGTCACTGCCTCCACTCCGGTCTTTTTTTTTTTCTCTTTTTTTTTTTACCATCTGCTTGCTCTTAGTTTGGCTGGTGATGTAAAGTCAGTTGGAAAACTTTGCTCGTACTGAACGCGGTGCTTTTGAGAAGAATACAGTGAACAAGGCTGACTTATTATTTCCCTGTTTGCCATCACTGGATGTTTGCATGAATCACCAAGTTCACACAGATCATTAAAAAAACAAACAGTCTTACAGACCACTTACACGCATACACACATATAGCATATAATATATATAGCATATATAACACACAAAGTAGCCTATATTAATATTCTTATTGTATATGGCTGCATGCAGTATCTGACACTTTCTCACTGCAGTTCATAAAAGTAAATATAATATTATAAATATTACAAATGAAACTTTATATACTGTATATGACAACCACTTCCGGTTTAGGCCCCGCCCACTCCGAGTACAGATACGGATACAGATAGTTTAAATGGTTGAACAGATACAGATACAGATACAGATACAGATAGTGGTATCGCTCATCCCTAGTGTCTGTGTAGGGAGGAGCAGGCGCTGTGTGTGTGTGACTGGCCAATCACAGAGCATGAAGACAATCAGTTACCCAATGAGGATTTTCCTTCAGCAGGAGCACAGATATTGGCGAGTTTTACTCATATCATGCTTGTACTCCTCAAAAATGCATTATCGGTCCCGTTATCGCTCAACCCTAATTTGCACGTTTGATCAGTTCAATCTGATCTCTTGTCCTCTTTGCTAACGTTGAATACTGTTCAAACTATGACTAAAACTGCATCACTTCATTTGAACAGTTTTCACCTGCTCCTCAACTACAATTTCAGCCTTCCCTAGAGTTAGCAGAGGTACTGCATCTTTATGGGCTTTGTATAAAAAAAAACATAGGCATTTTAGCTTCAGCACCTCCTCACAAAGTGATTTTGGAGCCAAATGCAGGTTTGGCACAAATAAAGCTGTATTTTCTACCTCAAGAAGCAATTGACAGTATTGCACCTGTCATTAATTGTCTTAAGGGTGTGTTAGTACCTACATCAATATCTTTTAATACCCCCTATTCCTAATGCCAACAGACCTGTAGAATGGTGCTTAACCATAATCTCAAAACAATGAATTCAATTATATTTGCTGCCGCACCCATTGTACCTGGTAGGAATTCTATTCATCAGAGGTGACTGAAGCATGTTTGACTGGTACTGCTACTACTTTCAGGTAGTCCTTACAAACACCAGAAAAATGGACCATATCACACCAGTCCTCAGATCACTACATTGGCTTCCTGTGAGTCAAAGAATAGACTTAAAAATCTTATTGTTGGTCTACAAAGCATTAAATGGTCTAGGACCAAAATATATTCTAGATTTATTAACTCCATATGAAGTATCCAGACCCTTCAGGTCATCAGGGACAGGTCTGTTGTGTGTTCCCAGAATCAGAACCAAACAAAGTGAAGCAGCTTTCAGTTATTATGCTCCTCACCTGTGGAACATTCTCCCTGCACACCTGAGGTCTGCACCAAGTGTCAGCTCATTTAAATCAGGGTTGAAAACATTATTATTTGCTACAGCTTTTGTATGTGTATATGTATTTTCTGTTTATGATTTGAATGTATTTTTATGCTTCTGTAAAGCACTTGCCTGGTGTATGAATTGTGCTATACAAATACATTTGCCTTGCCTTGCTATGGTTTTGGCTATGAGCTCGATGAAACCAGTGGATTTCATGGTGACACAGATTAATCACCCTTCAAGTGTCAATACTTCTGCACTACATAAGGTACAGAGCTTTCAAACACAAGACAGAGGTTCTTTCTAACAAACACTTACATTTGTTCTTAAACAGACTAATTGCCCATCGAGGACAGGCAGAAACTGCTCTGTGCCAGTGTTAAGTGTTCATGAACTGTTATTGTTTCTTAATTGTTTCTGTGTTGATTCAGATTCAACACCTATGTGATTCTTGTGTTCCAAAATGCAACATTTAGGCCATAATAATTGATCCAGTATTGCCAAGGTGAGTATTGTTTGTTCCAAACAGCTTTTCCTGGAGCATTCCACAACTTTCCCAGTCTTTCATTGCCCGTGTCCCAACTTGTTTAAAACGTGTTGCTGCATCAAATTTAGAATAAGCATATATTAATGAAACATTAATTAACTTAAAGATACCCTTTGCTGTTCTTCATCTTGACATGCACCACTGTCAAATCAGTGAAAAATATGTGCATCTTGCTGCAAAGCAGGATACAGGTTGGACTAGTTTTCCAGGTATGGTAGCTACAATCCACTCCTCAACAGTAGAGAAGACTCATCTGATCATACATAATGTGGTCCTTATTACACACAAATTGTCTTTTATGTCTGTCGTAACCCAGGCTTTATTTTGGTTGAAGAAATCAAATTGCATTTGCTCCTTTTTAACATGTAAAGTTAGGTATAAATTGGGGTATTAAAGGAATAATATTTGGTGACATGAGATTGCTGAAAATGTAAATTGTGTCTGATCAAGGATACATAAACTCTTCTATCACCATTTAACAACCTTAATACTATTTTTTCTCTAAATGTAAAAGTTTAAACTGCAGTGTTAACATACAGCATTCACTATATAAGAAAATAGAAAGCATTGAATACTTACTGTTCTTTTTGTTGTGCATTGGAATAGAACATGTAACAGCTTCCTACCTGTGTCTTTACAAAAAGTAGCTCAGAATTGAATCTTCTTTCTTCTTTTTTGTCCGTTTGTCATATTGCTGATATTCTAATGCTTCTGGATGCACTTGTTCTGGTCTGTTCTCATGTAAATGATGGCCACAGTCGGCAATTAAAATGTGACTTCCTGTTAGCATTTTCCAAAGTAAAACCATTTATCATGCACCAAGGCCTGGTAAAAAATGGGAAAGAGTTTGTTGAACAAAGAGTGAAATCACTAAGATGTATTTCATTGTGGAAATCTGCAATGCATAAATTTAATCTTAACGGTCTGTAAAGTTACATTAATCTCTGTGCAATAACACAGGCCTATTTTTAGAATAAATTTTCTAAAAATGCATGAATAGTACCTCCAGCGTAAGTAAACGCCACTCCTGGAAAGATTACACTATTCTTAGAAGACCAGTTATTCAATTAATTTGGCACAATTGTTGACTGTTCTTATTATTTACTACTGCTAAGATCCAGGAGTTGCTGGATGCTTTTATTCTGAAAGCCAAGTTGCTTACTCAGATTCAGGGTTCTTCATGCTAAAACCTGCTATCTTGATACAGCCGGAGTGTTTATTTTTTACACCTCAACATCTATTCCACATATATGTAATCATATCATATGCAGTAAACAATATAGAATGTGATAATATTATGTTTCATTAACATATTGATTGTGCTTCATAGTTACATGAAGTCAAACCCGGGACCTGATTTTTGTTAGACAAACTCATAAAGCAGGACAAAAAGGTGGTGGACCAACAAAAATCATCAGTCACAAAAGATAGTGATTTAACATCTGAAACATCTGAAATATCTGCGGTGTCATTTTTGTTTTGTATCACATTCCCATTAGAGTCATGGCAGAATATGTATTAGTGCAGCTCACTTGCACATATCCTAAAATCAATTGATTTGTCTCCTAGATGATGTATCATTTACGGCTGTTGCATCAGTTACCATTACCACTTATAAAGGAGTTTATCGTAAATTTATGTTCAATTTACTTTACATATCTCACATATCTGATAATGACCAACAGAGTTTTGACCTACAGATGTAAACTTCAGGGTTATTAATCAATTCCAAAGCTGAGCCCTTCTGGTATCAATGCTTAAGATTGTCCAGAAATGCCAGCATTGTGCTGTAAAATGTACACTAGATATAAGGAGCAGATGCACGATTACAGGCAAGTTGTTAAAAACTAAAAGTGGAAGATGACCTCACTGAGGAGAGAATCATCATTCTCCCATCACTCACCGGGGGTCCTATTCATGGACTGAAGGAAGAACTGAGGTAGTTCAAGTTGGTCCAACTATAGTCCTCACACCAAAATAGTGGCATCACAGTTAAGAGCCACCAGGGGGTTAATTAACAAATCAGTAACAGCAGTTTGTAATAAAAAAATAACACATTTCTATGGTGTAAGATCGCTGTCAAAAAGACGTGTCCATAATTAAAGTTTTGTATTTGGAAAGTTAATAATTTGTGTGTCATAAAAGTTGTTTTACACAAAATTCTGCTGTCATATACGTGAGTCTGTGAAATTGGGTTCGGGTTACGATTGTTTTTATATGAGTATAAAAACTGTGAGTGCAAAGTCTTGACAATACAACTCATTTTTCTACAACTACGAAGTCTTCATTGTGAATACGAATTCAAGTTTACAGGTACGACTTGAAAAGTGCTGAAATGACGTCACTGAGGTCACAGTCAAGTCAAGTCACACACACACACACACACAGGATGCCCTCTCTTGTTTGTTATAGGAGGAGTCCTTTAAGGGATGACTTCACTTGCATCCCTTTTCTGTCACGGTCAGTAGCAAAGGAAGGCCAGGACCCAGTTGCAGAGATGAAATACAAACACGATTTATTTAACAAAGTACAAACAAAATCTCCTGAGCCAGGGAAAATGCTTTCAAGCAAAACGAATTCAAAATCACCACTAAGGGGCAAAAGACAATAACAAAAACTGATCAAAACTTCATGAAGAACAAAAGTAGCAAAATAACGAAACTCAAAAACACACCAGGAAAACTGGGATGCAATCTACTATATACAAAAACCAAGGGCAACTATGAAAACCTCACAGTGAAATAACCAGCACTCAGAGAACAAAACACACAGGTGGAGCGAGACGAGAGACGAGCAATCTACTAGGCCAGCTGCGCACTAGAGAAACCAAGAGAGTAGTCTGGCACAGGAGTGGAACATGAGGTGGCTTAAGAAGCCGAGCTGATTCTCTCTCTCCCGCTCCAACCTGCTGTGGGAGTGGACAAAGAAAAGGCAGTATCAGATATAGACAAGCACAGAAAAAACAGTGGCATGAGACCACAGCCATCACACTTTTCCTTGGTAAGATCACAGTTGATGTAATGCAAAAGATACAGATGATCCTCTCACTCTCTTTCTATCTGTCACACATACAGGATGATGTCTTCTTTTTTTAAAGATTTGCCTAAGTTCACAGGCCTTCTTTATTCAGCACTGTCTGGACAGTATCACTGTCAGCAACAGTGATAATCAGATCAATCAACCATGTCTACTATTTCTCTTTCTCTCACCCTCATTCATGTGTCATCATCCCTCTTAAGTTTTCAGTTTCTACACTGCTATTTTTATCTATTAAAAGCTATTAAGCTAATAAAAATTGTTTGCCAAGCTTGTAGAAGCTAAGACCAATAGTAGCCCATTTTGTTTCTAGCAGCTGTTTGTGATTACAAAACACATATACTGAATACGTACAGTATATGTGGTTATGTTATATTCGGATCTGCAAGTGTCTCTAGATATTTTGGGTGCTTAGGTGTTAGAGGCCATGGTTAATGACAAGTACTGCAATTTCTGTTGACATCATGCCACAGAGCCAAATACTTTTTCAGCAGACTGACTCAAGAACTACACTCTAAATTTATTCTTGGAAAAGGGAAACAAACACAATGGAAACTTTTATTTCAAATGCCTATGTCAGGCATGCTTATACATCTCTCACTTTGCCCCAAGGTATGACGAGGAGAGGGGTATACATAAATTTGCATGCATGAGGTAACTCCCCTAACCTGCCTGTATTGATCAGTTGGTTGTGTGGAATCTTCCTGAAAAATCCTTCAAAGCTACTATGAAATTTCTCATGCTGGGACTAACCTTTGACTGACCTTTGGCTGTCTCCTTATCCAACAACAAATGAGCCAGATATTGATTTTCTTATTTCTCTCAGTCTGTGGTGTGGCTTTCATGGTAAATTGGTTCATTTCACCTCTCATCTGTGACATTATGGTAGAAAGCTAATGAATATGTATGTATATGTATATGCCCTCAGGTAAGTTCATAAAATAATCTGCCAACGATCTTATCTCACACAGAAATTTGACCAATAACTGCCATTCACTTTAGTATCAGACAACAATTGCTTCTGTCTTGTCTTCTCTCCCCATCAGAACTGACAAGAAGGGGAGCTCTGTTGTTTGACAGTGACAAGATGCCTGGCTGCTGCCTGTCTTCTCCTTGCATTTTGCTGTACTCTGCAGCATACCTGAATATAAGCCAGCCTGCAGCATGATGTGTATGCCACATAGTTGTTACACCAACAACTAGCAATGGGCTAGAAGAAGAAGATTGTGTGGTACCATGGGCGACACAGTTGCTTGTTCATTGAGGAGTGTACCAACCTGAAGGTGCTGAGCATAATACTGCATTTACAGTGCCGGGACAGTCACTGTGCTAACAGGAAGATGCTTTATTTTGTACTACTGTACGCTACACAGCATTTGACTGTGTCCCCATCCGGTAGCTTTTTTTTTTCTTCATCTTTAATCTGAACAAAGCTTTAATTTAGGTCATTGTTTTTGGAGGAATTACTGACTTGATTACATTGACGCATCAATCTACCCGGTCAGTTGCCATCTGTCTCTTTTAGTATCCCATGGTAATGATAAGGCTCATGACTCACACAACCATTAACATGCAAACAGAAGTTGTGTTACAGTCCATCTGCTGTGTTCCCAGAAAAGTTGAGATGCTAATAAACTGCAGCTCTGTCAATGCACTGGAATGCTAATGGGATACAATATTTAGACTGTAATTGCAGGTAGTCAAACATTAGTTTCAGTTTAATTAATTTATACAGCACTTTAAAAGCAAACAAGTTTTGCACTTCAGTGCACCAAAAAGATACATATGTATACACATATAAGCATAAAGGCAGAAAAATAAAAATGGGTTAAACATATCAAAAATATCGCGTTATTAAGGCGTTAACGTCATTAAGCGTCTTTTTTTTTATCGCGCGATTAACGCTCTTTGTGACCTAGTGAACTTGTAGTTTTTTATAGGCTGTGGCCACTGCTAGTAACGTTACAAAAACTACAGGATCCGATTGTAAACCGGAAACAAAACAATAGACACGCCCCACGTATGTTTTGGTGTCGCCTGCTCTGTAGCTGTGAAAGTGTAGGCGGATGTGAAGCGCGAAACGCCGAAATGGATGCGAACAAGATTCTGAATAGAAAGTTTAGTTTCAAAAAGTTGGAAGATGGGTTGACTGACAAGACCAAAGTTTGGACAGAGCATATGGATACCACAACTAAAAACAAGCTTACTGCAGCCATAGCCAAGTAATGTTCATTCTTTCTGGAGAGAAATAAGAGGCTGCGTTGATGAGCCTCTGGTGAATAAACAGAAGAGCATCATAGTCTGACTGCTTGTATGTTCAGAGGAAACTTAAGAAAGGAAAGTTTAAGCCATGGTTTAACTGCACTATAGCCTGAGTCCTAGTTTACAATGATGTGCACTTTGTAACTTTATCTTGTATCACCCTGTTTTGATCTTTTAGAAAGGGTTG
The DNA here is from genome assembly GCF_039877785.1 of Chaetodon trifascialis. Taxonomy (NCBI): domain Eukaryota; kingdom Metazoa; phylum Chordata; class Actinopteri; order Chaetodontiformes; family Chaetodontidae; genus Chaetodon; species Chaetodon trifascialis. The sequence goes on along the minus strand of NC_092061.1, from coordinate 9,535,905 downwards.
TTGAAGGGGCTTTTATGTAACCAAGCATTTTTTTTTTTGTCATCTGTTTATTGACAGTGTTAAAATGTGTGAGATTTGATTCAGTCAAATGTGAATGACTGCTCAAAGTGAGAATATTAGTGTGAAATATAACACTACACATTGTTTTCAATAAAAAGCATTTGCACAAAGCAAGCCTATCCACTTTTCCATGTTGATAACAGTATTAAAATGATAATTAATGGGACATTTAGAACAAATAAAAATGTGCGATTACTAATAATAAGTTAACTATGACATTTATGCGATTAATCGCGATTAAATATTTTAATCAATTGACAGCACTAGAAGGAATCATTGTAATGTACTTCCTGTTCCATTTTTAATAGCATGTAGCAGATTGACCAAGCCGGCTCCTGGCAGGCACAGCAGGTTTTTACATAATGTCACCATCTCATACAATCATTAAAAGGCTGTCAGTAGACTCTTAACACTTAACACTCAGAAAAACACTGTTTTCTGATATCTGTATACATTTGTTTGTGGCTTGCAATATCTCCATTTGTTGTAAAATATGTCAAATGTTTTACTTCATTAAAAATGTGTTCCTCCCCAATGGTCTTTTAAAAAAAATATGCCATACACTACAATGCACACTGCATAATAATGAAAAGTACCCAAACAACAGTGACTTTTGGTTTTACTGATAATATTGAATCACATTGAATTAATTTGCCCTTTTTTAGATTGAACAGCAAAACAATGTCCTAACCTTTGGGCAGATAGCTAGCTAGCTAGCACTACTCATTAATTTCTCCGCTCTGTTCCATCTCTGACGCAATTTTCTCACCCACTGCATGCATCTCCGCTTTGTCTGAGTACAGAGCAGGTGGAGATCCGAGATCACAAGATCACACACAGTACGTGACAGAGCCATGTATAAAGTCAAACTGAAATGTAAACAACAGACAGGGCCGTGCAGAGAACTTTGGAGGAGCAGGTGCTCAAAGTTAAAAGGGGGCACATGGAGCACGAATTTGAAACACCATACAGAAACATACCTTGCAATATAAACGGTTGAATGGTAGCAACCCATATTCATAAAGAATGTAACATGGATTCGCAACATACCATATCATTGTCCACACCTCATATATTTGTTTGAGGCCAGTACAAAGCAAAATTAGTCTCTGTTTTACCTGATGAACAGATTCTGTTGAGGGGGTTGGTGAGGTTGCTGCTGCTGATATGACATTTCATACCTTTTTAAAAATTGTACTGTATAGCCACAAATTTAATTCATTCATAATCTGCCCTTTATTATTCCTAGTGCTGAATGAATAAATTAAAAAATAATTAAATGATATAGAAATCATGTATTTAAATATTTTTGTGCTTTTATTTAGTTTGACTATCAACTTTGCAGCAAGGTTCTAAAAGTTATATAATTTGTATGCATATTATATTTAATTTGTGTGTAAATGTTATAAACGAACAAGTACTGATATGTTTAAATGAGAGGTTGAGAAAATCAAAATTCAAATTCTTCTATTATTGTTGTATTTATACTGTGATAGTCCAAAATTATGTGAATATGCATATTGCATAGTGTTAGTGAAATAACAGTCTATGCCTCATTGCCTCTAGAAACATGGGAAAAAACAGCTTGACAGTAAAATAACACATAAAATCTCTCTAATGCACTTTCCCATGACAAGAGAAACATACAGAAACAAAGAAACGAAAAAGCCTGACACACTGCACACTGTGTGTGGTTAACTTGCGGCTATAGCTTGTGAGAGGTGTGTGCAGAGTTGGACGACACAGAGGAGGCTCATTGCTCACTTCGTCAATCATCTTGCAAGAATACACCGTGCACAAATCCGTGCACGGATCTAGAAAAATATTTATAGGGTGGCAAGAGGGGGGCAGGAATTTTTGAGGGGTGGCAACCTATTTTGATGTAAATATATTTAAGTTATCGTAGTTTGTAATTGACAATTTACACTGAAGTATTCCTGCTTGCAGAATGTAAGCAGCATTACAAGAAAAAAAAAATCTAAAGAAAATCTTACCCATGATCAATGGACTGTACTAAGGTCAGCATACATACACAATGGAAATAAATTGGTCATGGCACTTAAGCGAGGCACTGAACATTGCTTTTATTGATATTCACAGAACACAATGTATAAGAGATAGGATATATATTAAAAAAAAACAACAGCAACAACACTGCTTCATGTTCAGCAGTATTTACACTGTTTACACTAGTGTCACATTTTAAACATACAAAATTTACAGATTTAATACATAATACAAATTTAAATACAAAAGAAATTAAAGACAGCATACATTGCATGGATTACTCACCAATCCATGCAGTGTATGCTAGAAATGAATGAGAAAAACAATACAAAGACAGTCACCAGATGTTGAGATCTCAGAGCAGCAGTGTTCAAATGAGATGGTGATCCCAGAGAGCATGTGACACTGTCATGCTTATAACAGCTAAATAGTAAATTTACTAGATTTCCCTTTACAGACACTGAATCAATGAATCAAAATGTCAGTCCAAGCCAACATTAACTTTATAGGCTATGTATAGTTAGTAGGGCTGTCACTTAACAAAAAAAATAAATAACTAAATAAATCATCAGCTATAACAGCAACTTCTCCCCCGCTAGAGCGGAGCTGCTCCATACACCGGGCATGAATGGACCGAGCCGCCGCTGTGAACGGACAGCCAGTCCGCTCATGCCCGGTGTATGGAGCCGTTCTACTACGGACAGAGCCGCCCGCTGTGTCCGTTCACGGCGGGCGGTGATGAATAATGAATTTTTTTTTATTGTTGTTTGAAAACATACATCGCAAGGTCTGAGGCACCGCTGCAGTCAAAGATAAGCGGGTCAAAAGAAAGTTATGCTTGAATTATGCGTGAAAACTACATTGGTTAAACATGAATGACACAACATGAGGTCGAATTTAACTTTAACTTTCAGACAAAAAAAATGGACTCGGCGTGCCGGCCTGTCTTTTCACCCCAAGCCACGTCTGAGCCAATATTCTATTAAAAGACGTGACAGCCCTATAATAACATTCTTAAATTGGATTTTTGTCATCTCAAAACCACAATCACACGTGTACTCGTATTGGGCTTTCCTTATTCTCTCATTATTTGATAGATAATCAGTTTTTAACCTCTTTCCTGGTGTCTTCGTCCTTGACTCCTGGCTCTCTTGCTTCGCGCCCCTCCAATCAAAGGAGTCTCGTGCCGCTCTCGCGTTCTCTCGTGCTGCATGCACTGTCGTGGGACATCGGAGCTTCGCGTTCGTAAACGTTAAATTTGCTGTGACTTTTCTATCAATTCATTGCCGCCAACTGGGGTGGCAGCAGGGGTGGCAAGGGTTTGTTTTAGCCTGTTTTAGCCATAGGGTTGGCATAGGATCTATGCCACCCCAGTAGATCCGCCCCTCACTGTGAGGGCACGTTGTGGATCATGTGACCGACCAAGGTAGATCTAAATTATTATTATTTTGGGCCACACAGACAGACTTTCACACACACACACACACACACACACACACACACACACACACACACGCACACACACACACACACACACACACACACACACACACACACACACACACACACACTTACGAAAAAAAAAAAATCACTTTGACAAAAGGGCACTTTGGGCATCAAGGGGCAAAGGGGCAGGTGCGCCCCCCCTCTGCAGTTCAGTGCCAGTTAAGCTACATTTATCCTTTTGGACTGGGTTAGTTTACAATTTATTGAGTACTACTCTTGGAAGAGTTAGCATCTGATCCATCATTTCTCATCTCTATTCTTTCTCTTTTCTTCCTCCCTGAAACACATAGGTACACCCAATAGGATGAATTCTTCTTAAAGGTCCATTACTGTGATGGAGTGGCGGAGTATACTTTTTTGTAGTGTTAATAAATTTGACTTTTTGGAAGTATTTAATGTGTCCACTGTCACTGATTCCCATTAACTCATTGCATGGCTTAAGGTATGTGGTTTTTAAGAGTTGCACAGTTGGTATACACATTCAAGAGACTGAAAAGACCGAAAAGATGTGCGTTATCAAATGTGGTGGGCCAGTCTGGTCCAAAATGCCAGGACCGATTTCTTGTCCCAGTTCGCCCCTGCTGGTAAGTGTGAAAACTCCTTCAGGCATTTGGTGAGAGGTTTCAAGACATGGTGAGTCAACAAAAGGAACTGAACATATTTGCTTTGCTGTTTAAAATGGAATGGATGTCATAGCAGGTTCTCGGATATTTAACAAACTAGGAACCTGTGTAAACACCGTAGTACTTTTCTTACAGTATTTACAAAGGTTACAGTTACTACTTAGATGCATAAAGCCTATTCTCAAGAATTCATGTATGTTACCCTGACCTTAGTCAGATTGCCAATTGTGAAATTACTGTGGGTCAATTAATGTCTTTGCATTTTATTAATTTAAATTTGCTAAACAATGAAATACTCGCTGTGAGGATTAGGTCTTTGAATCTCCCCTGTAACACTTTTTCGAGTGTGAAACATCCTCCTGAAAACTTGCGATGTATTCCCATAGATAGGTCATTGAATGCTTCATTGCAATGCTTATATAACCTACAACACCTAAAGGCAACATGTGACTCTCGGCCCACTTTGGTCACGCGGTCAATGACATCAGCAGAAGCGTTACGGACGTAGATGTGTATTACAACACATGTAACAACCGGCTGTCTGGGAGCACCAGGGTTTCATTTTAACCATTATACCGTGAGTGGACCTAAGTTAGATGATGATTGTCATCTTACGAGCACAACCAACACATTTGGATTAAAGCGTTTGCTTCAGAGTGCTTCTGATGAAGCTAATACGTGTTAGCTTAGCTAGCATAGCTGGTGAACTTTTACCATTGCTGCTCATTGAGTAACGTTTAACTTTATCATACCCGCGCAAGCTAGCCGGGCAGGTGAAGCTATAGCTAAAGGTAAGGACAGACTTTGAGCCCTTCAAGGGTATAATTTAATTTTTTTTCTAGCTTCCAAAGAGGTGCTAGCTAACAGGGTTGTACTGGTTGGTTAGCCAGTCCGACTTCCTTCGTGTGTCGTTCGAGGTCATTTTCTACCGTCCATCTAAGATAGCCAGCTGTTATCGGGAAACTAGCCATGAAGAGCCTCCCATTCTTCTGTCGTGGAGAGGTCATTCGAGGCTTCGGGAGAGGAAGCAAAGAACTCGGAATACCCACAGGTGAGTTACTAATCTGCCATTAATCTGTTTGAAATGTCAGCGCCGACTGTATGTGGTTACGACCTAAATGTCCGTCAGTCATTTTCAGATGATTTGAGTGGTTACTGCTCATTCCTGCTGGTTTCCAGCTGCCAGACGTTTGTTACCGATTTACTCTGAAAGGCACTGATGACGACACGTTTTTACACAGCAGGCTAACAGCTTGGCAGATGATGAAAGCGCCGAAATAATAGCTATTATGTAATGATGGCTGTTTCTAGAAACGTGTAGGAAAATATGCAAATGAATGTTGAATAACTTCATCACCTGAGAAAGAGACAGAGGGAGCGAGAGCAAGACAGACAGAAATGCAAAAACAGTAACAGTGAAAGTGGATATAATAATAGTAGTAGCAGTTGCAGTGGATGTCAGGCACGACCATGGCAGGGGACGTAGCTGTAATCCACAATCCAGATTCAGCCACTATCCATGGGAACCTGCAAGACGACAAAGCCCAGAGGCTCCGGGGAAGTAGGACATGAAAGCATGCAAATGGAGAGGGAGAGAAGCACAGAGGAGCTCGGTGTATCTCATCTTATCAATATGTTTCATATTTTCAAAGTGGGGTCAAACTATCTTTATGTTAAGTAATTGAGACAAAGTGTACATTAACAAACATCATGGAGACCCAAGATCCCAAAACGTGAAGTTTCTTTTTACCAGGTAATTGTCAAACCTTATGGTAAGTTTCTCAAACCCAAGAGACACTGAACAAAGAACCTTTGTAAACAGAGACAGGTCTAACAGGATGATAGAACAGTTCGTAGATGGATTTCCAGTTGAGGTTATATTATCAACCAGTTAAAAGGCTTCTTTAAATAGATGGTGTTCTCTGTTTAATAGGACACTAACTTAATTACTGAAGGAGTGGTTCGTCTAGCTAAACCCACTTAGTAAACTTTTTCTGACAGTTCCTCACTTTCTCTCTCCCATCTCCAGCCAACTTCCCTGACTCAGTGGTGGAAAGTCTTCCAGCAGATATCAGCACAGGGATCTACTATGGTTGGGCCTGCGTGGGTAATGGTGATGTCTACAAAATGGTGATGAGCATTGGCTGGAACCCGTACTACAAAAATACCAAGAAGTCTATGGTTAGTACAAGCCAAGCTGCATTCACTGCACACAGCTTGCTGTTTCAGTGAGAAATAAAGCAAACTCATTGCAAACCTATTTATAAATTGTCATATAGCCTTGATGATTTAGGGTCGTGATGGTATGATCACAAGCCCACTTGTTCCCTCACAGCTTTAGCTGGAAATCAAATTTTCCTCAGTGGGACAAAGAATATTTGTTTTGAACAAAAAAATGAACAAGTGCTCTTTGAAGTTGTGTTACACAGGGCTACACACACAGACAGAAAGTGAACATCTTGTGCTAATTGAATATACTGTGTCCATTTATTTAAATCTAAGTGATTAATCAACATGGTTTCATTCGTGGCTGCACTTGAATTTGTTGGAGAAGGTTAAAAAAACATTGATTGTCGTCAGTGTCGTGGTTTGTCTCATTTGATACTCATATATTCAATATAATATATTCAATTTCTGCATTTCTCTAAACAGTACAGTATAGTAGAGGGGAAAGCATGGTTCCTATTACTGTAGCTCATTTCATCGTGATTCAAGAAAAATACATCAAAATCTCAAAAATCATCTATAGCATGTCAAACAAAAAGGACTAATTATATGTCAACAGTCATATGATTATATTTGTTGGCTTTGCTGACCTTAAGGCATGTTCTAGTGCTCACATTGCTGGGGCTGTGGATGTCAGACTGAATTGATCCTTTCAAAACCTTTTGCTCTGCCCCTCTGGGCTCAAACAGAGAGAAAGATCTTGGAACAAATCGCATTAAATCGTTACAATTTGTCAAGACTGTTGGGAACAACTGAACTAGATTGAATGCTGTTGGAAAACCTTGTAAAATAGTGAAAACAGTTATTTTTGTGTCTGCTGAAATGTGTAATGAGCTGAGAAAGTACTTTTCATGTCCTCACTCTTAAACAACTGTTTTGTATTTTGGAATTTCTATGCTGAAATTGCAGAAATTGGCATCAAGCATTGCAATAGGACAATACTCAATACTATAATATATTAATGCCAGAATTTCCAACCCACACATGGGTTGTCTTTTTTCTGCTCCGATTAGAGAGTTCAGTCAGAGGTGTGGAGATAGGTTCCTTTCACAAATGCAAAGTTCATTATAAATTAATATGAATTAATTGTGTTGAGGAAGTTTTAAGAGGATAGTGGCAAAGTCTGACATTTCTTTAAGTAACACCCCAAACTTTTCAGTGAAGTGAAAGCCCTTGTTGGAAATGAAGTTACAAATTTTGTGTTTTAAAAAGTTAAGCTACATTTTCATTCCTTAAAATGTCTCACTGCGGTTTCAAATGATTCAAATATTTTATTCATGCCAGTGAACTGCTTTCACACACACACACACACACACACACACACACACACACACACACACACACACACACGCACACGCGTGCGCCTCTGGTCTCAGACTGCACACACCTTTTTGTGTTTTTACTCCTTTTGGAAGCATCTGCTCTGTGGACTTTCTTTGTCAGCAGTATGGTTTATAAAGTTGCCCAATAAATGGAGCTTGCATTTTGGATTTTTTCACCCCGCAATTCCATTTTCACAACAGCAGGTGAGCTGCTTGTTGTGGGGTCTTGTTGTTAGTGACTACAGAAACAATTGAAACCACCGTGGTATTGAAGAGCACCAACCAGGTGCACCTACAGGCTTTTACAATGGCATACAACTAAGGTGGTACCAGAGCACGTCTCTCTCTCTCTGTTTCCCTGCAGAGCATATGTAAATGTCCACAGACTGCTCTCACAATAATTAATGAACATGTACAGGCAGAGGAGAGCAAGGGGAGATTGTCTACTCCTTAATTGTCATCCTCCCTGATGGATAAAAAATTAAAAATGCTAAAATTGCTTGGCAAATATACTTTCGTGGCCTTCAGTATACCTGGGTGCCAAATAAAATCTTTGTGTGAGAAATACACAGGTGCCATTTTTCAGCATTTATTTAGCAACTCCCTGATTTTTTGGAATTTCCAATGCAGAAGCAGGACTAATGGCAAGTCATTCTAATACAGTCTGCTTTGATAATACAAGAAATGCAGCACATAATATTTGACAGTGGCAGGACTCTCATAAAAAGTGAATCTTTTTTGGTTTCAGGAGACCCATGTGATTCACACATTCAAACAGGACTTCTATGGGGAGATTCTCAGCGTTGTCATGGTGGGCTACATCCGTCCAGAGAGAAGCTACAACTCACTTGGTGAGGCACCTCTCTCTCTCTCTGAGTTTTCCCATGCCTCCAGATATGATCTTACCTCTTTACCTACCATTACCCCCCATATTTTACACACATCATTGTTCTTCTCTTTGCACCTCTTGCACACTCTCACTGTCTTCCCTTACTTTTGCATGTCATCATCATCTCTCTCCTCTCTGTTCCTAATAGAAGCCCTCATTATGGCCATCAACAATGACATTGAAGAAGCCACGGTCAAGCTTGAGCTCCCAGAGCATCTCAAACTGAGAGAGGACAACTTCTTCACCAGTGCTCCCAGCTCGTTATCAGCCATGACCCCCACCACCGCATCTGCCTCACAGACTATTATGAACGGTCACTGACAGCTGGCTGTGACTGCAGCACTTTGTGTACACACACACACACACACACACACACACACACACACACACACACACACACACACACACACACACGCACACGCACACACACGAACAACATCAAGGCTTCTAAATACACGCAGGTGTTTGTGTGTGTGTGTGTGTGTGTGTGTGTGTGTGTGTACTCATTAAAATGCACAGCCTCATTCTGAGATGTATTTGCTGTCGCCATGGCTGCACATGGACATAATCATATACAACCAATCTTTTTTATTATGTTTTACTTCGTCAGTGTATCTGCATTTAAAGAACTATTTAATTTCCTGTATGGATTTGTTGCAGACATCCAGTCACTTAATAGATTATGGGGTTTTTTTTGTATATATTTGCACCAGATTGCCTCGACACACTGTGTATGAAACTCTTTGGTCTAACTGGTCCTGCTGTAAATTTGAGATCTTTTATTTGAGAAAGTACCTAGAAATGCAGATTTTGGGTTGACAGTGACTGGAAAATGTGACTATCTGTGTATAAAGAATGACACAAATAGACCATAAACTCAGCTCTGGAAAAACTATTTAGCCAAGGTCAGTTTAATACATAAGTAGTCCTTTTCTGTTGCAGTTAGCTTCTCCATCAGATGGTTACAAAGATAGTCTGGGCATTATTATCTGTAACAAAAGCACTGGTTGCACCGTTGAATAACTTTATGCAACAATGTCACTGAATGGCATCTGTGTGGAAAAACAGGGAGATTAGGAAATGACGTACATTTAGCGGTATTAAAGTAGCCTTGCTTTGTCCTTTCATATTCCCCTTGAGAAAGTGTGTTTATTCAGCCCCGTCTTTAATGACACAAGCCCTCTTCTGTTAATCACTGCCCGAACAACTGACCCTCTTACGTTGGATTTGTGATTTGTGGTGCATCATATACAGGAATTATTTAATAACCAGCAGCATGTTTTTTTTATTTAATGGACTGTGTCCAAAAACGTGTTTAAGGATAGCCTCTAACATAATTTCACTATATTCGGCCTCTGGATTTGAGTGGTCACTGTCTTGACAAATAATTGTCTCCATTATCAGCCTATTGGGTTGATAGAGAATTGTAGATTAATGGTGGGCAGTCTGAGGAACACTGAGGTGAAGCAAGTTCTTATGCAAGTCAGTCAAGTTTTTGCGCTTCTTCACGACAGCTTGCCTGAGGTTCAGACCTACAGTCTCTCTATGGTTTTGTTACAGATAGTAAAACATAGATAGGTGCTATGAGATGAAGAAGTGTAAGGTCCACAGCTCCTTTTCCATGCTCTCATATTTACAAAGCGCAACAATCTTTGAAGTGTATGAACACGAGTTTCTACAATAAAAATGTAAAAGGATGATCGTGCAGAAAAACATACAGTACACGTCATATTTTGTTAAGAAATATGTTATAGTTCCTTTTTTAGGCCCGCTTTTAAAATTCTAACAATTCAAAAACTGTTGACAAAAAGGAGCAGTAGCTCTGCCACGTGTGTGTGTGTGCTTACAAAGCAAATGGCAAATTGTTTTAACTGAACGAAAGTCTAATTAAGTGACGTGGGATTTTAGGTCTGCATTGTAATTCACTTTGTTAAAGTGGTATTTAGGGAGGGAACGATGTGACTGCAAGTTATGAATGTTGACGTTTATCATGCAACAGTAGCAATGATTCTCCTATGAGAAGAGTTTCACTGTTTTTCCAGGTACCTGTCTATTCTCAGTCTGGTAGTTTTTGTAGATTTCCAGTTTCTTAACTGAAAGGGAAATATGGTTTAAGTGTCTAATAGCTTGAAAAAGGCTTCCATTGAAAGCCGAAAGAAGGAAGGAACCAATCCAGAGAGCAGCACTGAAATTATGTTGATAAATTCGCCGCTCTACAAAGTTTTTTTTTCCAGCTGAATGCTATATTATCCATTATATTCATCCTCTAAAGCACTTAATGTACAGAAGAAGTCTCACTGTAAAACTTGTATGTGCTGCTTCTTCTAACCTGTCAAACACTTCATAACCCAAACACATTATTTTGTTAAGGTTTTCCAGACTCATTGGTTCTAAATATTTGTTGTAGTTTACACAGGGACCAGGGTTACTGCATGTATACTTAAAGGTTCAACACAGCCTTTATGTTTTCATTCTTGTGTTACATATATAATTTAATCAAATAAATTGTTTGATCAAGCATTTTTAAGTCTTTTTTAGCAGCTAAGGGATCTTTCTGGCATCACTGGATGATACCTACCTGCATATCGTTGTCCTAATATCAATATCTACCATGTCATAAAATAATAAATGTTAAGCAAATTCCTGTAAAATATCTTTACATGCACCCCTTTGAATTCTGGCCTGCTATTGGTCACATTCTCTATAAATGTCGCTTTCAGCACAAGCAGAGAGGAAGTGGGCGTAAAGAATAAACCAGATTTTCCTGTAATTTCGCATTTAGCCTGATCATGCATTTGGTCTAAAAAAAAAATCCTGTTTACTATATACTGTTTCTTCAATTGAAATTAAAAAGTCAAGCAGTCACACTGGACACATGAATGTGTTTGTAGGTTAAGTGTCACTGCGGGAACAGAACCTTTGGTCTGAAGTTAAAGTTTAACCTGTCATGGTTCAGGAAGGAAACACCAATGTGAACACTGAGATAACGTGTGATGGAGGTAAAGTGGCAGATGTCCCAGAATCAGTGTTGTGTCTGTATTATCTAATAGGAGATAAAACACATAAAACACTTAGCTTTCTTACATAATACAATTACACACCACATCCAATGTGAACATGTTGCTAAGCTCAACAATTATGGCCAACAGCTAACAGCAGCCACTTGTGTATCAGTTTGCATGCAATTGTTCCTGAAATCCACTTGCAGGTTAATTCATAACTCATATTGTCACCAAGATTGCACACTCACAACATGGATCACTGTCCAGTTTTATTAAGAAACAATTATTCACAGCACACATCTTGAACCAAGTGAAGAGAAAAACCTTAATTATTTACTGTTCACACTGTCCGTTGAGTGGGACGCAGACCTGTTATCATATCAGGGAGACAGCAACGTAATCCAAATGCACAACCCTGAAGTCAAAACATTAGAGTAGAAAATACTTTTGAGGAAAAAGTCCTGATAAATCACTTATTCTGCAACCTTCTGCCGTGTTTAGAGCAGAAACACGGACACGTGCGCAGATGCAGACGAAACAAGACGAAACCCCTGAGAAAAAAAACGTTCCTCTGTGTGTAAGCAAACCTGATGTGATCCAAACAGTACCACACAGTTATAGACCAGATTGTGCTTCAGGATAATTTTTGCCTTGAATTTGCAGTGTGATCCGTTTTTCCAAATTAAACAAAGAGACAGTATAACAGCAAGTATTGACAGTTAACAACAGTGATGAAAAACCAAATGATGCAGGAACAGAGGAATTAGATCACATGAGCATACTGTCCAAATTTTTCAAAGCAATATGAGTGGACAAGGACTACCATATCTTTTTATGTTAAAAAACAAAACAATGTGTTCTTTAAATTAAGTGATTTCTTCTAGAAAATGTAAACGAATACATGAATATGATTGTCAGCACACTCACAAGTTCCCCTGAGTTTTGTGACTCAAATAAGAAATGAACCTCTTTGTACGATATGTCTCTTAGGCTGCATAATCCAGTGTAAACCAAAATTATCGATGTTGAGGCCAAAGACTAGACCAGAAAAGAGGTGGAGAAGTGAAGTCAAAGTCATCATGATGAAAAGTCGCCTTGACAAGGAAAAAAATGGAGACAGAGTGCTGTGCATCCAACCTTGAAACCAAACATGAAACAATCTAATCAGTGCCACCAATGCAGCTGCATATTAGATAGCAGGCCTGTGTAAACATGGCTCACAGAGAGTTGAACAGGAAATTGCTGATTGCACCATAATGATCAGTGTAATAAATGCCGCCCTGATTGTATCATTCCTGATAATGTAATTGAAAAACCTTTTCATCTAATGAAACTTTGTACATGTTGCCCTCCTTCACCCACTTCACCGCGGAGTGCTCTACCTGCTGATAAAATGGTCTGAAGAGATCCAGCGTTTAAACAAGAATGAAAGAGACATCATGTATCTGGAGAGTGCCCCCCCAATTTAAGGCAAAGAAACAAAACGCAGAAGGAAGAGACTCTTCTTTCCAGTCAGGTCTTTCGTGTTTTCTTCTCATTTGTATGAGTAGGTCTCATCATCATACTCCAGCTCGATCTCATCGTCATCCAACATGCCGTACTTGAACTTCCGATACACTGTCCCATCTTGTGCCATGTACACAATATCATCGTCATCCTCTTCCTCGTCATTCTCACAGTCAATAATTCTGTCACTGTACTCCTCTGATGAAGAGGTGGTGTTGGGGGCCTTTAAGGCCATCCCTTCATTGATGTCCAGTTTCTTGTAACCTCCAGCTTTGGTTTTGGGTGCGATGGCGAGTGATTTAGACCGAGTGCTGAGGTAGAGGAAGATCCCTCCACCCACAAAGAGGACAAGCAGAACGCAGACGGTGACAGCGAGTTTGGCGCTGCTGCTTTGAACCTCTAAATCCTCGGCTTTCCTCATCACAAAGTTGACACCCGGGATGCACTCCTCTGGGAACGCAGAGATGGAGCAGACAATTAGGTTACACTGGACAAAAACAATGTGTATACTGGGTTTGTTTCTGATGAATCCCTGTCTGGCATTAGTGTGTTTTACAAGACTTGTTTCAGTGAAATGCAGTCTTGTCTGTTGATGACCAGGAAAATGCCTTGTAATAGGAACAAAATTTTGTCTTTCATTCTAAAATACTGAAAACTCCTGTTTGGCAGGAAAATGAAACTCATGCCTACATGGTGGGGAAACCATCAATTAGATGAATTATACAGGGCAACCATTACAAATGAAACATGCCCTGAAAGTATGTGACTGATGACTCACACACGCCTAAACACTGTTTTCCAGGAAGGAGTCTCAATGCAGTGGGTGATGCAGATGGGTGTGTTTTGCTGGAAATCTGTGTCCCAGTGTGGGTTTTTGTTTACCTTGTGACGCCGTGCAGTCACAGCACTCCCTGGATATTGGTTTATCCTCATCGTGCGTCTCGCTCCCACAGCAGGACAAGCAGCGGCTGTCCTCAGACAGGATCCGGGGAGCGGGACACACTGTGCAGTTCCACACACTGGGACCTCTGCAGTCCAAGCAGGACGGGTCACACGCCTTGCAGATTGGCTCATCCTCAGAACCCTGGAACAGCAGATGAGTTTATGACACAGCTCACAGAGCAGCCTAGCCAAACTGCAGCCATAGCTCCAATATATTATTCATCTTTTCATGACGCAAATGTGAAAGGTTGGTTGAATATAAACAAAACCTTTGCAAAAGAACTCACCTGCGAAGCATCATAGAGGCCCACGAGACACCTGGAATCGCAGATGCCACTCATGAACGTGTAGCCTTCATAACAGGACTGACAGGCCAAAGGGCCATTATCTGGAAGGAGCGAGGCAGAGACAGAAAGCGATATCACACGTTGGGAAATGGTGTTTTGACCCGTTAGATCCAGTTCAAACACTTGAGCGTAGAAAATTCGTTAACAAATTTCTCAGCTAAATAATGCGAAATCCCCCAAAAAACACAGCCCAAACAGCCATGACAGGCTTCCTTTACCGCTGCAGGTCTTGCAGGTGGGGTGACACTTGTGACAGGTCTTAGACAACCTGTCTTGGTAGTAGCCTGTAGGGCAGCTCTTCTGGCACTGTCCCCACTGCCTCATGTAGACGTAGCCCTCCCGACAGCTCAGACAGTTTGTGTTACCATGACCCCAACAGTGCCTGCAAGAGGGGTCACATCGCTCGCAGACCATGGTGGAGGTGTTGCCAAAGTGACTGTAGAGGAGAGAGGATGTTTGTGATGCTGCCGGATGAGAAACGACGGCCGACTTTGTGCGTGTGTTCTTCTAACCTCTCTGAGCAGAATTCCACGCAAGTGCTCCCCTGCTTGAAGAGTCCAGGTTTACAGGTGACACACTGCACGCTGTGACGGCCAGCACACGACTGACAGCTGAAGTGACAGCGCTCACACACACGCTCGTCCTCATCCTCGGCGTAGTACCCCTCAGGACACTTCAGCACACATGTGTCATCTGATGGACACAAAGTTGGGATTTTAGTAGTAAGTAAGGGAGTAAACTATATTTATAAAGCACCCTTCAAAACCAGAGTTACAAGGTGATGTATAATGCAGAAAGATAAACAAACACATAAACAATAAATACAATAAAAACTAGTTGGCAGGCACACATTGCAGAACAAAGTGCATAACTTACTCAGAAGGAAGTGCGGCTCATTGCAGCTGAGGCATTGGTGTTTGCTCGGCCCGGAACAGCGATGGCACAGTTCGTGACACAGTTGGCATTCCCCATTCTGGTCCATGTATGTGCGCAGAGAACACCGACTGTACCACACACAGTGTCCGCTGGCATCTTTACGCCTGTTGGTATCGCAGCTGAGGCAGGATGAGGGCTCATGGCCTGAACAGGTCAGACATGACCTGTCACAGTCTGGGAAAATGAAGACAACTTCAGCTAATCAATCCTGTAATGATGAAGCTGGATTTTTGTTTCTTTTTTTGCATGATCAAAACAAACTTCCCCACCTCTGCATTCATTGGTAGTCTTGTCATAGTAAGTGCTGGAGGGACACTGAGGCAGACACTTTCCATTGTAACGGACAGCATTCGGGTTGTGACACACATCACAGTCATCAAAGTCCGGTCCGTCACACGAGGCACAATCATCATGGCAACGCACACACTCCTGTTCCTGCTCGCTGGTAAAGTAGCCATCAGGACAATCATCCACACACTTATCCTCATGAAGGAAGTAGTACTGGTCACACTCTGGGGGAAAGATAAACAAAGAGTAAGAAAGGCAATACAGTGTTGCTGTTTGCAAAACAAACAAAAAAAACTGAAATGAACACCCTTCTCTAATCCTCCTCTCCACATCTTCCATGTCTCTAGGCTTCGCTGCTCCACCCAGCTCACTTACTTTTACATAGTCCATCTTGATTGCACTCTCTACAGTGAGCTGGGCAGGGAAGGCATCCTCTCTCTTTGGCATAGTAGCCCTTTAGACAGTGTGACCTGCAGGAGTGGTCCAGCAGCAAGTACTGTGTCTCACAGCTCAGACAGTAAGAGGAATTCCCCTGGCAGGATGCACACTCTGGAGCACAAGGCTGGCATACACCATCTTGAGGAAACCCTCTGAGAAAGAGGCATAGAGAGGAGAAAATGAGGTATTGTGATTTATTATGACGGTGAGTGTTCATGTGCAAGTCAAGAAATGAGAAAACAGGAAAAGAACCTTTGACACTCCACGACACACTCTCCATTGTGCAGGTAAAGTCCACTGCGACAGCGCTGGCACTGCTGGCCATTCTGGCACATGACACACCCCTTCAAGCAGCTGTCACACTGGTTGGACGCCTTGTTGGCAAATGTTCCAGATGGACAGTGAGGCATACAGGTCTGTTGAGCAGTCAAAAAATGACCTGAAGACAGAACAAATCACACCGCTGATATGACACAAAGGATATGTCAGTGGACAACAACTTGTTTAAATGTAAGGTAGATTCTTCGTCATCCTTTCTCACATTGCTGAAGCAAGTTATAGTTGAGTGAAGCTCAGTGTTATTTGGCATACAGACAGCAAATGTTCACCTGTGTAGCAGCTGCTGCAGTCCTCCCTCCCAGCAGCAGAGCAAGTCTTACAGGACATGTGGCACAGCTCACAGTCACCCTGACCTGATGGCAAACAGTAAACAGAAACCAGGACAAAATATGTAGATGTGAATGACGTAGACAGCAGGCAGAAACGAGGGGTCATGCTACCTGAAAGCATGCAAGATGAGATGAAAAATAGACTAAGCAACTAAACATTTAGCACTGGGGTAAAATGAACGTGTGCGTACTGTTTCTGAATTGTTTATCAGAGCAGACAGAGAGCGTTTGAGAGGGTTTGCCCTCGAAGCACTCGCCGTCCTTCAGTGTGAAACCATCCTCGCAGGAGTCACAGTCGTCATATCGTGGCCCTCCGCAGGTGCGACAGCTGCGGTGACAAGGCTCACATTCCCAGCTCTCCTTATCCACAAAGAAACCTTCCTTACAGTGATCCACACACTCTCCATCTGGACACACAAATACATGCCTTTACATTCTCTATATACCTTTAAATGTATTTTTTAGTCAAAGACATACTCCTCATGGTACAGTGACACCCTGTCTTATTCTGGACTTGATAATGACACCATAACTCGGTCAAAAATTTGAAAATATTCATATACATATCTACCAAAGACGTATAATCCCTCTTCACACCAGTAGCACTGGGAGTGGTCACAGATTACACATCGTTTGTCTTCACACGGAGCACACACCATGGTGTCGTCCTCACTGTAGGTCCGATCTGGACAGGAGTGATGACAGTCTGTGCCTAACCTGACAGACAGACAGACAGACAGACAGACAGACAGACAGACAGACAGACAGACAGACAGACAGACAGACAGACAGACAGACAGACAGACAGACAGACAGTATTAATATGAGGACATACGTTATGAATTTGGGGTAACTCCATAAAACTTTCAAATGACTCACTGGTAGTAACCTTCTTCACATTTGAGGCAAACAGTTTGCTGCGCCTGATCTCCTGAATCCTCTGTGGTGAAGAGCAGAAATGAAAACGAGTCATTAACGACAGATCAGACGTACTGTGAATTTGGGAACTGGTGATATGGCTTTGTTTGCAATCTCAAAAAAAGAGATAGCCCACTGGATCAGCCATAGTTTCAGTTGATACAGCTCGGGTTGTATTTATTTAAATGTGAAGTTTTTCCTGTTTTGCATTGACGTGTGCAAAGGTGATGCAGCAGTCCTTGTGTCTATCTCTTCATGTTGAAAAAGGTAAAAATGACAATATAATTTAAGAAATTATTGCTGTGGTGGGAAGTGTGAATAGTTTGCTGTTTATTTAATTAAAATGTAGAAAAATCCTCTCTAATATCCCATCTCATCTACTGTGCCACCAAAGCCAGACCAAACTCAGTTTCCTTTAACACCAGCAGGAGGCACTCTGACAACACACTATAAACACGCTCAGTTCACTGTAGAATTGAAGGGCACTCAGATCAATTGCCAGCTGAACATGATCAATGCAGACCCGGCAAACAAATCTAACCCAGAGGCCTTCAAGCAAATGTAAAAGTCACAGAATCTCTACAGGCATCAAAGTTCGATCTGTAATGTTTGTGAGTTTCTCTCATCTTCAGGAATTCAGAAGTCAGTGTGTGTGTGTGTGTGTGTGTGTGTGTGTGTGTGTGTGTGTGTGCGTGCGTGCGTGCGTGCGTGCGCGTGCGTGCATGCGTGCGTGTGCGTGCGTGTGCGTGTGTGTGTGTGCGTGCGTGTGTGTGTGCGTGTGTGTGCGTGCGTGCGTGTGTGTGTGTGTGTGTGTGTGCGTGCATGCGTGTGTGTGCGTGCGTGTGTGTGTGTGTGTGTGTGTGTGTGTGTGTGTGTGTGTGTGTGTGCGCTGTCTGTTTAGCTTGTGCTGCAGGTGTGCTTTTGCTGATCAACACAAAAACAAGCATAATGTGAGTGACAGGTTATGTAAAACATTTGGATATTTCTTACTATTTTTATATATATAGATTATTATTTGAGATGCGGGAACATATGCTGGAGATATTAATAAGTAATTCAGGTGTGTGAGGGAGACTGTTTTTGTACATACACCCAGGGAGAAAGTTCATTTTTCTTCCAAACTAATTAATTCCTGCTGTCAATCACAAGCATCTGAATGGTAACTGAGGAAGAGTCACGCTGTCATCCCTCAGTCCAACGATGTCAAAATATCCCCAAGGACAGAGGGAGCAGGAACGGGGGCAAGAGGAAGAGAAAAAAAGGATCAGACAGGAAGCAGAAAGAGAGAGAGAGAGAGAGAGTAAAGGAGAGTCAGAAGGGGGGAGAGAAAGAGATGGAAATAACTACTAAAAAGCACCTTCTGCAGACTTTCCCTTGGGACATTCATCCTCTCCAGAAAAGCCTCCATCGAACCCCACACCCCATTCCTCTCTCAGTTTCCTTCCAGCACCCACAACTTAACACTGCACTGGTTTGCACTTCAATGCGGTCGACAAGCCACTACCTGTGAAAGCAATTACTCATACAGAGAGACACTGGGAGAAAGGAAAGGTGGGAGGGACAGAGGAGCCGGAAATCATGCCTTCAGGCTGTGTCTATGCAAGGAGAGAAAATAGCGCCCGCATAAATATTAACTGTGCAAGCCAGGGGATGGGGGATTTCAACAGAATTTAAACTGGCATACATATCCTGAAGTATGCACTTGTGGAATGTGCGAGCACTCACACACACATTCACAGTCTTCAACACACACGATATACACAGTCACACCTTAAAGTGATTAGCACTCAGTTTCAGTAAAAAGTGGGGATGGATGGACTCAGTTTTTCTATCACCTCAAATCGTCGCTTCAGACTGACATAATGTGTTTATCAAGACACGTTTGAGAAGTGCTGATAGAGAAGTAGAATTACCATTGCATCACATGTGCGTCCGTGTCTGTACAGATTCATGTAATATAGTGAAGACTTTGAAGGAAGTTGATAAAAAGTAATAAGTGTGTTTTTGGTTAAATGGAAGTTATCACTATATTGGTGTGTATGATCGCAATGAATAACTTCAGTGAGAGTGCCGTCTTCACTTAGAGACTATTTTTGAGTGCAGAGGATGGACAGAGAGCTTCAGCACATGGCGCAATGTCAATAAACTGAAGCTCTATATCAGCAAAATCAGTGAACTTGTGGTGGACTACAGTGCTTCAAATACGGATGTTACTGCAAAGCAGTTACAAATTGTAAAGCGTTGACGTCTTCAGCACATCAAATCTATACAATTAGCACAGTTTGAAGGTGGACACCCAAGATTAGTGTTTCAGTATCTGACCATATGTGAAATATGGTCGCAATCTCCCCTTCTGTTCCTGAGTTATGGTCTTGAATAATGGCCAGAGCATTATGGTGTCACAGTGAAGTTGACCTTTGACCTTTTGGATATAAAATGCGATCACTTCATTTCATCCAATGAGGCATTTGTGTGAAATTTTGTAATAATTAGTGTATGAATTCTTGAGTTATGTTCAAAAATGTGTTTTGTGAGGTCCCAGTGACCTTTGACCTTGGACCACCAAATTCTAATCAGTTCATCCTCCAGTCCAAGTGGACATTTGTGCCAAATGTGAAGAAATTCCCTCAAGGCGTTCCTGAGATATCACGAGAACGGTTTGGACGGGCAAGCCGAAAACATAATGCCTCCGGCCACAGCTGTCGCCGGCGCGGAGGCAGAAAAACAGCGTAGATGTGTGAATATTATGAAGCGAAACACTCATGAGAAAGACAGCTTTCTTTCAAGCACGGGAATGAACTGCGCAGCATCAAAACAGCTGAACACTGGAGGTGAGATGAGCTTTAGCCAACAGCCTCTGAGCTGCCATTTCCTAAGTGACACAAAGCCAAGACAGATTTGAAACATGACTAATCCAATTATAAAATAATTTCCAACCCTTATTACATGATTAGGGAGTAGAGCATGCAGAGAGGATTAATGGGTACAAAACTGATGATGAGTTAAAAAAAAGAACTGAAGTAATTTGATGGGGGAGATAGGACTGAGTATGAGCTCCCGGCATCTTATCACACACCGTCAGGCTGCTGAGCTCATTGATAGATCTCACACAACAGCACATTACAAACTAACACCAAACGCACACACACAGCTCACTTACAAACTTGTAAAATTCATCTTAAATGTATAACGCAAGCAGAATGAAAGTAACGCTTCAGTGCAAATGTTCAGAATACAAATTTTTGTTGCCTTTTCGGAACAATAACCAGCCAGTGTTTTCATAAACTGGCCTAAAGACATAATGATGGGGGTGAACTTCTCCTTTTAACACGTAATACTGAAGGTCTTAATCCTAATCTATATCTAATACTAATTTTGATTTAAGAATAGCACCCACATCCTAAGCCCAAAGTAGCCCCACAACAAAGTGGGGGGCATCTAAATTACTGTAAACATTTAAAACTGGCAGTCATAAGCTTAGAAATACAGAACGACAGCGGTCTAAACATGCACACACACATATTAGATGCCAGTCTCAGACTCCGCACGTTCTGTTTCATCTTCACTTTAGCCCGTAGCATCGCGTCACAGGGCCAATCATCTCAGATCTCTAATCTGCTGACTGACTTGTTTAGCTTGCAGAATTGTGATTACTAAGAGTGGGTGGGTGGCAGGAAGGCTGTGGTGGGGGTGAGAGTGAAGAAATATATTCCACCCAGAATGCATAATGACATAATAACAGCCCTTCTCCACCTCAGACTAGCTCAGCACAATAACAACTTTCTATGGTATGTCAGTAATCATCTCCGGGTGAAGGAAGTGCTCTCGTTTTTATGTGGCTTGTACTGACAGGGTGAGGTGTAAGAGCACATGGAGTTAGATTTAGCCTTTACTCTATAAGCTCTGTCTTAGATGTCTTTTTAACTATAGATCAAGGTCCCATGATTATTTGGTCCTCAAAAATCACCATGTTAATACTGAGATTGGGAAACTGGTTCTTAAAAGCTATGCTCCACACAAGTGGAACAACCTGCAGAAACTTTCAAAATTAGACAAGCTAATCCCTTTTAATCAATTTAATTCCCCTTTGTCTGCATAGAGCAATGCGAATGCATGCATTTTCTCTGAGCTGAGTTGTCCCTCATGTTCATGTTGGGGTGTTTGCTGTATAATTTGTTGATGTATCTTTCGTGTGCTTCTATTGTTTTATATGTATTACATTTTTTTTAGATGCATTCTAAATGTTTTGTAATCAGGGTGCCCTTGCAAAAGAGAGCTTGTAGTCAATTTGCTTCCCCGTTTTAAATAATGGTTATAATAATAAGTCTTATCAAAACACCATTCAGAAAAAGGAGGTTTTAGTGTCCTGTTTTGCTGTACATGAAGCTGTGTTGACTTTTGATATTAACCAACAGTGTGGATGGAAACAGCAGTGGAGGGACAAATACTGAGCAGAATTTACTCAGGAGTGGAAAATCAATTTTTTTAACCATTTGTGGGATAAATAATGTCTGCCTGCGACATAAATTAGATTTCAGGGAGCTTTTGTGGTGATTGATGTTGAAGATAATCAACACCAGTTCAGCAGAAAAGTAACAAATATCAGGTTTTCTGCACCTATATGAGTCCAAGTACTAATGCGGTCTAATGGGGTAAGGTGCCTGATAATTAAGGAAGTGAAGTGCAGTTAAATTCTAACTGCATGCTTGTTCAAATGACTTCCCTCGTGAGTGAGGCTGACTGAAATAAACAAAATGTTCATTAATTGCAGGACAACTTATATTTTAATAATGTAGCTCAGCCGTCAAGGCTCATTTAAGGTCACTTCTAATGATTTATCTGCGGTAATAGAGAGCCTACAGCCAAGAATGAGGTGCAACAACAATCAGCGGCGGCATCATTAGGAAATACAGCCATCCCACCTCCCAACTAGTAGAGTTAATTATCCTTTATTAGGTGTCATGATCCAAGCAACCCGGACATCACTGTATCAGACTCCTGAGGACTGAAATGATAAAAGTCTTCAAAAGGGTAAAACTTGAGCTGTAGAAGTTTTGTCATCAACAGTCACCTTGGCTGTTGAAGCTATAGTGCACTTGGTATTATTTCTACAATTTGATTGATGGGAAGGCGAACGAGGTAGGAAGACAGGAAGTGGGGAGGGAGTGAAAGACGCGGTCTGCTTACTGCGTTTACATTGCTTGCAGCCCTCATCGCAGGGGAGACAGTCCTCATTCTTTGAGTCTGCAACCTCACCTGATGAAAACAACAGATAAAACAGTGGATTAAAAAATTGAGGAAGACATAAAAAATAGCGATGGAAATAGCACACAGAGGATGACAAAAGACCCCCAGACCCCCCAAATTTGTTCATTGCTAGATGACAGTTGTTTAAAATAAGGTTTGGTAAAAAGAAATGATAAACTTCAAGCTACTTTCAACAAATGAGCCACAGCTGTTTCAAGTGGACTTCAGTACTCACCGATATGATAAACAAATTACTGCCTGCCTCATAAATGACCATGGTGATGTTTTATGGTCATGAATCAATAAGAAGGTGCCGCTCTGAAGGACCAGTGTGTTGGATTTCCTGACATCTAGTGGTGAGGTTGCAGATTGCAGTTAAGTGAATACCCCTCACCTCACGCTCTCCTAACAAACATATGGAAGGACCTACAGTGGTTTGGTTTGTCCCTTCTGGGCTTCTGTACAACATGGCGGTGCCACATGGCAGACTCCATGATGAAAAGTAATGAAAAACACAATTATTCTTATTTTCAGGCAATTACACACTAATGAAAACATACTTATGATTATTATATTTCTATTAAGGATGCCCCTAAATCCTACACACTGGACCTTTAACAGCGCTTGTCTTATTTTAGCTAAATTACACACTTTGCCATTGTTTCACCCATCCATCCATCCATCCATCCATTATCTATCCCTTTCGGGGTTGCGGGGGGCTGGAGCCTATCCCAGCTACAATGGGCGAGAGGCGGGGTACACCCTGAACCGGTCGCCAGCCGATTGCAGGGCCACATGCAAGGACAAACAAACATTCACACTTACATTCACACCTACGGACAATTTAGAGTCATCAATTAACCTAATGAACATGTTTTTGGTCTGTGGGAGGAAGCCGGAGTACCCGGAGAGAACCCACGCATGCACGGGAAGAACATGCAAACTTCACACAGAAAGGCCCCGCCTGACCCGGGGATCGAACCGGCAACCTTCTTGCTGTGAGGCACCCGCACTACCTGCTGCGCCACCGTGCAGCCATTGTTTCACCCTTTCAGCAAAATTATAGTTTCATTTTTATGCGTTTATGTGTTGGATGTTATGTCGCATCCGTCATTGCTCTACCTGTGACACCAACAAGAAGAAAGAAGAGAAGATAAAAACTGACAAATTAACAGTTAGCTGGTGAAACAAGCACAACTGACAGTGTCGCCTGCTCCAGAGCTCAAGCTGTCTGTGGGGCCTGTTGAGACCTGCCTGTCTCCACATTTCATCTCATCCCCCCTCTCACACACTTTATATCCTGACATACAAACTCCCAACATTACTCATCTCCATGTCACACTCAGTGTAGTGAAGTTGTAAATGCCCTTCTCAGCGTCTCCTTATCTCAAAAAGCATCTCACTGCAAACATTGCAGCTCTTTCTCAATCCTCCTTTGGCTGGCATTCACATTTGATCTCAGATGATGAGATAAAGTGCAAAGTGTTCATCTTTCACAATCTCTCCGAGGATAAAAAAAAATCATCAAATGTTATGTCGTTGAACAGATCAAGAACAGAAAGTAAGAAAGCACACACCGGCATTGAACAGATGGAGATAGATGAACTAAGGTAAGACAAGTCATTGACTGTAGTTTGTCCAGTGGGGCTTTTTTTTTTTTTTCCGTATTTTAAATATTTTCTGTTTCATACAAAATTAAAGAAATCAACATCACCAACACACAAACGCAGCGTTTCTGTGTCTCTGTGGCCATGTGTTGTGTCCTCTTCTGATAGTACGCAGATTCTTTCATTGCTACACTTTTAAGTGTCAAAAGCACCATAAAAAAGGTCCTGAATCAGATTTCTTCAATCACTGTTATCTTCAGAAGCTTAAAACTCCTCCTCCTAAATGTGTATTTACCACACCTGACACTGAAATCCAAATACTTTTAGAACCATGGTGTACTAGTTCAAAGAAGTGAAGAACAGTTTCCTATTCTTTGGTCAGTCTATTTATATTTCTGTCAAATTGTGGCTCAGAGCCCTGTCTGTTGGCATATTTTCTTTTGGCATGTTTTGAATTTGAATTTCAATACTTGCTTTAAAATGAGGTCACTGTGCTACATGTGTGTTCCCTGAGGTGACGTTTGCCAAATTCAGCCCAGCTCTGTGACCGTGGTGCTGAGCAACAGTGGCAGCCATTATAAAATCCCTCCCACACTCTTCACTTATTCAACAATAGTGTGATGTAGATGACATTGTTTTTACTTATGCTTTTATTTCCCTTAAACATTACTCAAAACGGCAACCTCTGTAAAAGTCACCCACCTATTCAGCATTACTACAGGATAATTAAGTGTTTTTCATAGTGGCATCAGTAAACGAGCATGGCTCTATCAGCATCTCTCACCTGCGGTGCACTCCAGCGGGACGCACCGGTTATTCCTGAGCCTGTGTCCTGGGCTGCAGTGGAGGCAGTGATCTGCTGCCGTACAGATGAGGCAGTCTGCAGGACAGGGTTCACACTGTTTCCCTGCTGAGTGGAAGAACCCCTCCGGACAGACATCCCGACACTGACCGTGAAAGAGGTACCTGGCCACCCCAAACTTATCTAGATGGGGCAAGAAAAGAAAAGGAAATGTGTACGGGAAATGTTCTGAGAGACAAGAACTCCAACAAGTGAAAAACAAAGAGGGTATGCAGACCACTCAGACAGAGAGTCAGAGACATGTGCACAGAACCAGCCAGTCACAACATCGGTTTGACTCTAATTGTCCAAAACGTCTGTACTAGTGTGTGTGTGTAATTTCATGCTTGTCTGGGCGTGTGCGTGTGAGTCTCTGTGTTTTGAAATGGACACTTTCCTAATCTTAATTAGCCATCTCTTTTCTTCCCTTGTTCCCTGTTACGCTCGCTTCTGCAGTTCTGTCTTCTCTTTTTACCCTCTTGAAACAGCAGGGGTGTGAAACTCCACGTTGCTATCAAAGGTCAGTACCATGACGTGCCTGCTCAGTACGTACCAGTATGCAGTTTGTGTGTGTGTGTGTGTGTGTGTGTGTGTGTGTGTGTGTGTGTGTGTGTGTGTGTGTGTGTGTATTACTCATTACTGGAATTGTGGGTGAAGACTTGGGTAATGGTTAAAGGAAATGAATTTATGTCTATGTAACATCCCTAAAACTGATGTGTGTGTGTGTGTGTGTGTGTGTGTGTGTGTGTGTGTGTGTGTGTGTGTGTGTGTGTGTGTGTGTGTGTGTGTGTGTGTGTGTGTGACTGGCCAATAGAAGAAGGTTGTTTTGAGAGAGAAATGACACGGGCAGATGGAGGGTCTCTTCATGTTATTATTGTTATGTCTCATTGAGCCTCAGACAGACCTGTAATTAAATGGAACCACATTTGCAAACACAGTCTGACAAACTTGCCGGCTAATTGAGAGTGTGTGTGCACACGTGGGGTGGGAGAGAGAGTGTGTGCAAAGGGGAAATCTGGTGTTAATCTTCTCCTTGGCTGTCTGGTACCTCCAAGTGTGAGTCTAGGTGTGTGTGTTTGTGTGTAACAGAATCTCCCCAGTGTAAATGCATTCATTCTGACAGCCATAATACGGTCTGTGACACTGTGATAAACACGGTTATTACTACCACCTTCAACTTGATATTGCTTCAGCTGTGAGCCTCTAATGAAGTCCAGGCTTTATCATAACGATCGTTTTCACACTGATTAAAAAGGTTTTTTTATGGACTTTGGATTGGCTGCACAGGATCCTAAGATCATAAAACTTAGCAGAAGATAAGATTTTTAAAGGAAGTGAAAGCAGTCAGCAAATCCATACACAGCCTGTCCTTTAACAGCCAAAATCTGAGAAACGTGCTGTGACCTCTGCATGAGGATAGAACGAACAAATGACTGATTCCCCCATTTAACACATCTATCAGCGGGCCTTGGCTGAATTACTGCTTTAATTAGATTCATTTACTTTTAGAGGATTGATTGGTGGAGTCTGGCACAAACGAGCCTCGGCTGGATCCGTGTGATGTTACACAAAAAAAGCACGTTTTCACTCACATTCCAGTCACAGTTGCAGCTCTGCAGAAAGCTACCTATGTCACTTCAAAGGCTAAGAGCGTGCAGGTTTTATAGGGCGGAGAGAATAATTGTTGTAGAAACTGCTCAAACATATAAGATTTTAATTATGGTTTGCTCCTCGCTAACTGGGGCAGCTTCATCCTGTCAGTTAAAGTCATGCAATATATACAAATTCTGAAGGTTTTTTTTGATTGAATGTGCATTTCATTATCAAACAAGGTAAAAAAAAAAAAAAAAGAAAAGAAAAGAAAAGAAAAGAAAAGAAAAGAAAAGAAAAGAAAAGAAAAGAAAAGAAAAGAAAAGAAAAGAAGTTAAATCAGACTTTCTTCTAAATCTTGACCCCGGTTAGCTTACCTCTGTCACAGCTGGTGCAGTTGTCCGGTCCCTCGTCAGTACACTCCTGACAGGTGTGGTGACAGAGATGGCACTGCCTCCCCATGGCATAACGTCCCTTCTGACAGCGGATGTTGCAGCGTCCATCATCAAAGAACCTGCAGGTTCACATAGAACATGCAAATCAGCCTCAGCCACAGTAAATAATACATAGATTAGCAGTAAACTTTGTTTGTTTTCCCTTTAAAATAAGAAGCAATGCAAACAAGCAAAAAGCTAAAGAAACCATACATTTACTTATTTGCCTCAAAGAAAACTTCTCAACTCAAAATCTCTTTTTGTTAAAGCAGAATCACTAGAAAAAGCTGAAAAAGTTATTTGACTGCAGTGACTAGAGTTTTTGTACTAAGCTGCTGTCTACATCTGCACGTAAGATTTCAGTGTTTGCAAGTGCACAACTACTGCTGGTCGCGAGGACCACTGTCTGCAGTTTATATACAATACAGTGAAGATACAAGGCGAAACAGACGTGAGGATTTCACTGCAGAAAGTTTCATGTGAACCCGTTGAGAGTTTTTGGTCATGTGGCTGCAGCTGCCATGTTCAGACCAACATCAGCTTTTAGTTGCTCATGTTTTGAATAGGACGCGGGTTGATTTGGTGTGATTGGCAGAGCACCTCCTCACCAGTATTACTTATCTCCTCAATTATAGATGTTTGTGTATTTGTGGTTCTCACAGTGTTGTAGGGCAGCTGGTGCAGTCCTCCCTCTCTGGACCGCTGCACTGCAGACAGGTAATGTCACACAGGTGGCACTTTCCATGGTGACTCAAGTACTCTCCTGCAGACGGAGAGCAACAGGAAGCAACATGAGCCCACACCTGCCTCATGAGCCTCTTCAAACCGTTTTTCTTACTAATTTGGTTGTTCCAAGCTTTGTTTTTATTTGTTTACCAGTGTTGTTGTGTGTTAGCTCACAGCTTTCTTTTTTCTTTACTTGAGTGACTTGAGTTGATGCTGTGATGTGTCCTAGTTGCGCCAATTATAACCAACAGCGAGTTGTTGTTGTTTTCATTTCGGTGAAGGTCCAGCTCATTATCCCCTGGCTTCTGACATCGCCTGCACAACAACGGCTAGATCTTCTTTTGGGTGTCTTTGTTTTGTTTTTGTATTACGTACAAATACATTTCACAGGTTTAAAAGCATCTTTGAACATGTTCAAAAGTTTGTCAGTGTCAGTCTGTTTCTAATTGCTGAGTGCTTTTACAGTAAACAGAGCTATTTTTTTGGCCCCTTGTGAGCTTGAAGACATTGATTTCAAAACAACTCAAGACTTCTTAGACAAACACAGATTATGACTGATTTCTGTGACAAGCGTGAAGTTACAAAACCTCTACTCTACAATAACAGACATATATATCCACTTTGAAAAGTAAACTGATTCAGTTTTCAACAGAAAATGAATGTGTTTCTGCATCGTCATGGTTAACTGACCCTGGCCTTTCACCTACTCTGGCAAGTATGTGAGGAGCTTCAGACTGTCTAGTCAGAAAGATTATGAGACCTTGGGGTATCTCAGTTTCTTGACATGCTGGATAGAGACTGGATTCTGTTGTTTAGACTAGATAGTGAAGACCTGGTGACCTTCTTGTCTTCAGTATAACTTGACTGATTGTTCGGCAAACCAACTCCATGCACCACTGTTCCCTGGTTCCAGTCACTGTAAATAATACATTCATTTTAAGACAGCGAAGCCTAATGAGGGTGTTTTTTATTCACCACAATCAACAATGGCCTGAACGTACAATTTCTTTCATCATATAGCCACAACAAAAAAATGTCCTAAATTTTTAACTCTGCATGATCTCAAACAGTGTGTGTGGAGTATGTTCTCTCCATGAGGGGATTCCTGCCTGCAGCCGTTCTGCAAGCAACATTTTTAATAACTTATATTAGTGGCCAGGTAATGGCAGCACGAGCAGGTCCATGGCTCTGCTATGTGAAGGGGAAGTCAGCTTGCTAATTAGAGCAGAGTTCCAACAGAACCATCAATACCAACTTCTCATTTGCTTCTTTTATACTTGAGAATAAAATGCCTTCCCCTGGCCCCATGGCCACAACCCCCACTGCTGAAAATGCTGAAAATGTGCGTAGGTTTTGGGAGGTCGGAAAGTTTTTGTTGTAAAGCGGACTACAGGCTGGAAATTTTGTTTTGGGCGCCAGACATCTCAACACCTGGCAAAGCAATTGTTGAATCACTGACACTGATCAAAAGCATTATCACACTCCAGGCAGATATATATCTGTCATTCCATAGCATGCCGCATCAGGGATCATACTTACTGCAGCTGCAGCATGGCGAACCAATCAGATTGACCAATGACTGTCTTGATCCGTATGATTGAGCGTTATGTAAACTTTGGTCACATTCGCCCAGGACACACACAATACGCATATATGCTATTGTGTCCAAAGTTGCTAAAGGATCGAGAAAGAAGTTCCAAAAAACCCATCAACCTTCAGCTTCACACTTGGCAGCAATGAAAAGAGCCATAACAAAAGAGGCATAAACATTGTCTCCTATCCCACCTTTGTATTAGACAAAGGTGACAGACACTGGCTCAGGCATAAGGATGGAGCTGTGTGTTTGTGTGTGCGTGTGTGTGTGTGTGTGTGTGTGTGTGTAAGAGAGAGAGAGAGAGCGCATCCTTCAAGGCAACGCCGAGGTTGTCTGTGCTCTCTGGCTTTCTGTGAAAAGCTCAATTGTTCCTTTCAAAACAAAATAGCTTCTTTGTGTACAAACACAACAGGCGGTGGCTTCCCATTCAGCGGAGCTCTGCTGTAACCATTCAAACGGCCCCCGAATAAACGCCGTCACTCTCCCTCACACACACACAAATTGTCTCCCTGTCTTTCTGTTTGTCTCCCCCTCACTCACGCACACAAACAAACAGGGAGCCAAGTTCTCAAGGGACGGAAAGCCGCACAACTCCACTCAGCAAAAGCAGACACTTTGGACTCCCACTGCCAAACGGGAGAAGAATGGAGCGGAGAAGAAAGAGAGCCTGTCACTCAGGGGAGTAAAACTTTTCCTCTGTTATGGACTCGGCTGACCTTGTGAGGACACTGACAGTCTACTCTGTAGGAGAGGGAGCCCTGTTGGCAGATATCACACTGACATCCCCCACACCTGGTCCTGAATCCCAATTCCCTGTCCCTTCTACCTCCTGATACCTGCACATACTTGGTCCAAGAAAGTAAAAAAAAAAAAAGGTATATCACGACACCTCGCAGGTGGCTGAGAGAATATTAACCACATCGTTCACCTAATATTTTGTCTTTATTCAGAGAAGAGTTTCATCTTCTTGACCTGAGTTAAGTTACACATTATTAATCCCTGCAGGGAAATTCCTCCACAGTGTTTCATCTATCTACACTATTCAAAAAGACAATTCCTTGTTCAAGGGCAATGGCAGGATTATTACCTAACATGACTGGCTTTTGGAGTGGGAAGCTCCTAAAGACAAAAAACACACACTGACAACCGCTGAGCCTGAGTGCTGCCCACCCATGAGTTACAACAGGATAAACTAAGATTTCTCATGGCTCTCCACGTGATTTGTGTGCTAGCAGATGCCAAAACCTGGAGGGACAATGTTAACTATGGCCAGAATCAGACCCGGAGAGAGCTCAAGCCATGACAAGAGGTGCACTTAACAGAAACAACATTTGCTGGGAGTTTCATGTGGACTGAAATCAGCATTTATATGCAAGATGCTGGCTTTTATTTTAAAATCAATGAGCCAATAATGACTGTGGGAAAACATGATTGATTGTGTTAGTCTTGTAGGAGTACCAGAAAATTGTGCGCAATTCATTGAAGTGAAAAAAGGTCCAAATCTAACTGTAGGGTAGTTCTCACACAAACTCGATCACGCGGTTTGTGTATCGATGCAAGTGCTCATCACAGTTGGCACTCAGCACCTGTGTGCGCAACTGTATTATCTGTAAAACTTGTGAATAACAGGGATGAGTTGATTACACCGCTGAGTAAATCAAGTTCTTCCCTGCTTCAGTGAGAAAGACATGAATACAACAGTGTAACCTTAACAGCATCAATGAGCCATTGAAAAGAATGATTTCAGCTAAATCCACACTTAAATCCCTGCTGAAAAACACAGCATTTGCCAAAGTAATAGTAATATAACAGTTCCACAACATGAATAGGAACAACACAAAACAAAATATTTGTAAGAGGGTGACAGGGAGTGTGGCTACAGATATGTATAAAAACACCTGCTCCATTATATATCCAACAATCTAAAAATAAATATCTTATGAGTTAAATGCAACTGGTCAAAATCAGGACATTTGCTCCATCCTAAAACAGATCTGGAGTAGCATATGATGACATTATTTGAATTATAGTCTTGGAGTTGCGACAATGTCAGTTTCTGCTGTATGGCAAGAAAAGAAAAAAGAAAACTGAAAAGAGTAACTCAAACATAAGTTACACATTCAGGCTCATCTTATCCCCTCATGAATGTAAAATAGTTTCCAACTAAATCCACATAAGACACTGAAGTTTGCGCCTATAATAAAGCAGCAAAACTTTGCATTGCTGACCTGTTTTATCTTCCTACCTAATTGTCATTGAGTGCACAGGTCTCCCTCTAAATGCTCTGCCTGGGGCATGTGGAACTTTCATTTAATCAATCTGATGGAGGGCTGAAAAACGAAAAGTTTCTGAAAGAAATGATCTGAATTTCAATTATGTTATTGCCTTTCACGAATATTTAAAGCAAAAGTCAATAGAGAGTGACAACAGGGAGCCTAATGTTTCGGAAAGGAAGAGAAGAACCGATGAACAAAAATGTTAATGGATGAAATAATACTGATTAATACACTGTCAACACAATCAGAACAGTGCATTAATAAGAACTGAAAAGAAAACAAAAACATGAACAGATTAAACATTTTAATAAGAACACTTAAGTAAAAAAAAAAAAAAAAAAAGATTTTCAAAACTAGGACTTTGAGTAACATTAATAATGCATTGTCACAGATATGTCACAGGTACACAATAAAAACAGCTTTTATACGAGGGGTGTGTGTGTGCGTCTACTACCACACAATCTAAAGTCAATTCAAGTCATCTTAAACAATGACCAAGAATAAGTTTTTGTTAACCAAAACAGGGGAGTCATCAATCTTTATTACAAATCATCAAGAACCATAACCAGTTGACAGTACAACAAATCATCTAATACTGTAAATGCTCAAGCTGCAGGTTTGAAAACCTGCACAAATAGAATAAGAATCTTAAACATTATATTTGCTGTTCTTTATTAGAAACCAGCACCACCAGAATAACCTTTGAGTTTCATCAGGTAAGGTTCAGAGACAGACAGGAGGAGAAACCAGACATGTGATGTCCGCTGGCCTTAACACAGTTTTGGCTCAATATGATTTAACATTTCTGACACATTCTTGGTTCTGCAGTGATGCCGTCTGTTCACTTTCAGTTCTAACAATAATAATGTAAATAGAAAAAAAAAATTGATTGCCTCAGTGTGTTTGTTTTCCCATTTTTCTTGTGCTGACGGAACACAAAGTTCGACTGCCGAATGTGTTTCTATGTCTAAACGTCGAACAAAAAATCCCTTTTCTCAAATAACTGAAAGCAAAAAACAGCTCCGATGTGCAGTTTGCTGTGTCGGCCTGTCAGAGCCCTTTACCTGCTAATGAAACATGATAATGACAGAACATTTCCTGTGCCGATGATTGACCTTCTGTGTTAAAAGTGTAGAGCAATACTTCAGTTGATATGCATTGCCATTACAATGGAATGACGAAGAGTACAAACTTCTAAAACTCTATTTTATTTTAGAACAGTAACATGAAGGGATGCACCGATACAGATAAAATGTAATTATTGGACAAAATTCCCTTTATCGGGGGTTACATATGGCATGTGGAAAACCAAACCAACACAAAGAAGAAATGCTGATCCCTGTAAGAAATATGAGTCATAGTTCAAATATTTTATCCAGTGACAACAAAGTAATGGTGGCGCTTTAAATTGTTCAGTCACAGTAATGGATGGAATCAATACTCAGTTTTGGGTAAAAGTTTAGCATCCAGAATCTCTATCATGAGTGAAAAATGGGCATCGGTGCATCCCCAGTACCACAAATTCATTATAACTCACTGCAGCGTTTCCTTCCCTGCAGAAAGCTCCAGAAGGAATCGACTCGTCTTGTAGTACCTCTGGAATGAATCAATGCTGTCTGGGCTTACATTAAGAATTAATGGCATTCTCCAACACACACACCAATAAAGACAAACACACACACTATTCAGAGGGCAGGTTTATGCTTTTAAATAAATGAAATGAGGTGATTTTGGTCAGTAACGTGCATCTGTCTTTCGATACGGTGACACTGTAGCATCTAACTTCGAGTGGTGGCTGATGTATGTGTCTGGGTTCATATGTAGAGGTGTCTGTGTGTGTGGTACATATATATCTTTGTGTGTGTGTGCGTACGTAGAACTGTGTGTGTGAATTTGTCTTCCCTCCCCTAAACAGCCAAAGTCAGCCCAGACAGACATTATTTTCACATTACTGAGTGAGCTTCTTTTTTTTCCTTTGACGTATATTTACAGGCAGAAAACCAGGGCCTTTCCTACTGTATGTTCACTTTCCATCTGTTTATCGTTAACACTGGAAAGAGAGGAGGAAGAGGAGCCAAAATAAAAATGCACACAGACTTATTCAGAGATTCACAGGCTGAGTGGCTCCTGTTTTAAGCTATGCTTCCTACACTGGCAACAAAAAAGAAGGTTCAATTATTTTGGCATCGATGCTTTGGTCACAAAATACCGACACTTTTATTCTTTTGTTTGTTTTCACTTTTGTTTTCATTTGCTTGTTTGTTCTTGACATAAGTCCCAGTCATTTTACACCCTGACCACATGTGTGTGTCCCAGTACAGAAAAAAGGTAGGTTTGTTGTAGTCCTGCCATCGCACCTCCGATGCAGTCCCTTTAAGAGGCACAGATTCTCTTATAAATTATGTTACTGTGAATGAGTGGGCAGGGGGGTTTGAAAAGGAGGGGTGCCCCCTGTGCCCCCACATCCCCCCCACACTCCCTTTACGCCCAGTGAGTACGTCCCGTCACCCCTTTTGCGAGCACGTTCTGCAGCACAGTTGCTGCAGCACTTTCCTCTGGCAAAGATTGTTCTTTTTAACGAGCACGCAGAAACTGCCTTCCGCCCAAGATTCTTCATTTGCTTTCCACAGACCAGGAAGAAGAAATACAGGGGGGGTTGGGGGGGGGGGGGGGGGGACACGCACACACAGACACAAATACATGTGGAAACACACACAGGGCAGAACCATTAGAAATGGTTGAATGGCAGGCAGAGCCATGTGATTGGTCAGGAGAGGTTCAGATGACAGGAAGAGTTTTTTGATCCAATCACAGGTGATGTTCATCGAGGTGGAAAATGATTGTAGTCCAGTGGAGTGATTGGATCCATGTCAGGAGAGAGGGAAAACAGATTTGAGAGAAAAAACAGAGAGAGAGAGAGAGAGAGAGAGAGAGAGAGAGAAGAGAGAAAACAAACATCACACAATTAGCAAATTGAAGATATCTGAAATTCACAACTTGATGTCATTTTACATCACAGAAGGCTTAAAGTGGACCACCAGTCTGTAAAAACAGTGAGCCAGTTCTTTCATTTAATAACAGCAATTGAATGTACTGGTCACTTTAGAGCTGCCAATCAAAGTTTCACCTATATGAAACCCGTTATCTTTGATTTTTGAAGGTTGGAGGCAGACTGAGTGTGCACTTTAAGCAAAGTATTCATCATCAACAGAAAGGTCACGCAGACATTTTTCTCTTCAGAGCTTTATCTCATCACAAGCTGAGAGACTTTTTCAGCCATGGGTTCATTTTGACTAGAAGGTCACGGCAGGAGCGGCAAATCACAGGCTGCAGTTGAAGCCTCATAATCAGACTGTCAACTCAGCAGGTTAGTGAGAAAGAGGAATATTTACACTAAAAGATCCATAAGTCAAACATGCACAATGCAGACAAGACTACACCGTAAAACACGGCAAACAGAGAATTAATGGTGTGAGTGAAGACGCAAGAGCAATGAGAAACTTGATAAAGAATAAGATAAGGAGTAAGCAGATGATTCAAGAAACCTTTCAGACTATGCAGCGTGATAAAGTACAATAAGAACAAGCGAGTGAGTGAGTTTATGTTAGAAAAGGCGACAAGAATGTTTGAGTGTTCAATTCCGGAGAGATTTTCTATTAATAATATGCAAAACATGAATGAGACCTTTTCATAAGGAGCACAAAAGGCAAAAGCAAGGACAGAGCACCTTCCTGCTTTGAAGCTTCAACACTGAGCAGTTTGATTCAAGAATTTAGTACAAAGCTCAAAAAAAAAAAAAAAAAAAAAAGAAGGCCACAGTTGAATCCCCAGCTTTTACTTCATAAAGTTACCTTGTGCATTAATTTTTAACCTTTGGGACATGGCACAATTTAATGCATCTTTATCCCAAAATAGTGTCATAGAGAGTTGAGACGTGAATTTGCACCTCTGAGGCCTTTGGCGCTTTGATTCACTTTGACAGAATTTGTATACTTTTGCATTCAATATTTTGCAAAACCACTATTGTGTTCTTTTCCTGCTGAGACGCTGTCCAATTCAGTGGCCTAGCTGGTCTAATTCTTTACTGAAATTTCACTGCAGATCATACTAGTAAACATTTTGAGTCTTGCCTGTAAGAGGTGAAGCCACAAGTATGAAATAAACAAGGTGAGGCCATCTTTGAAGATAAGAAAGCTGACAACTCACCATCTTTGCAGATGGTGCTGACCACGCAGGCTCCTGCCTCCAGATTGTAACCACTGACACAGCTGCTGCAGTTCCTTTCACCGGGCCCCAGGCACTCGTAGCAGCTATGGTCACACCTGTCGATGGTTGTATGAGGAATTAGATACTAGTCGTTGCAGGGCTATGCTGTGCTCACAATCACGGAGGTGGGGAGCATATGCTTTGCTTCACCTTAAAGCATACCCTACTTTAACATCTATTTTACTCTACATGTGAAAATAATTTAGAAAATGAGCATCACACTGTATTGAAGAAGACCTGAAGTGATTGAGACCATAAAGTCATTAAGAAAATGTTTAGTGAAGTCACAAATCATGTAAGAAGTCGGGTCCTTTTCTCATAAGTTTACATACAATCGGACCTCTTTTTGCAACCTGTGGAGTTGCCCCCTGCTGGTCATTACAAGGAATGCAGGTATACGGCACTCCCGCTTTCAGACCTGGAAGAAAACATCTGAAATAATTGTCTAGGAGCTCAGAGCCAAAAGGAGGCAACGAGAAACCCGTCATCACATTTACAATGCTGCCAGTGTGAAAATGGGGCAAAACCTTTGTCAGAAATGATCCAACCAGTAGGGAGCTAATCAAGTAAGCCAAAGGGTCAAATGAGCATTAAATAATTTAAGGTTGGAGACAAAGACAGCAGGAAGGCAAGCGCACCTGAAGGAACAATAAGAAAAGCAGACGTGATGACAAGTAGTCATCATACTGTCATCAAACATAGGAAGGATAGGAATCCTCCCCTTTCTCCTCAACCAGGTTAACATCAGAGTGAGGCAACAGACCTATTTGTTGAACTGCACAGTTTTCAGACTGAAACAATGACTGCACCAAAGGGCAGTTCTGAAAGGCTTGTTAAAACAGTGTTGAAAGAGTGAGGAGGCACCAGTCTCATGCTTTTACAGTAAACAAGTGCCAGCAAAGCCCTTTATTGTAGCTTCTCTGCTTACATTTATTGTTACAATGACTGTTTGTAATTTTGTTTATCCAAAGCAAAATTACTTCCTTCCTTTTTTTTTATTCCAAGTTCCAAATACGGGTGTAGTGCAACAAAACTTCTGTTTTATGGGGCATGTCGGTGTCTGAATGGTCTGCTGGCCACTTTCTCAGGATGTTCAGACAGAAATGCAATGACACATTAACCAAAAAGGCAGCTGCTAGAATACTTCTTCACTTTAAATAGTCCAAAATCAATTAAAAGATGTATGGAAAAAATGGGCACAGCTCCAGTGGTCTGAGTGAGGCTACATGCTCTCTGTGCATGTGTGATGTACATTAATTTGTGCAGAATTAACACTGGTCTATGCGCTGCCTTGACGCTTATTCCTGTAAATCCAGTGTTCTCTGATTTTGGCGAAACAGAAACTCCATGTTCTCTCATGTGCACACAGAAGCAACTAACCCACTATTGAGTTGTGGAGGTAAGGAGATAAAAACAAGTGCAATGTGCAGCCAGCCAATGTGCAGTATGTTAAGGAAAGCAGCCGCTGAGCTTGGTTCGCCTGGTTTTATGGATCACACTGTTTATCCTGATGTAACATTAATTCCATGCAAGTTTCAGATTTTACTATGGATTTGCTTGATTTCACTTGCTAAAGCTCTTGATGTCTCTCTTTATCCCTGCACACTGGAGATCCAAATGTTTTTCACTTTTTCACTGTGGTGTCAAGGTGCTGGCAGGTGTGCTGACTCACTTCTTACAGGACCTCTGCACCTGCCCGTTGTCTGAGGTCTGCTCTGACAGGTAGTAGCCCGTGCTGCATGTTGACACGCACCGCCAGTCCTCAAGTAAGTAGCCATCTGCACACTTAGTGCACGCCTCTATTCCTGTGCCTGAACAACACACAGACACACACTTCAGGAATGTTTTAGAGAATTACAAATCAGACAATAAACAACAAATACACTGACATGTATAATAAATGTAATTCTAATAGTGTTTGCACCAGTTTGTTGTTAAACTCTTATGGCTTCCTACCTGCGCAGGTGGCACAGGCCCGATGACAGGGCTCACAATTCCTTCTGTGGCCATTGTAATAAGTCCCTGGGTCGCAGGTCATCTGACACTTGTTTCCTTGAAGACTGGAAGGAAAAACAGAGAAGGCTGCTCATTCATGTCTTCATAGCAAATAGCAGGGAAAGGGTAGGTAAAAATCTTGTTTAATTAGTGGCATAAAATCCATGAGTGAAAGCATTCTGATCCAACCTGTTTGTGCATATCAGTTAAAGTTTGCCTGTTAAAAGCAAGCTGCTACTGAGCATTTGTCTTAGAAATTTCTTTCCGAGCAAATATTTAGGAAGAATGGAAAAAACAAGTGCAGCACCAGTGACATTGGGTCAGTGTACACATCGGTGACTGGCCTTTAGCCTTTGGATTTTCACAGACATACGGGAATGTGGCGTCTTCTAGATTCAAGTGTAGTCAAAGGGAATTTGTTGTTCTGACCAATTTATACAAGCGATTTTGCAAGTATCAGATGTAGGAGTTGAGGTCTGTTAGGAAGTAGGTTTGGAGGTTATAGAGTCAGTCTGTGCAGTCACACTGAGGACAGGTTGGTGAGCTTGCTGTGTTAAGCTGAAAAACAGCTGGTCTGTGTTAGCTAACGTTTCCCAGAAACGATCTCGTCTGGTCCTCTCTTCCTCAGCGGCTCCTAACCGACCATGAATGGTGAACTGAATGAAAGAGGGGAGACTCTGTGTGTGTGTGTGTGTGTGTGTGTGTGTGTGTGTGTGTGTGTGTGTGTGTGTGTGTGTGAGAGAGAGAGAGAGAGAGAGAGACAGAGAGAGAGAGAGAGAGAGAGAGAGAGAGAGAGAGAGAGAGAGAGAGAGAGAGAGAGAGAGAGAGAGAGAGCATGTGTCTTGCTGTGGTCTCACTGTTGTTCAGAGGAAATTATGGCTTACAAGTGTCCCCACCTCCACCTTTGGCTATACTGAACACTTAAAGCCAGGTTCAAGACCTCAATATGTTTTAAACGCCTCACAAGTGTTTCCTTCATGACCTATCAGGAATTTCAGCACTTTGAAACACCCTAACCTCTGTCATGTCAAGTGTCGTTGGGGCGGTTTGAAGAGGCTGCTGTGGAAGTGGCCAGAAAATGAACTGGAACATGTCTGCACGGATACCTAAATGGTTTAGATCAGAGGTTCTTCAAAGTAAGGATCACAGCCCAAAATGGGCTTAAGATCCACTTCTTGTGGGTTTCCACATGACACGAGTATATGTGGGCTTTAATAAGCCTGGGTCACAGGGTGAAACTCTGTTTACTCAATTTGGTTCCCAAGTGGGAAACAGTTGGGAAGCCCTGGTTTCACTGGTTCATGCTGCGAACCCAAACCACAGCGTAACACAATGTGCTGGTCTAAATTAGTAACACAGTATTCCTGCAGCATTTGAGTGGATGAACACAAAAGGATTTATCCTGAAACCACAACACTGACATTCAAGCTAAATTGGTGCAAAAACACAAAACCTGAACTATTTGACAGAGGACTGACTGTAATGGTAGACCCACATATGAACAAGCTGTAATAAATAC
Source organism: Chaetodon trifascialis (assembly GCF_039877785.1). NCBI lineage: Eukaryota > Metazoa > Chordata > Actinopteri > Chaetodontiformes > Chaetodontidae > Chaetodon > Chaetodon trifascialis. Next base: position 9,496,132 of record NC_092061.1, on the reverse strand, counting down.
CAGCATGTCTGGTAGCAGAAGTCTCACAATTATATTAATGTTGTTGAAAACTTTTCCATGCACAAAGGCCCACAGTCACATCGAGGCCACATTACTAACATCTTTCAATATAAAGGATTAATGGCAAAGTAAACTATATATTTAGATGATTGGTATCACCAAACTGTTCATCTACACGGGGAACATTAAGGGCGGCTGTGGCTCAGGAGGCATCGGCGAATGAGAACCACATTGTAAAAGTGCTTTGAACATTAAGGCCGGGGCATGCTCAAAACAAACTTGCTCATACATTTAAAGACAAGCGTGTCTTTAGCTGTTCTGAAGAGGCACACATGGAGGTGGAATGAAAAGCTCACAGTAAAAAAAAAAAAGAAAACGGGTGAAATGCAAACACATTCTGACATCTATCTTTCCTTTAAGACATTCAAAGTGTTGCATTTGTTTGTACACACAAAAGTGCCGACTAGTTGTGTAAAGAATAAATAAACAGAGCTTGAGAGAGAAGTTCAAACCCGGTTTACTTCCTCACCTCCACACAGTCGGCCAATCGCTGCATGAATGTCGGATTGTCGGTTTCGGAAAGTTACAGAAGTTGTCGGACAAACCCCCCTCATTTAGAATGTCACAGGGGTGTGAGGGGAGGAGGTTTCAGACGCTGTTCAACCGTCCAACATGCACTTCCTTTTAAACACACTGACGCCTTTTGAGTTACAGAGGTTAAGGAGTTGAAAGGGAGCCCCATGCAACTTTGATGATTAAGAGGAAATTCATTTTAATGTGTGCGCTGCAACTCTAACTATGCCGTTACTGTGGTAAAAATTTAAACACTGCAAGTTATAAAGCGTATAATCACAAGTTAGGCGGCAACAGGCACAGCAAGACTGAAATCACTTGCTGCTGAAACAGAAAAATTCCCAATTCTTTAACTGGTTAGGCATTGCTCAACATGGTGGCCAGCTTACCTCATCCCAGGTTTACATTCTGTGCAGATATTGGAGGTCGTGCACCTCTTACAGTTCTCTGGACATCTCCTGCAAATGTTGGAATCTGAAAAATAAAAGGGAGAGCCAGTCACACACAGTGGCTAATAGGAACCAGAAGTCTAGCTGCATTCGAAATGAAGAAAGGGAGCAGAGGAGGAAGACAACGGTGAAGAGGAGAAGAAAGGACAGAGTGAGTGAGGAAGATCGGCATGAAAAGTGGGGGAGGAAAGGAGAGAGAGAATAAGGAGAAGAAGGTGCAGATGAACAAAACAGGACAAAAGGCAGCAGGAAGAGATGGCAAGAGAGGAGGGGGAAGAACTGAAATGTCAAAAGGCTAAAGCTGCGGGGATGAAAAAGAAGATTGTAGTGTTGGTGAGGGAGGATAGGAATGTAGATGAATATTTCAAAAGGCAGACTAAAGGCAATGACACGCTTTGACGCGATGCACATGGACACTTCTGCCTTCAGCAGCGACGAGGATGGCCAAAAAGATATGAGAATAACATGTTTTATTATTCCTGGGAAACCATAGAGTAGACTATGACTATTAATCAAAACTGTTATTTGTACATTTCCGAAAACACAGCTTACGTATGACACAACCTTTATGGTTTTGTTTGGGAAGTCATATGGTCAGAGCTAAGAGGAGGAGACTGAGAGTAAGGGAGGACTGTTGGTTAGATTTTCAGGAATCTGAAAATCATTACAGGGTGGATGCAGGATATGGACAGGTCATGGACAGATTCCCATGAAAAGAAAATGCCTCTCAAGTGTTACTTTTCCATTTCAGCTCAGAGCTGGAGGTCAAAATTAGTGCTGAAATGATGAACCACTTTTAGCTCTGGGAAATTGTGATGGGCATGTTTACCACTTTCTTGTACATTGATGATAAATCTTTCAATCAAAAACTAATAGAGATCGCAATCCTGGTTGAAATTTATTTCATGGGTCTGTGAGACTGTAAGAAAAGAGCTACTTTTAAATACATCTGTCAGCGCCTCATCACAAGAGTCTCACAGCGAGACACAAAACACATACACACACACCTGTATCTGATTTAGGATCGCATACAAAAGTTGCCCAAATTAGAATTGAAAAGATCAGATTTCTACATGATTTGTGCCGTTCAGACTGTCGTGAGTGGCCAAATGGAAGTCATTGCTATATTGACATGTATGATTCTAGTGAATAATTTCCTGACAGAGAGCTATGCTAATGCTGATGCTAAACATCTGCAAAACCAATCAGCTTATGATGGATTACAATGCTTCAAATACTGATGTTACTGCAAAGAAGCTACAATTTGTAAAACATGTATGTTTCATACAGTCGCCGCAGTTTCAAGGTGGACGATTCACGATCTGACCAAATGTGAAATATGGCCACGATCTCCCCTTCTGTTCCTGAGGTACGCTGTTGAATAATGGCCAGAAAAGTGTTTCTGCAGAACATCATGATGTCACAGAGAAGTTGACCTTTGACCTTTTCTATATAAGATGTCAACACTTCATAATTTGATCCTATTAGAGAAATCATAATTAGCAGAATAATTAGGGTAGGAATTATTGAGCTATGGCCAAAAATGAGTTTTGTGAGGTCACAGTGACCTTTGACCACCAAAGTCTAATCAGTTCATCCTTGAGTCCAAGTGAACGCTTGTGCCAAATATGAAGGAATTCCCTCAGGGGGTTCCAGAGATATCACTTTCATGAGAATGGGACGAACTACAACCCAAAAACACAATTCCTCAGGGCATTACTATCATCAGCACTGAGGCATAAAAAAGTTATCTCACCCAGTAATTAAATCATTACATGAATGTGTCCATGTGCTAATAAAGGCAGGAATTCACCTCGGCCTGCCATCTGACTGACAAAAAGAAAAAAGACTCTCGATAGCTCATTTAACACAACACAATACTCTGCAGTGCCAACATTTCAAAAGAAAAAAGTATCCACCGCATCTTGGCCTGTTGAAATGTTATGACTGAACTTGGATCAGATCACATCAGATCTGCTGCCAGAGACTCTCAGAGCTGCCAGGACTTACACTGTCTTGGCTGCAAACCAATCTATAGACATAATTATAAGATATACATAGATTCAGTCTCTCATTCCTGCTTTACTTTCATCCAGGCTGGCATGCATCTTGAACATAAGACGAACCAGTAAGTATAGACATACAGTACACACTGTGTGTTAACACTACAGCACCACTGTGTTTATTCGAAACCATTGATCAGCAACAAAGAAAACATGCTTACTTCTCGTAAACATAGTCCATAGAAAATCCTCCTGCTTTATTTTATGAGTTACTCCATGTTACACTGATGTAAAAATCTGCTTACTTGCACAAACTTTGCAGCCCTGTTCAATCCAACTAGGACACAACGGCATCATGGTGAGGTAGTGAATGAAAGCAGCTTTGGTGATGGGCACTACCTTCCTCATTGAGGGTGATAAATTTAGCTATTCCTTAATGTTAGGAACTTCACTTTGAGCATTTGATCAACAGGCAGCAAAGTGACAATGAACTTGGAAAGACAGCTCACTGACCCTGTGTGGCCTTTTGCTGTGGCATCCCCAGTTAAGTTATGTTTGAATGTCATTTGTTTAACTAAAAGAAAACAGATGCAAAGGACAAAGCACTATTGAAGTCAGAAGAAGCTTATAAAACATCCTTTAGCTGGGACAGAGGAACGCTGAAAGAAAACCAAGAGTTTGCAAACAAATTCTTGACTGCATGGTGTGCAGACTCATTAGTGAAAGCTTGCACATTATGGAGCCAGTTTGGCCAGCAGTGAAACGTACCATGGTCGAGGTAGAAGCTGTCGGCACAGTTGGCGACGCACGTGTTGGAGCCTTCGTTGAGGTGGAAACCAGTCCTGCATGTGGTGCACTGGTCGCTACGGCTGCCAACGCAGGTCTCACACAACGAGGAGCACTTCTTGCAGCGCTTCCTATCGTCACGGAAAAAGCCACTGGGGCACTCTGACACACACATCCTGGACAGAGAGGTGATTGAAGGGAGAGAAAAGAGGGACCAGGGTTGAAAGACGGCATCATAAATGGCAAAGGTGGAACACAAAGAAGGGACAATTCGTATTTCTTAGACATATTCAGGTTGTAGAACAACATAATAAAGACAAATCGACCTCGCTGTGCCATGATTAACAACCTCTGCAGTCCAGTATAATGTTAACAGGCTCAAAATGTAAAACACATGTCTGACAAAAACAAACGCCTTTTGTAAGAGTATTATTGGAATGATATATTGTGTGCAATTGTAAATACAAGGGCAAGTAAAATACAGTTTTATGGGACTAAAGCAGTTTTTCATAATCACCCATTGTAAATATAAACTTATTTTTCATGCATCAATAGCATGTAATGAGTTGGGACAAAAAAAAAGGGACCAAGCGTGTGCGTGCGGGCGCTATATGGTGAACAGGTGCAACATCTGTTGGATAATTTCCCAGCCCCCCGTCACCCCCTCATTTCACCCTGAGGCTCCCTTCCTAAGGTGAAATAGCCCTCCAAAGCCCTCAAGAGCACAAAATACACACACACACGCACACACTCCTTCTGCCTTTTTCCCACATTTCAGAGTTTTCTGCCAAGAAACACATATTGCACGTGTGAAACACATAATCTACACATGCACATACACACTGTCATGCACTTGTCCTTCAATTTCAAAATCGTTCTCTGCTACGCTGTAACAATGCTTAACCAATAATGATAAGAAAAATGCTATGATGTAACGACTAAACCAAGGACACCACTGAAGGCGAGAAAAAATTTAAATTGCATTTTCCTCCCGACCACACTGTCAGTGCAAGCAGATGTCATTGATTGAAACAGTGCAGACACGAAATTGTGGTAAAAAGCAATTCAAATGAGAAGGTTTTCTTTGCCAACATGTCTTGTTGTGTATTTTTGGCCATCATTCCTATCACTTACGATTATGCTCTTACAACCAAATTCATTACTAAGATCTGGGGAGGTAGCCACAGCAAGGGGAAAAAAAGCAATCAGACAAACACAGGGGTTGAAAAGAAACCTGAATTTTAGCCACATTATCAAAGTCACTATTGGCGCAGGCCAGACCAGAAGTGAGCAGTTTTCAGAAAACGGCTTTGAGACGATCATGTAGAGAATCTCTGGGACAGACTTTTAAAAAAAAATAAATAAATAAATTACAAATTGAAAATTGGTAACATGAATAGAAATGTTTTTAATTTTCAAGTTCCTTCAAAAATTGTTTTATGACCTGAATATTTTTAAAATTGTATACCCCTGTATACAATGTACACATACACAAAGAAATGCTACCTTCAAAGTTTCAAAGACCCACACACACCTTTTAGTGAGTCTAGACCATCAAACACATATGTAGGGATGTAATTATCTGAACATTAAACACCACCGCCATCCCTCCTCCTTCCTCCCACCACTCCCCCAATCTTCATTCATCAATTGCTCCCTGTGGTGGCAGAAAAGGGCAGCACACCTCTAAAGTGGGCTAATGATAAGGCAGCGCCTAAGCTTGCACATTCTCATGCACCTGCATTGGTTTGTCTTTTATTAGTGCAGAGACCCGCCGACACAAAGGCAATTACAACAGACTTTGATCCTAATGGGATCCTAAGGGCACACACAAATGTGCACGCACACATGCAAATTCAGTCTCACACACACACACACACACACTTTAAACAGAACGAAGGACAAGAGACTGAATGTGATACGGCTGACAGGAAACAGCATCTCTGTTATCAGGCTGACAAGCTGAAATGAATCAGGACACCACCTGCACTGTTTCTTAACTGTATGTAACCTGTGACCTCCAATGGTAGAGCGAGTTATAGCACTGACGAGTGCATCAAAGCAGTTTCAGAACAAAAATTGAAGATATGAAATATTACAACAAGCTCGAGATTAAGCCATGTAGTCGTGACAATGAAAACAGACCATTAAACAACAAGGTACTGGACATTAACTCTGTGCCTTTCAAGCTGTGGCTCCTACAGGGCAAAGCTTTACAAAGCAGCTCAAGACCCTCCTCTCATATTTTTATATTGTGTCTCAATTTTGTTGTGAGGCACTTTGTGACGTCTGTTCTAGGAAGGTGTTACAGTTTACACTGAAAGTACATTTGAGCATCTGACACCTGCATGACTGAAACATACTGTGTGAATCTTAATGTTCACGCATGCTTCTTAAAAACGGTAAAACATGAGGAAGTTCAAAATAAAGGTGTGGAATTAATTGTAAGAGAACTGGTAATTAGGCTCAGATTTATAGTGCGACAAATGTTCCCAAATCTCTGCCAGAATGCTGATTATTAAATTATTTTACACAAACCTTTCTTTGAGGCCTTACAACATGATTGAAACGCTGCCTTGAGCTGATTAAATTCAGTTATCAGTGGATCGGTATGCACCCACATTCACTTTACCTTCGTAAATCTTTCTGATTGAGATCCCCTCAGCTAATATTGATCCCTCTCTTTATTTGTCTGTCTCTGGACTCCCTGAGGACTTCACACTCTTTAACACAATCAGATGTGGTTGAAATCACATACGAGCCAGGCGTAGCTTCATATATCTTTAGCTTTGTAGCTCAGATGGCTACAAACAACAAACAAATTGGCTCTGGTGGAGTCCACAGAGAAATTACTTTCACATCTTCTTGCACACTTTGAGAATCTATAAACTGTCTATAAAATGGAGAAAAGTGAGTCAGACTGAGTGAAATTATCAAGTCCAAGTAATGATCCCGAATGTAATTATACCACCTATATTTTGCTATCCATAAAAATAGGTACAATAGGTGAAAAATAAAACTTAATTTACTCACTCACGCATTTTTGCATTTCTTAATTCACATTATGCTGATAATCACTGGTTGACTGAATATTTATTTTTTTCCAGGGATATAAAGCTGGAGGGGATCTACACAAAAGGACTGAAGTTGAAGTTGTTCAAGCAGTTTAGGTCAGTAAGGTTTTCTGTCAAGATGTTGTCTTTTTGATCCATCATTACCAGGTACAGCCAATAAGATCTTTAAAGACACTATACAATGTGGGTTAAGCAGCAATTATTTGATGTTCTTCAACACAAGAACAACATTCTACTTAATACTGATTTCTTAGGCAGTCTAACCTGGTGTTGTTCTTGAACTTGAGGAAGTAGTGGAGGCAGTTGATGCAGTGATGGGGTCCAGGACCCTCACAGCCATTCTCATTGCATTCAGAGTCACAGGGGCCTGGAGACACATGGAAGTAGCAGTGTAAAGAGGTGATGACCATAGGAATAGGTTTTATAGTCTAATAATCGTGTCAATATTAACTGAATTTATGGAATTATTAACTGTAATTTATTGCACCCTTTAATAATACCCTTATATCTAATATGGAAGTACAACTTACTGTGACAGGACAGTAAAAGTAGCAGCTGCCAAAGGATTATGTTCCTTTGAAATGCTGCTGCTGTGGATAACCAGTCTGTGTGTAGCTTTAGATTTATCACTTACCGTTGTACTCCTCTGGGAAGTCCTCATCGGTGGGCGTCACAATGTCTGTGGAGCGGGGCTTATCGCTGCGCAGAGAGGAGTATGGGTGCATAGAGGTGCCATACAGCACAAGTGACCACTCCTTCAGCTTGCCTGAGGAAACAGAACATGTTTAGTGGGAAAACAGTTCAACCATCTTTCGCCACTAGAACTCAGCAACAGCAAGAGAAAGAACCTCATAATCTAAATTACACTATACTTTCAGATTATTTTCATCTTCCATAAGTAGATTATATAACATTAAACTCTTAATGGTACACATGAGAAAACCAGGCACAAGCCACATGGGATTATAGTGATTGACGTAAAAGCTTCTTAGAAACTGCAACTCTCCGATTGCGACTTTATTATGTTGTTAAATTAGTGGGTCATTTGAGCAGTTAAGTTCACTGCCTCCAGAGCAACATGTGTGCTCCTGCTGGTCCTACACTCAATCCAGGCAAAACTTCCTCATACGTCTTCCATTTCTGCAGCTAATATCAAACACACCGAAAAAAAAATACAAAGGGAATGAAACACTGTCATACCGGGTACTTTCTGGCTGCGGAGTTGAGAAGGCAAATCATAGATCTCTAGGACCCAGTCGCCTGCTGCCTTCTCTCCCCAGCAGTGGGTGGTCATAAACTCCCAGTTCTTAAAACCCTCCATGGAGTGATCAAACAACCTGCGCGTGCACGCACACACACACACACACACACACACACACACACACACACACACACACACACACACACACACACACACACACACACACACACACACACACACACACACACACACACACACACACATTAGATGAGGAAACAATTCAAGTATTGCAAATACCAGTACAAACAATCAGGACCACTCAACCAAGTACAATCACAGTCTTTAATGAACTGTGTATAAACACTGTGAAGGACTGTGGTTTATTTGAGGTGAATGTAGACTATGTACATACAGCATTTACACTACATTCAGTACCCAATCCTGTGGAGGCTGTAACATTTTATGGTGTTTGAGCCCAAATTACAATTACTGTCGTCAACAAAGCAAGCAGAGACAAGTGAATCCACCGTCAGTCTGCAGTTTATTTAAATGTAATACAGAAACATCAAATCTACTGTAGCTACTGTGAATAGTGAACTCCATGAGTCACAGCATTACTTATGAATTGTATTTTTGCACCGTCATGCAGATAACATCTCGCAACTTGTTCTTTACCTGTTGGCAAGCAGCTGAGACTTGGTCCCTGAGGGTGAGGTCAGGTTGATTGACAGGTCTCCACGGCGAGGGTGTGTGATTGTAATGCGTACGACCACATGCTCCAGGTAGATCACATGGTGGTTGGGGTTGTCAGTGCATCCTGTCGCCTTGTACACCGACCGCACAACATGCTCTGGACGGATAGTTCTGGAGGACAGGATGAGAACCAGATAAAAAAGTAGGCATGAGAAGAAAATATAGACTAAAAAAGAAATATCCAGTTTTGTCATTCCTGGGAGTAATTTATGGATATTGTAGCATTAACCAAGGAGAACACCTCTTTGCAAAGCCGTGAAACAGATTTTAAAGTGAACTTGTTAAGCATTTAAAGCTACTAATTGGTCAGAGCTTTCATCTTTATATTTCAAGGTTTCATTTACAGATCAGAACCAGGCAGTTGTAAAGTAAAAATGGCTATCATCTTCAAACACAGGATTTAGCTGCTGAATGGCCCTCTGTGTGCCCTTATTGTACCTGTACCTGTAGTCTGTTTGCTCTTTCATGAAGTGAGGGTGGGGGCTGGGACATTCTGCTCAGTCAACCTTTGGCAAAAATTCTGTTAGTGACTAACATTACATTCATAATATTCACTGTCAGGTTTCAATACACTGAGGCACCCCGAAAAGCAATCACATGTAATTGCTTTTGATTTAACCTCCTCCAGAAACCAAGAGCAGGCACAAAAGTCCATATTAAAGTTTTTCTATTTCCTAAACCTCAACCAGCCAAAACAAAAGGAAAAAAAAAAAACCACGAGCCCGACAGAAAGAAAAAGAACATTATTTGTTCTGTCTGCTATGCACAGTTCAGCAACAGAAAGATCACCTAAAAGCCAATGCAAACATCTAATGACCCCTAAAATAACATCTGGTATGATCTAATATGACAGCAATACCATAACAAAAACAGTAAAAACATGAACAGATCCAGTATAGGGGACAATTAATACTGTTATGCCAAAGCAAGGCTTTGGAAAAAGAGTCTGCTGCACAACAGTTGCACATGGAGAAGCTGAGCAAACTTGACAAATTAAAGCTGTGGTAGACAGTTTATTTTTGCCGTCGTAGGGCAAAAATTTTGTAATAACCTTACAGAACATTGTAATTCAAGTGGTCTGACAGAAAACTACACTTCTGCATCTCCTCCACTGTTTTCAGGCTATAGAAAATCTACCCCATGATGGGAGACTTTGGCCAATCACAGCTCATTTCAGAGAGAGAGAGGGGGCGGGTATTCCTATTGGCTGTTTTACAAATGCAGATCCGCATGCACGTCGCTTCAGATGGTGAAAGCCTTGTCTTGCATTGCCAGAGCTATTGCCACACTCCACGCTTCAGCGCTTCACCAGCACTGGAGAAAGTGAAAATCTGATTCAATGGCGGAAAATCCTGCAACGTGTGATACAATTCCAAAACCTCCTTCGCATCAATGGCATAAAATACAAAACATGTGTGAACCCGGCTCCATGTGGAGGTTCAGGCTCACTATGTTTGACGCCATGGCACTCGTACTGGAGAGTGGCGGAGGTATGATGACAAACAGTGGGGAATACCATTTGAGCAGTGTGTGTGTGTGTGTGTGTGTGTGTGTGTGTGTGTGTGTGTGTGGTGCACTAACTTCTCATCCCACCATTAGACAGCATCACAGATGCCCCTGACGCCTGAGGCGTTCTGCTCTGCAGCAGCAAAACACTAGAGCTGCGCCTTTGAGAAGAGGAGTTGCAGCAAGGGACTGGAATCTTGACAAGGCAAGGAGAGCGAGCGCTACAGGGCACAAGGTTTCGCGGGGCAACCAACTCCTGCTGCTACTCCAAATTGTGGGTTTGGTCGCATGGGCTTAGTGGAGTGATACGAAGCAGCAGAGAGAGAGAGAAGTGGAAGGTTTTGCATTGTGTATGAAGCCTACTGCAGCTTTAACAGGGTCGACCCCCTGTTCCTCCTGTCTGCATGTTAAAGTATCCTTGGGCAAGACACTGAAGCCCAACTTGCTCCTGATGGTCAGGCTAACACCTTGCATGGTAGCTTGCTGCCACTGGCATGAGAGTATGCATATGGGTGAATGAGTAGAAAATTGTAAAGTGCTTTGAACAAAAGCACTGTGTAAATACAGCCATTGAACACTTTCTTAAACTCACTGCTGTGCTGGATTACATGCAGGGTTTATTCACTGGAAACTAAAACAGAGCTGGTGAATTATATTTGCTGGCAAAAAATAACATATAAAAGGATTACTATTATTTTTTTTCAGGGTGGAGGGTTGAAAGACAGTCATTGCCAGTGACTGTGGCTGTTTGATCCTGTATTGGAAACTGTTAGATTCCCTGTTGTCAGGGTAACAAACACAGTGATGACATTTTTAGGGCCGAAGTGAGACAACACAGATGTTTATCATTACGAAGAAAATTACCTCCAGGCAATTATCAGCTGGTGAGGATTGCCTTTAGCTGCGCGATGAAGATGAAGCATTTTTCTTGGAACAACATATTCCTCGAACCCATCAGCCCATTGATTAGTAATTACCACCAAAAACACCAATTTGTTTGTGAAAGGCCAAACGTTGCTACCAAGATTTAATTTACTGATTTCCACTGAGAAATGCATTTTTAACAAGTGACATTGGTGAAACAAATTCACCTCTCATACCAATTAGATCAACAAATTAGTGTGAAAGGAGTGAAAGCGGTTTAGTATTATTATCATTTTAAGCACAGCATTATGATTTTTTTTGCCATAATAATGACATGTAAACAATCTATAGCAATTTCTTCATTTGTCTTTCAACCTCATCTCTGATCATGCATTGAAGTCTTGAGGGACTAATAGCCAAAGCAAACCGTTTATATTAAATTGACTGAAAAGAGAGAAATACACAAGAACATTTTTATGGGCTCAAGCAGACGTGTTGGAATGAATAACACTGACAGTGTCTCTTTTTCATAAGTTGTCAATGTCTATTTGGAAAGCAGACAGCAGTAATGGCTAGGGAGTCTTGGGCTGATATCACAGCTCTGGCTTCTCTATGACACAACACAGATAACTGAACCATACGCACGGGACAGAGCAGAGCAGATGCACAGCTGATTACCACCAGCCTGATTGCACACAGATCAGGCAGTTTTCCTGGTCCATGCTCCAAAGCGGAGTGAGGCGAGCGATAGCAGACAGACATTACCAAACGCAGTCAGAGGGGCCAGCCAGAGGGTGTGTGGGAACACAGCGATGAGGTGACGGCTGCACTCATGTAGCAAGTTACAAGCACAGAACACACACACACGCACACATCTGTAGATGCACCAAGAAAGGAGAAGACACGCATATAGACCTGCTTCCAAAACACAGTGCCACCGTCTTTGAAAAAACATAGGCACAGTCACAGGGTCATGAGCACAGAGACCCTTACTCATAGATTTAAACTAAACAAAGTGGCTCGCTGAGGGAAAAGGCTGTTTCAGACTTTTTGGGGCAATCTGAAAATTCAGTTTAAAGCAGTGTTAGACATAAAACTTTCATGACTTCATTCCAAAAACAAAACAAAACAAAGCCTTTTGTTTCCTGGTGATTACCTACTTCTTTGCAAGCTTGTCTTTTGGCTGAATGAACGAAGGGTAATTCAGTTTATAAACAAGGCTTAAGCTCCCTGTAACTGGACAAATGTGCGACTGACCATTTAACACATCTCTAAGGCTACTCATAAATGCACTACACATGGAAAAAGAGGCTAAACTGAAAGGGCAACAACAGTGGAAATCTCTCAATAAACCAACACACATTACATGAGTATGGAGGCCTAAGCACGACTGCCTCTGACACTAGCCGGACTTTACATAAGCCTCATATGGACTGACTTGTGCGTTGGAGCAGAACAGACAGAATGACACTGATAATGCTGCAGTCGCTGGCCACCGAGCCTTCAGCTGAAAGCAAACCAGTTCAGGGCCCAAGTTCAGCCAGCCAGCCTAACACAGAACAGTGCTCAGGCTTCCAGCTGCATCAAGAATAACAAGCTGTGAAGTCTTGGCTCTCTCCGTGTGTGTGTGTGTGTGTGTGTGTGTGTGTGTGTGTGTGTGTGTGTGTGTGTGTGTGTGTGTGTGTGTGTGTGTGTGTGTGTGTGTGTGTGTGAGTGAGTGAGAGAGAGTGTGTGAGTGAGAGAGAGAGAGCAAGAGAGAGAGAGAGAGAGAGAGCAAGAGAGAGAGAGACTCAGTGTGTGTGTGTGTGTGTGTGTGTGTGTGTGTGTGTGTGTGTGTGTGTGTGTGTGTGTGTGTGTGTGTGTGAGTGTGCATAGTAAAGGTCTTATGTGAGAACCACCCTGCCAGAACTAATGCTTGGCCCCTATCAAGGTACAGCTTGCACAACCGCACTCTCAAACACATGCTGGTGCATAAAACACCAGGGAAAGAAAAAAATGAGAGAAAACATGAGAGATGTTTTGTCACATATGCTGCTCTCAAAGTTGACTCACTTATGAAACTTGCTCAGCGTATGGAAATGAGACAGCATCAGATTTCTGACTCAGCGCGAGTACAATTAATAAATCTGTTTAACTTAATGTGGACGCCACAGACCACGTGCTTTTGGTTTGGTCCTCTTAGGTCTAATTAAGGGAAATCTTAACGTTCCATCCAATTATGATATTTTACACAATATAGTGCTTCCAACTTTGTAGCAACAGTTTGTGTATGGGGAAAGGATCGTCCCAAAAGTGAGGAGCATGAAGAAATGATTTTCCAAGTTTTGCATGGAGGAACCTGACTTGCCTACACAGAGCCATGAGCTCAGCTCCATCACACACTTTTGGGACGAACCTGAATACCAACTACAAGTCATGTCTTACTGCCCAAAATCAGTGCAGACCTCACTCACGTAGCTGAATGAGCAAATCCCTGCAACCTAGTTCCAAAATGTCGTGGAAAGCCTTTCCACAAGAATGGAGATCGGTGTAGCATCATATTAAATCCCATGGTTTCAGAGCTGAACAATGACATAGTGGTGTAATGCCTGCACGGCCACATACTTTTGGGCATGTAGTGTAATGGTGTGTTTGTGCGTGCTCTACCTGATTTGCCGGTCTGCACTTTCCACACAGACATGCTGAGAAGGGACTTGCTTCCATCGCTCTGCCTCCTTCACCATCGCCTCAGCGTCCATCAGACCAAAGCCATACAGGTGGCTGACTGTAGGAGACAGGGTGAAAAGTCACAGCTGCAAAACCATGCAACCACCAAATATAATATACCAGATGGGGTCAGATTAAGAATGAGTGGACAAGAGTAAAGGCACTTAGTATTATACCGTTTTTACTCTCTACTGATGGATGAAAATACTGATGATATACAGTAGTTGTCTAAAAACGAAAAAGAAAGTTTGGAAACCGCTCAACTTATGGGCTCAGCAGCTTAGATATGAATTCCTTCCATACTTCTCTCTCCCCCTCCCCTCCCTGTTCTGTTTCTCTTTAGTTCCTCTTTGAAAAAACAGTCACTTGGAGAATCTCCAGGCACACTGGGCCTGCAGCTTGGCTGACCCCAAGTTCTCACTCTATTGGTTTCTCTCTCCCTTACACACACATGCACGCACACACACATGCGCGCACACACACACCTGAATTCTTGAAGATCAGAGAAACTAACGTATATTATAGGTTGAACTGAAATGCCTGTTGAGACTCAGGCTTGATTTTCACATTTAAACACACACACAGGTATGCATACACACTTAAACACACACTCACAAAGCTACAAAACAGCATCCACCACATGGACCCTGACAGACGGCAGCTGGCGGCGCAGTAGTTAAGCAAGAAAGCCCATTTTTTGAAAACTGCTTATCACTCCTCTTTTGATTGGAAAAAAAAAACTAATTGAGGAGCCAAAATAATGCACATTGATTTCTCTGTGACGGTTTTGTATTTTTCCTTCAAACACACTATATCTCACCATGAATCATAAATGCAGCTGTTGCTTAATTGATGAGTTGAGACCATGTCTGCTGAAAAAATTGACAACCCACAGCATCATCCACAAAGTGGCCCTGCATTCAAAGGGATCTGAAGTTCTCAAACACAAAGATTCTTCTTTTCTTTTATCAGTGCTGATGACAGTCACTATCAGCTTCACCGCTTAAAGAAACACAACCCAAAACTAAGATATTTTGGGATGCGTTTGTTATAAAGCCTCATTAGCCTCTCCTGTCTCCGGTCGTTTGTTCATTTGCTTTTTGGTGGAAGGCAAGGATGTACAGATTTATAGCAGTGAATCAAAAGCCCTAAAGAAATACCAAGCAAAGGCATCTTATCTAATATAGCAAGTAGCTTTAAATAAGAGAAATTCTAGTAAGGTTAAATTATATAGCTGGAAAAGAGTGACCAGAATAAGGTCTCTTTATTATTACCATTAGTAAGTAAGAAAAGAAACTGTGACAAGTAAGACCTTCAGTGCTATTCATGGAAGTTCATGAAATGAGCCACAGTGAGCGTTTGACTGATTTAAAGGTAGCCTGTTGGACAGAATTGCTAATAAGATCTTGATATTCGTTCCACAGATATCTGATCCTCAGTTGAGAAAAGTGTGAAAATGCGTGTGCGTGTGTACCGTTGTAACCAGCTGCATTAGTCTTCCAGTCAGGGGCACTGAGATGTCCGGCTCTGGAGGTCTTTACAATGATGTGCTGAACATCCCTCCATGTTAGAAGAGGACTAGCAGGGGAAAACACACAAACATATTTATTTATCATAATGTTGAAAAAAAATGACTGAATAGGAACACATAAAAGAGCAGGAAGTAAGTAAATAAAGCAGTGACGTGAAGGCCTGCTTTTCCATGCACATACTCAAACAGACATGTGTATACATTTTAAATAACACAATGTAAATCTACACACACGCACATATGTAAAAGACAGGGTCAGGCAGCGCTGATGATGTAAACACAGGACGACGAAGAGCACAAAGGGAAGAATGAACAGCAATACGTGAGAAAACATCTTCTTTGTGGGAGTAAATTCAGATAACGGCTTGTAGGAGGATACGTGGATGAAAGAGGAACATAAATAAGTTTAGGATAAAGGGGGAAGGAGGTTAAAAAATAAAGTGCACGGAGGAAGAACGAGGATGAAATAAAAAACAAGGTAAACATAGGACGTAGGACAACATAGTAATATACAGGAGGTGGAAGATTACTGAGAGAAAATTACAGAGAGGCATAGATGGAGAGCATGCGGGCCTGTTCATCCGTCCATACTTCCTCAGATCTCACGTGAGATCTATTACGAGATGGCAGCCATGTGTCTCAACTTCTTTGATGTCAAAATGCTACATTAAAGGGAAAAACCAGGAAGAAGTGGGTCACTAAGTTTCCTGGGATTCCCTTCCATCTCATATGCCGGCCAGATGCTTCATTCCCTTCCCTCATGTCACTCCCTCGCCATCTGAGACCTCCAGAAACTGCGCTACTCTGAATCAGTTGACCTAAAACTAATATTTAAGGTTTGCTACCTAACATTCAGATTTTAAAAATTAAGAGGATGCACAGATGTGATGTGAGAGGGACAGAGACGGACAGCAAAACGGCAGCAAAATGAGTCTGACCTGAACACACTGTGCCTTTGCCTTTTGAGCTGCTGGCATAACAGCAGGTTCTTCCACAGCTTCCTGTGATCTCTTAAACAAAAACGCACTAGAGGACTTTTAAAATCCTTAACATCTGGGGGAAGTCTTAGCATCACACATTTAGCCGCTGACACTCACAGATTCCAGTAAAAAGCCTCCTTCACATATGCACTTTATTCTGTAAACGTTCTGTCAGTTTTATCTGTGGAGTAGCACCGGTGGGCTGGCGATTGGTTTCATCGGTGCTGTTTGGTTTTGTGTTCTTGCTTTTTGTGTCTTATCATTCTATGCATCTATTACGTTATACCGTCTACGGCTTTAATGTAAAACACATTGCGTTTACTTTTAATGAAATCTGCTATTAAAAAAAAATGCCTTCCCTTCTTCCTTAATGCCACATGTGCTTTCTAAAGTTGCACACGCTGAGAAGAAAAATAAATAATCTTGAAAAAAACAAAACAAGACCAGCCATACCATGTGTGCTAAAGAGTCAGATCTCTCCCACATGGAACATTCCCAGCTTCACTCAGTGTGGATGCTGAGTATTACATGGCCTTACATGGATATCTGAAGGCAGCAACATTTAGAGGTTTGGTGCGGTTTTATCCATAAACCAGGCCAAGAGTCACATTCAGATTAGTCCATCAAAAATGTCAGATAAAATACTGAGGGCTCAGACCTCTGCGACACACACACAATTTTGATTCCTAAACCTTTACACACTACAAGACAATGTGTGCTGCCTGTCCTAGGTGACCTGTTCTCTATGGTTTTGAAAACTGATCCTAATAGCAAAATCAGAATCATAGTCAGTATTTTAATTGGTTTCACTTACAGTTAGATCACAAAACGTCAGCTATGCTGAAAGCTGACCATCAATCTCTCCCAGAACTGAGAGTCTGGAAAGGAGCTCAACTTTTCACATAAGCTGTCCATCATTCCTTGGCTTCTACAGGAAAATAATCAAATTGACTTGATGGAGTCTTGGGTCAGCCTTTTTGCAGTTATCAGGTTTATATTCAAGACAATCTGCTTTCTGCTGCTTTCTGCTTTGTCGGGATGAAATCGGGATTAGATCTTTGAGATGGAGAGAGGATTTCATCAATCTATGCATGAATCCGAAATGATGCCCAGAATACAACAGCTGCTAAGACATGAGCAAACTTTCAAAATTCACTAATGCCCTCAATGAGCTCACACTTATAAAATCTAACTGAAGAACATAGACTAAGTAGTTGAAAAATAAAATATCAAGTAAAAAATAATTAAAGGATGGTAGCAAAGATAAGTGCCATGAAAAGTCAGAATAATTAATGCTCAGATCAATATTAATAGGCTTAGCTGCCACTGTGTAATTATGGTTCCATAAATGTTTTATGGTCATTAATTAAAAGTGACTTTGGCATCGTTATCTAGGCCACAACAGCCTTTCCATAAACAAGCCAATACTAATTAATGGAGTAGCTCACATACTGGGGAAAACCAGCAGCATATGAGTATGTCTAATATAGGTTTCTTGGTGTTTCTCTCAAGTGTATTTATGGATGAAAACACACACGGGTAGTCTACAGGGAGAACGCAAAGTGGGAAGAGAAGGAGGAAAAATAGGAGCCAAAACATTTCAAACATCTCCATCTCACCTTGGTTCGGTCCAGTGATGGAAGATTACCACCAAACTTTAATCAGCACTTTTCACTCTAAAATCTGCCTCTCACACTTCAATTTGAAAGCAGAGGAATGGGGAAGAAATAAAGCTTTCTTTTCACCCATCTGTCGCTGCTTTGGTGTCTTAAAACCCCCCAGTAGATGAGGTTCTTGTGGTTATCCTTGCTCATTTCTTTTCGATCCCTCTTAATTTCCTCACTGAAGTCTCTGTGTCCATGTTCACTCGCTTTTCCATTTCTTCACTTCCAAGGACAAAAGGAATGAAAGTTTCTGAAGCTCTGAAATGTTTCTGCTTGCCATGCTGGAGTTGAGCTCATAAAGAGATAAATCATGTGCAGACTTAGAACATCTTAAACTTGGCAAAATCTACAGAGAACGGAACAAGGGGCAGTTTTCTGAACTAACATGTTCCATCCCAAGGGAAAAGACCTCACAACAGAGAGCTTAGAGAAGTCTAGTAAAATGGCGCCTTGACATGTTTATCACAGAGAGTTTGCTCGCTTTCATTCATCAGATAAGAGCAGATACGATCAGTATTGCCCAGAGTTTGTCTAAACTTTTTCTCTCTCTCCCTTTCATCCTCTCCCCTTTTGCCTGCATGTGCATGCATGCAAGTTTATCCATGTGAGAAACTGAATGAATGGATAGAAGGAAAGAAAGGGCATTTGATTTGGAGGAGAGGGGGAAAAAAAGACCATCGTGACAGCGGTGGTGGCCCATTAGGCACGACAGAGAGGAGAGCTAGCAGAGGAGAAGAAAGCAGGCAGGCAAAAAGCAGTGTGTGATAATCTTGTTGAAGAAACAGGCTTATGTACCCAGCACCGCCTGGAAACCGAGAATATTTTCTACTGTGAGGATTTGGATTGGATTATCCAGGTTAAATGAAGTGACCTCAGCTAACTGAGCCGCTCAACATGTGATGATGGGGTAAAGCCCAATTCAGAGTCTCGGCACCTGCACTGCACTCCTTCCAATTCATGAATTTAATCACAAATAAAGCACATCAACAGGTTCTGAAGAGAGGCAGGGCAGGCTTCTGCAGTGCCTCGCACAAAAAGCAACCAGGGCATCTAGAAGGAACAAGGGCAAGACGGGACATTGAGACCCATTGAAAATAAAGTGCTTTTAAAATCTGTCTCTCTTACTTTTCTTATCTTTGACAGTGCCAACTTTGAAATTGGCACTCCCATCCCTTCTAGCGGAAATGTTTGGCATGAAAGCATCTGGCCCCAAAATGTCTGTGAGTAGCCCTGGTTGTTCCAGACAGCATGAAATTCTGCCACAGAAGCATATCTTGAAACTGAGAACTAAATGGATTATATGTTTAAAAGCAGCAAAAAGGTAAATATTGGGCTCGGAATAAATATCACAATATCTTTCCCCACAATAACAACGATCTCCATACAGGTGATTCTGTAATTAGACATATATTTTAACAATCATTTGTTATATATCACAATTTTTGAGTTGAAAAGTTTGTTTCAGGACATGCAAGAATCAGTCTTACTCTATATCTATTCACTATGTTATGAAGAGGCTTCAGTTTGACAGACAGCTATCAATATATGCCATTGTGATGTTTGTTAGAATGTATCATAAGAGGTGGTGCTGAAATATATTAAGATTTATATTAAGTAAATTATATGTCCCTGCACAGGTGAGATGGGCTACAGTATGCACACACTGAAGCTATGTATGGTCATCCATACTCAGAGTGCTTAATTCTGCTCTGTTCAAAGACAGTGCATTTCTGTAAATGTACCAAACTACCCTAAAACCATCTCAGAAGGCGCACTGAAGGCCAGGATTCATCAAAGTTTCTCCGCCTTTTTCAGTTGTATCATCTGCACCAGCATCCGGCTGTTAAAATGAGTTTTGTGACGCTCAAGCTTACTTTGTAGGAACCAGAAGAGTCCTGAAATTATATCAGCCTTTAAGATAAGCTGCCTGCACTGAACTGTGGATGTAATAGCAGTAAATGTGAAGATATTTACAGTTAGGTAATTGTATACAAGTGACCAGATGCAGGTGTATAATGAACTACATTGAGATGATGGGTTCTAACCATTTTATTCTCTAGCCAACCGTCCAGCAGTACATCTGCACTTGTGCTCTTCTTACTGAAGGTAACAAGGTGATCTGTGGGTATGTATGTCCTGCAGGAATGTCCATATAAAGTCCAGCTGCCCTGGACAGTAGAGGCATCGGAAACCTTGTGTGTCTAGACACCTTGGTGTATCTCTGCACACATTTTCCTGGTATTTAAAGCATTTCCACTGCTGACTTGACAATGATGTATCTGTGAGAAAATGCTTCACGTGTTCACCTCATAGATCACTCAGGCCAGAGGACAAGTGGGCATTAGAAGGTAAACAAGGGGCAAAGGGATGAAGTGAAGGGATGAGGTTAAATGGATCTTACTTTGCCTCCAAGGCCAGAGCAATAATGGCAGCAGCCATGGGAGCCGAGGCCGATGTCCCCGTGTGACTGTCTGTACACCGATGTCTCAGGTCTGTTGTGATCTGCAGATAGAGGAGAGGAGAAGAGGAGTGAGGACAGAGTCAGAGAAGGAGGGAACATAGATGGAGAGGAATTGAAGGAATGAAGAAAGAGAAAATGGACAAGGGAGAGGCAGGAAAGGGGAAATAGACGAAATTTAAAAATTAAAACTAGAAGAAAATAGATGAAAGAGAGGGAGAGACGACCATTACAGAGGTGGAGTTATGGGGAAGAGAGGAAAAATAGTGACAGTGATGGCAGGAAAAGGGGGAGAAAGATAGACAGAGAAGGATTGAAGTCATGAGGATCAGGAGGATTTAGACACACCTAAAACTCCTGAAACTCACATTCCAGCTTTGATACACTGCCTCACTACAGATAACACACACAGACACGCAAGTGCACAAATCACCAGTTTCTCCAAGAATTCAAGGAATCAATTCAATGTCCAAGGAGAAACAAAGGACAAAGAATAAGATGGAATGTTTAAAAAAAGAAACGTATAAAACCTTTGGATAAAGCGCCGTATGTTCGCTTTGATTGTATGGACTTTAGACAGCCAACTCGTCGGAAAGCTTGACAGTGAGTCAGCCAAGAAAAGCTTGGCCAACTTCCAGTCTGAGTCCTCATCAAAGGACCTTTCCTGGACCAAAAAGTTTGAAGGATTATCTGAAGACACACACACACACACACACACACACACACACACACACACACACACACACACACACACACACACTGAATCTGAAATGGTTTAGTAAGAAGCGAAAGTGGTCCGACAGCATTTGAATAGACAGGACAGTATGTGCTCAAGTAGATTAGACTGACATCCAGATATATGAGGTTCTACTGTAAATGTACAAAGCCGGAGGGAAACTGTAAAGAATGTGTGTGTGTGTGTGTGTGTGTGTGTGTGTGTGTGTGTGTGTGTGTGCACGCGCGTGTGCCCGTCTGTAGCATCAGTACAAGGAATGTAGCAAGACACTGCCAGACAAGCTAGCTCACAGTAGACGACTGTCACTGACCATCCGAGCGGATCATGGGAGTGATTTGGCCGTTTTGGGTCAAATCAGGTCACACCACTGGACTCACAAGCCCATACACACAAGGCCAAGTTAAAGCCAAACTGCATCATACTGTATTGTTAATGCAAATTATATTTGATTTTTTTTAAAGCTCCAAGTCTAAAACACCAGAGTTACAATTTGGATATGAGTGAGGAATTAATACGCGTTCTGGCCCTGCAGTCAAATTAGTACATGGGCACTTATGCTCCTTTCGAGAACTATGAAGTGCCTTGGAAGCCAAAACCAAGCCAGTGCATGCCACATGGTCACAACTGTCGCCAGTTTGATTCCAGCTGGTGACCTTTGCTGCACGACATACCCCCTCCCCCCTCTCTCACCATTCCATGTGTGCCTCTTCCTGACAATATCCAATAAAAGATAAGAAAATAACGCACTTCTGTGTGTGCATTCAGCAGCAGTTCTTAAAATCTACACACGCACACACACACACACACACACACACACACACACACACACTTGAAAACGTACAATCTTTCGGTCGTAGTTCTCCCCGCTGCTGTAGGTGGTGGTCAGTGTGGAGGAGCATTCCTCTAGGTACCATGGCTTGCGTCCGCTCTCAGCTGTGCTGGAGATGGAGATGGTGTAAATGGAGTTGGTGTAGCCGTCGCAGGAGCAGTGGTCTCTGCTGCGCCCACCGTTGCCTGAAGCCCACACGAAGATGGAGCCGCGGCCTTTCCTCCCCTGACAGGAAAAGATGCAGAGTGGATTCAGTAAGAGGCGGCAGATTTATCTCAGTCCTTAAAGGGTAATTACTGCTCACCAGACTTTGCTTTGGCTTAATGTTTTGAATGTACTTTAATGTCTGTCTGAAGGGAAGTAACAGCTTCAGTGTTCTGTGAGCAGAAAGAAAGATTAACAAAGATCAACACCAGAAACAGTGGAAGAGCCAGAAAAGATCAGAGGGCAGCAAAGACAGTGCGAGTCTTCGGCAGTCCTGTTAGTGTCTGCCCACAGATGTGATGTGATTTGATCCAAGTTCAGTAATCATTATGTTTCAACTGGGCAAAATACAGTTAAGTTTTCTTTCTGTCTATTGGCATTACTGAGCACTATGCTGTGTTAGCGAGTTTTTTATTTCCCATGCAGCAGAGGAGACATTTACTGACTGACATCAGATTTTATGTATTAGTAGAGCCAATGCTGTCACATTAATAAGTAATAAGTCAGATATGGAACATTACTTAAAAAAATGTTTGTTTTTGTGACTAGTACATTTCAATGCATCACAGCCGCTGCTTGAATTAAGCTTTATTTTTTCCCACTGGTTTTCAGAAGGGAGGCTGTTTGCACATTTAATTGAAATATGGGTTGAATAGGATGAAATAATCTCTTATTTAATTTTATTATTCTAGAAGAGAATCGCTGCCGCAGTTTGTAAATCAATTGTTAAGTTTACTCTTACCGTAAAGTCATTTTCTAATCTTTGGCTCCTATTTATGTGTTTATTTTCTTTCACACTGTGCTATTACTGCTGTTTGGCTGCATAGTCACTTTTATTTTTTTCCCCATTCAATATTTTCATTTTGCTGCATCCCTGTGGTTGGGACATTGTGTTTACTGCATTCTGTTTTGTTTCATTATTATTTTTTTTTATCATTTGTCCACATATCTGTCTGTCTGCTTCGCTCAATCCTTTTAGGTTCGCAATAATATTTTGAAATGTTACACAAACAATGGTATTATCCGTAGAAATACAGTAAAGAATCATTGGATTTGACTTGATTGGACACAAACATGTTTTATGTTTTGCATTCTAAGTTTTGGCTGTAAAGCGCACACATATGGACATTTGTTTTAACTAAGGCTCATTACATAAGGCATGCTACATGTATCCTGGCAGCTGTTTAATACTCAAATCTAGGTTTCCAGAAGAAGTTATACAGTGCATTAAAAAACTCATCCCAGGTGTATTCAGAGGATCTTGCTAATTGAGAGGCCAGAGCCAGCTGAGAGTGTGAATAAACGCACCAATTCTTTTACTAATACAGTATTCAGTCTGATATTTTTCATTGGAAACCTTCTCAAGCCAAATGCCTTCTACTATTCAATTAGACACTGTACTTTCAGAACTGGTTGAGTGGAAAATGACCTAAACCCAGGCATGGTGGAGACACACTGAGGGACTTACAGTGCTGGTGATGACCAACTGAGTTGTGAAGGCAAAGTTCAGCCAGGAGTCAGCGAAAAAGACATCTGACAAACTGACTGACACTGCAACTCACACTGTTTGTCAAGACACACACTCGTGAAACTTGAGTGCACACGCACATAGAAACGCACACACACACACACAGATGTAAGAGAATGAAAGGTGGAATGGAGTTCTTCAAAAGGGGGCTTCTGTCAGGCAGCGATAAGCGAATGGAGCCCCTCTGAGTGAGAGGGGGATCAGACAGGAGCAAGCGCTGACAGATGAGTGATGGAGAGCGCTTTGAGGAGCTGTTAACAAAACAAGCGAGGGGACAAAGAATGAGAGGGAGAGGAAACAGTGGGCAGAGAAGGACAGGTGGGTGACGAAGGAGAAAGAGGTGAAACAATGTGAAACTGACGGACAGCAATCATCATCAAGAGGTCGAAAGAGAGCAAAGAAAAAGGAAATTTTCTGGCAATTGTCAAATGCCAGAAAATTAATCTATAACAATTTCATTTAGGAAAAATGCCAAACATTCACAGATTTCAAGCTTCTTAAATGTGAGAATTTGCTGCTTCTCTCTAATATTATATCAATTTCAACTCAATATCTTCAGGTTTTGCACTGCTGCTCAACAAAAAACTACCAATCTTGGGCTCTGGGAAATTGTGATGGGTGTTCACAATTTTCTGTTTTTACTATTTCCTGATATTCTGCAGACTCAAAATTAGTTAATCAAAAGAAACAGTGGATTAATGAATGATGAAAAGAATCCTTACTTGTAGTCCTAAAATGTCTAAAAACAGGAAAAAGGCACTGAAAGCAGACTTTATCATTGAGAGCTTTATACACAGACAGGTTTAGCCTAATTAAAAACCCTTATTAGTGGGAAAATGTTGTGCATATATAGACAATTCTTCTTTTTCTCTCATATATAACAACAAACACAGCCAGAAAACACAAAAAACGTGTCACACAGAGAGAAGCTCCTGTTTGAGTCTTCCATACATACAGCAACACAATCCAGAGTACACAGCTGTCAGTGGTATCTCTAACACCTCAGCTCTCTGTGATAAACTGTCTCTTCAGAGTGTCACATAGGTACATGTTACACTCACAGGCATGCCATCTCCACTCAGCTTCACAACCGCACACACACACACACACAACGGCGGGAGGGCATGCAAGCACATACACATGCCAAACCTGTACCAGCTGGACAGATATCTCCCTCACCTCTGTCATCTTAAAAGGCCAACCTGTCAGGAGCAACAGACACTCTCTTCTACTTGCATTCCCTACAGTCCCTTTCCTTCTCTCTCTTTTCTCTTTTTCTGTAACACGCCACAGGCTCTCAGCCTTCTGGTCAGAGTTTTCAGTTTCTGTCTCACCTCCTCAAAGGCGTACAGCTGCTTAACCAAACAGCAGAAAGCCAGTCGTAGCAGACTTTGTGAATGTGTCGCTATGTGTGTTTGAGACAAGACCAGTAAATGACTTCACCCCTCTTAACCTCTGTTATAGCTTTTTCACTCAACTCGCCCAACAACACAGCACAAGCTTGTCCTTATGCAAAATAAGCTATGAATATGCAAATCGATATATGCTAATAAAACATGGCTGCTCTCTAATGTCTGGAGGAGCTTCACAGGCAGAGATAGCCAGACAGGACTTTGGGATATGAGTATAGGAGCGTGAAACACACACACCTGTTTGGAGCGTGTGTTTGTTTGTGTTTATGTCTTTTCTCACCATACGAATACCAATGTCAAAGTCTTGGCTGAGCAATGAAGAATATGTTCCTTTGTACAAGTTTCTGGGTATAAACGTGTATGCATGAGTGCGTGTGCCCACCATGCGGATGCCATTCTCGAAAGCTTGTCTGGCCAAAGACGCTGGTCCATCCACAGTTTTTCCATCGTCATCAGGTCCCCAGCTGGCACTGTAGATGTCGATGTGCTGCGGCTGGAGGCTCAGAGACTTGGCCTCCACCATATCCGTTACATCTCCATCCAGCATTCGCACACCTGATACACAAACAGAGAAATAATACATGCACAAACCAAAGTTGAATCTATTGCCACAAAACTAGCTGAATGAGTTTAACAATACACATTAAGCAGCCAGCCTAGCTGTTAAATGTGTAATAACCATGATAAATTAAACACAAGACAAGCAAGGCTATATTACTCTAATACACACATACGTATGACACAAGTGATAATATACCTCTGCTAAATAAACAGAAACATGTCAAAAACTGTGATAAATACCAGACAAATACACCCAGTCACTCACCTCCTATTCTGGCATTGTAGGCAATTCCCACAATGCAGATGGAGTTGTTTGCGGCTGCAGCGACTTCGCCCGCACACCGTGTCCCGTGTCTGAGGAAAGAGCGTGAAGGCACAGCTTATTACACAAATCTAGAACACACATGTATACACAGGCAGGAGAGCACACACAAACTACCACATAAACATGCCGCTTTTGAAGTGGAAATCAAGGACACTGACATGTAAACACACATTTTCACAGATAAACAGAGCTTTCCATAAGCACCAGCAGCCAGCCAAACATCCAACTACTCATTTATGTCCAGCTGGCTACTTTATTAAATTCATTTTTGATTCTAATAAAACTGTTTTGATTACTGAGTTGCAATTCACTATGTGTGCACATTTTACAACCACTAGCCTCTGCTCCAAAACAATGCAAGCGTGATGAAACATGCCCATCTGTCTGCATGGATGATGCCCCCACATGCTCTAAATGAATGTTTGCGCGCCCAGCTGAGAGGTTGCGTCCTGCCGAGTGCAGAGTGCGGAGATGTGTCTTAAGCGTTTCACAAATATTAGCAAAATAAGTGACGACACAACACATGAAAAATTGCACTGATCACGCAGACGGGACATCCTCATTAGACAGTGTGCTTTGGAAAATGCAGCAGCAACTTGTGCACATTGGAAAGTCCAATGAACGCTCTCCATTTTCCATACACACGACACAGACATTTATGGACACTTTTGTATTTTAGCCATTGACCAATTACGCAAACTAGATGCCCCAAATCATCTAACAAATAAAATATATGATATTCTATGAATGGAACATCCTGCACTAATATATACGATCAAATACATATATTTTTCCACATCGTGCATCATCATCTTAATTATGAAAATCAGGAAAAGGTACGGTTTGAAATATTAAAAAATATTAATAGCTATTTCTGGATTTCGTTGGCAAACTTGTTAAAATATGCAATAACTAAGATCAGTGTATATCATGGAAAAGTGCCATTAGGATGTGCCAGAGGCCCCAAAATTTGGCCTTTTATAGGTAAACTTTTACCAGCTGTGTACATACCTGTTGAATAAATCCAATAGAAAATGGCTTGAGTGTGATAATGATGATGCAAATGAAGCAAACGCTATAATTCTTTCTCATAGGCCTGGCAGAAACCACAACAGATAGTTAAGCATTTATAATGTTGTCAAGACTAATGTGTTTGGAGATCCTCGAGGCCAATGATCCCCAAACGTACAAACATACACAAACAGAGGCGCAGGTTGAACCTTTCCTCGACATTTTCTGAATGCAGCATGCAAGCGCTGTGCTCCCTCGGCCCACAGAGACACACACAAAAATAGCTGGAACAATGTCCAATATCGGTGATAAGCTAGACTACTCACACTACTCTAACAACTGAACACACACACACACACACACACACACACACACACACACACACACACACACACACACCAGGGTAACATTCCACCAGTAACTGCAGTGGTGACAATCGGCCCGGGTCAGCAACCAGCGTAAACAAACATAAGTGTGTTTGCGTCCGCCGCCTCCTCAAAAACACCACTTTCTGGATCGGCACAAACACGCTCACACACACACGCACCTCCTGCAGAGAACATCTGCATCACAACACCCCACGGAAACAGCTCTGACCGCTGCCATGGAAACCCAGCATCTAGCTATTGAAACCCCCGGGGAAGACACAGGGAAGTTTTAAAGCCCAGGGAAGCACTCAGAGTGAGGAAAATCCGTTTCACAGTAACCGGATGATTTCAGGTCAACATTCATTTAACAACATGATCAAAGGCTTAAAAAAAATATTGAAGCATTGCTGTCCTCAGTTATCTAAGGTGTACACTGCAACAGCCGTGCTTGGCAATCGAAAATGGTTGTCCTTCTCATCACTTTCCTCTGCTATTAAAACTACCTCCGCTAGAAAAACTTCTATATTTCTCAGTTAACTTTTCAGCCTCACACAGTACACTCATCCACTGTGCTCTGTATTGGTGCAATACTAAAAAAAAAAAGCACATTATACACCTACTGATTGTGAGCACTTTCCTTAACTTAACCTGCTTCCTGTGCTGTCTACGCAGTATTAGAGCCACGTGTGGCAAAGGATCTTAAAAGCCACAAACTGTAGAAAGTTAGAAATCAGCTACGTACAAACAAGGAAAAGAGAAGACATAGGTATAAAGTTTGACATGTTGGGAAATACATTCACTGTCTTGCCGAGAGATGAGAAGACTGATATCACTTCCATGTCTGTATGATAAAGATGAGACTGGCAGCAGCAGACAGTGTGCTTGAAATGGCTAGCCTGGCTTGGTCAAAGGTAATTAAAACTCATATATTAGCAATAACATCTTGTTTGTTTATTCCATACAACAACCAGCGTAAAACCAAAACATGTTTTGTGGGGGTTGGGATGATTTGTAGCTTAATTCTGGGGCAAAATAAGTGTATTTCCCAAAATTACAAACTATAAACAACAACAACAACTCTGCTGACTTGTGTTCGAGTTATTTGCTCTGTGAAGTTGGAATCACAAGTTCACAGAAAAGTGAACACAAACGAAACTTTGTGGGTTAAAGTATAACATATTAAATGGCTGCAAATCAGTGATAGGCACCTTTGTCACAGTTAATGAGCCAAACTGCTGGCTCCTTCTTTCAAAACGCTCCACCAGTCTTCGCTCCGTTCACCTCACTCCACTAATCCGTAAAATTGTCTGTCTGGCTGTCTTTCCAGTCTTTGTGTTTGCTCGTACTTTCCATTTTCTACACATCTGTGTCACAGTCATTCAGGGATCTCTGTGTGTTTCAACCAGAACCCAACAATGTTTGTCCAACGGATAACAGTCAGTGGGAACAGTACACACTCACACACGGTAATTATTCAAATGCAAACATATACTTTTTAACTTTCTGAAACTTTCAAAGGATACAGTCATGTAAGCTCACAATCAACTCTCTGAGGTCTGATTTTTTAAGCTGTGTATGTTTTGCTCTTGCTTCCACAGTAGGGGAGGGAATCAAGAACCAGTTGAGAACCAGCTCCAAACTGTCCAATCCATCCCATGCCCCCGAGTTTATCAATTACTTTTATTAAATCTGGCAAGTTTCAAGACTTGCTAAACAATGACATCAAACTTGTACGTCTACACTGCTGGAAAATTGCAACAAGGAGGAGTCATGGTGGAGAGGAAGAAACCGTCCACAAACAAAGTGCAATATTTGTAGCGTCTGTAAAATGATCATTTCAAGTATTGTCAATAAAATCAATCCTCACTCCCATTCAACAGGCAAGGTCAAAATCATATATTTGCTGGTTCTTTGAGAATCAGGCTTACTATAATTTTGTTTTTTTTAAATCCATCTCCAACATCTGTGTATGTGCTAGTAGATCTGATAGTTTTGAATGGCAAAAAAACAAACAGTATTACAAACTGTCACAAAGTTCTGTGACCACTTACTGTCTTTTTAACAAATGTCTGATTAACAGGAATTTCCACAATTTGTTTCATCACATTGTCCCTTTAAATCAGTGGTGGGTGGGATAGATGATCTGTGGACAATATTTACAATTCAGCAGGCAAAGAACTTCACTGGTAAAGAAATACATGCTGGTGCACTCAAAAGTGTCACTTCATAGCGTCGTATGGGAGATTGATGCAGTGATAGCGTACTTGCTTTGCTCCTCCTGCTTCGATTCAAAGCACAGCTGTTAGCGCCGCTTGTCACAACAGCATATTAAAATCCACAAGCATTACATCATTCTTGTTGCTATACAACACAAAGTTTGACAACAAGCCGCAGTTTGCCAGATGTCGCTGAAGTTAACGTTATTCCTCAGAAATCTAACAGACTGTGCTTCTTGCCTTTAAGGTAAGTTTTAACTTTCCGGTCACCTCATACCAACCTTTCACATTACTGCCGTGTTTTCATAAAATTAAAATTATCTCCAGTTTTTAAATCACGTAAGAAAATTTGTTGTAAAAATATATATATAGAAGAGAGAAAGAGAGAGAGAAGTAATATAAAAAGTAAAAACAGGGAAACCAGTTTTTCTGTCCACACACATAACATCATGGCCAACTATGAATTCAGCCTTAAAAGGAAACCAGCTCATTAAGCTGCATCTGTAGGCCTCATGTCTCTTTAAGACAATGTATTACCAGCAGGGACTGAGCCACTGCCAAGGCACTTGGGCTGCTGCAGCCACACACACACACACACACACACACACACACACACACACACACACACACACACACACACACACACACACACACAAAAATCACTCACTAAGCCAAACTGGCACAAGACAAGTGCCTGGACAAGCGAGTCTCCCTTTTTTCCTCTAACACATACACATATACACACGCACACAAACACACACACACACACAGATACACACACCAACTCTTCCCAACAGAAAAACCACAACCCACCCACAAATGTCACAATCAAGTACACTAATGTAACTCATCGCACCCACAACAAGGTCAGGACTCAGCAAATACAAACATATTGAGGCACAGAGCTTCTGGTAAAAATCAATCAGAAACCCACTGATGCATAGAAGAGCATTTGGCTGACTGTAAACCCAAAGCACGAAAGCCACATCCTAATTATTACCTGAACATTTCTCTCATATGATCTGGGATGGAAGTCTTTTTTCTTACTTGTTCTCGTTGGTTGCGTCATATCGAGGCATGGGATCCATGTCATTGCCATTGACATCAAAGCTGGCTTGAGGGTCCTGGAGGAGACACAGAGATCAAAACAAGTATATCAAATACCAAAATGGCAGTTGCAATAATGATGAGGGGGGCAAAACATCCAACAGGTAAATTCATTACAAAAGTACGCCCAACACTACCTGTGTGTGGATGTGTGTGTGTGTGTGTGTGTGTGTGTTTGTGTAATAGACCTGCATAACGCCAAAAAGCTTTTCTAGCCCAATCAAACAGCTCACATTAACATCACTCACAACAGTTTTGTAAATCGAATGCAATCAGAGCTAACTCAATCTGCTGCGACGCTCGCCCTTCGGCATAAACAAATCCAGGCATTAAGAGTAGCTAATAACAGCAACACAGGCACTGTCAAACAGGGTGTGAATCATTTTATCTTCACAGTTGATTGATGGCCTTACCTGCTGCCTCAGGCCAAGAAGTAGCTCTAACTATCTGGCCTCGGTCTGGAGTAGACATATGTCAGCATGCACACTAAGTATGTGACCACAGACATATAAACATGTACACACAGCATTCCTGCACACCCACAGGTCTGAGGAAGCGCCCCTTCAAAAATGTAATCCATGACTCATGATGATCTGATCCGAATTACGGTATCACAGTCTGGTTGACTGTTTGCTTTCAGGAATATGATTTGGTTCAGTGCTAAAAAGGATCGTTTATAAAGGATAATTAAATTCTTATGAAATGCAATTTCTGTGTTGTCAATATTGTAAATCATTATCATCTTCACTTTAAATTTGTCTCATAATCTAAACAACTTTTTCCACAAAATAAATCATCACATTATATATTAGTAATCTGATGACTGCTATCCTGTTGTGCATGTGTTTTGTTTATCAGGCACACACACAAATGCACACACATTCACTTACACCAGCAGATTCCATTTAAATTCCTTTACCTCCCCAAACTTCACACACACAGAAACTGACATGCTATATATTAACACTTTAATTTCACTGATGACTGAAGAACATGCAACACCCGCACACACGCACACACACACACACACACACACACAGTCGCTTATAGCCGCCCTACAAGCGCATACATACACACTCACGTAGTTCTGAAAGAGGTCCGGGTGGTTCCTCTCAATGCCATCATCTAGTATGGTCACCACCACGTCTTTTCCTGTGTAGCCCCTCTTCCACGCCCCCATGATGTTCATGTCCGACTGGCAGTTATGGACGTCATCGTTGCAGTGCTGGAGGCGGTGACAGGAGGTGAGGGGAGAGAGGGTAATAAAGGAGAGGGGTTCTGATTCTGATTTCTGATTCCGGATGGAGGAAAAGTGCCCATGTCCTAATTAACTTACAGTAAGTATGGGCATTAGCATTTTTCGCACTGTGGCACAGTTACACATAAACCAGTCCAAAAAGTTACAGTCAGGTCTCAAAGAGAAACTGCTTGTTTACACTGTAACATCTCATGTTGTTGTCCACTGTTCAAACATAGAGCCCACAATGAAAAAAAAAGAACAGTTAGAGATCTGCAAGCGTGCATGACTGTTTAACTTAATGATCAAAATTGTCTTGATGAAAACTTCATCAATATCTTAGATCGTAGAGAGGAAACGCAAATTAGTTTCTTTATTTTACACCCTTTCCCTTCAACCCTGCTAGTGTCCCCTTCACAGTCACAACACATGGAAACGTTACGTACAACAATTGAGTTATCCTGTGACAGCTGATTTATTATTATGTTATGTTATCATGAATCTGACCAAGACTGACATGGGCATCTAATATCCTTTACTGAACCAAACAGACATTTAGATACATAATCGTCAACCTAAACTTAAAAGTTGAGTTTTCATCATTCGTCTTTTTACAACAGAATCAAACCCCTAAGTTCCTAAAATCCAAGGTATGCCTGACAATCTGTTTGCAGCTTCAATGTGATTCAAACTCAAGCCTAAGTCGCTGACTTGTTTCAAATTAGATACACAAATAGGAAACTAACAAAAACATTTCACAAACAGAAATGTTTCAGTGTCAGGTGCTTTGTTGACGGGATTAAACGTTTTCTTCTACATAAACTTGAGAACACAGATCAGGTTCAGAGAGTTCTGACCAGAAAAATACGTTTAAAACTTCTGGTCAAAGTATTCAGAGTTATCTATACAAAGTTAACAATTGACAGAGCTGAGGACATTCAACCACACACACACAAATACACAACTAAAAGAGCAATGATCTGAGGGTGTATGCAAACATTTGTGATAAGCCTGCAAATCTCTGCAACGTTAAATTGAATGTACTCTTTGAGTGTGTGCGTGTGTGTGTGTGTGTGTGTGTGTGTGTGTGCGTGCGTGCGTGCGTGCGTGCGTGCGTGCGTGCGTGCGTGCGTGCTTATGAACAAGTGTATGCATAATACTGCTGATCTCAGAGAAATGATTTCGAAATGCAGGAACAGGAGACTTTTCTGTGACAAATATTTATGAATAAACACAGAATTCTCTCTTTCTCTGACCTTAAATTGCCTCTTTTGAAAGTGAGAAAAGGCAAAAATTTCATCACTGTGGCTTTTCTGTTCTTTCATTCAATAAAAACACAACAACACACACACACACACACACACACGCACGCGCGTGCACACATAAATCCCTCAACTGCACTGACCCGGCAGTAATTAGGATCATGCCACGACCTCGGCTGACCTTTGACCCACTAACTGGATAAATATGGGCCAATAATGGCGCGCAATCCTCTGAGAAGAATAGACGAACGTGGCATAGATGAGACTAAATTATACTGGGCTCTACTTCTCTGGGAACTTGAGATATTCTTGTTTTAGTACCATAAATTGGAAACAGAGAAGTTCTCCGGTACAAATATACAGTCTACTCACAATGTACCACATACTGCTCCACTTGGCATCATTATAGAATATGTTGTTCTGGGCTGGGTTGCTATGGGCGGGGCTTGTCAGGGAAAGGGGCGGGGCTGCCTTGTAATCCCTCTTGATCCTCCTCTTCACCACCTGCTGCTGTATCCACTCCACCTGAAAGACAAAAACGCAGAGAGGAGATGGCAGAAAGTGAGCAGGCATCGAGTAATATCCCATACTAGTAGAATTACTTCACACATAGTACAATAAGTCAACAGGTGGAGTTTCTTCATTTGAAATTATGTGTTCAACACAATCTTCAGGAAACTTTAAGGTTCTGGAAAACCTGTAATCTCCTCAATAACAAAGTGAAACTCTCACACAAAAATACGAACCGCCTCCAGAGAATAGATGTGGCTAATATACCATCACACCCGACCAATGAAGAGGGACAAAATGATAGAAAACAGCAGAAGAGAATTCAATTTTTGTTGTGAGTCCAGATGACATTTTTTATAAGCAGTTTTTTACTTGGAAAGGTGATTTGTACTTCAAAGAAAAATCACTGTCAAAGGTGACAACGCTCAACTGTAAAGTAATTTCCACCATATGGATCATCTGTAAATAACTTCAGCACTTTTCTACTTGAGGGCTCCCGGTTTAAATGTTCAGCGTTAGCCTGCAGGAGTTTTGAGGGGGACACAATTATTTCTCCATCAGTTCATTTCTCCGCGTCTGCAAAATGGACAGACCGATACATACATGTATGCTCCAAAGACATAAATGTCTCTCAGGTAACATCAATCTCTCAAATGTTATGGGCTCCCTTCAAAGCGCAAGGCATTCCTTGGCAGGAAACTAGCTCCACTTTCAGACGGAATTTTCCGATTTCAAAATCAGCATTGTTGGATCCGAACAAGAGGGCTGGACCCACTTGCTTGGCCCCGGTCACCTCTTTTTAAAACCCTGAAATCTTGTGTTTAGTCTAGCAGAAGTCCTGCAGACTTAATCTGTCTTAAAAGACTCCATGAGTAGTTTGCATGTACCAGAGATGATGACAGCACAAAACTGTAACATTAGCAGGCTGGCACAACACATAGAGGGAGTATGTGTAAACCTATGAGAGCATCCTGAGACGTAAATATTTCTATAATAAATTATTCATGGACTCTTCAGACTGAAGTTTGAACATAAACATGTTTGTTTGACAGCTTACACAGACTAAATAATGGTCCTTTGAGTTTACCTCAGGAACAGACCATGTTCAGATGGGATGTTTATTTATACACTATTTTCAAAGTGTGCTCTCCTGAAACGATCGCCCGCACCATCCACTCCCAACTTAAAGTGTCCAGCTGTAGATATGATGTGCAGACAGAGAAACTCCGCTCATAACAGATAATCAATAGAATAATTTTTACACTGAAATAGTGTTTTTGTTTTGTTGCAGGCTTTGCCAGATCCAGAGGTCTGCGGCTTTCGTGAAACAATGTCCAACTGCAAAGAAGAAGCATTTCTCCACATCAATACAGCTCCAGCAGACAGAGACGAGCAGAGAAGAGAGGAGAGAAAAGCTGACAAAATGACTGCAGAGTGATTATCTGGTCTCATGCACTGAAACAATCTGCCAGGTTCTCTGGAGAGTTGGAGAGGGAGGCAACGAGACAAGATAAGACGAGAGAAGGGGAGGTGATAAAGAGCTGAAGAGAACAAGTCCCAGGAGAGTCAATAAAAAAAGACCGAGCTGGAAGGAGAGGGAAATGAAAACAAATAGCAAGTGAGACCAAAAGACAGCAAGTGAAGAGTGGAAGATTGATTTTATAAATAACATTGATTCAATAACTCAAGTATGTAGCTCTTTACAGATTGTGAAGGAGGGAGAGGAAAAAACAATTCTGTCGGTGATGTAATTTAATAACTCAGGAGGGCAGACCTCTTTTTAAAGACAGGACAGGAAAGAAATGGAAAATGGCAAATCAGGGCAGAGATGGAGACAAAGAGTAAAAAAAAAAACAGTGAGATATTCTGTTTCAGCCTGGTGCTCCTCCGTCTGCTGAGGTCTCAGCTCATTTCACTCCAAGTTCTGTCAGGACCATCAGCTTCAAAACAACCGTTTACACACGCCATTAGCCTCAAAACAACAGTGTCATCCGGAATTACGTGTGCGTGTGTGTGTGTGTGTGTGTGTGTGTGTGTGTGTGTGTGTGTGTGTGTCCATGCAAACCCACTGGTGTATCATTACAATTTGCATACACCCGCATAGCATCAATGACTATCTTTGATCAGCAGTGTAACTCCTAACTGCTCTTGTCCGTAACTTGGTAATTCCAGGAAGGTCTGACGATGAATGCGTCATTGCCGCTCATGTCACCACCGGCGCCCTCCACCATTAATTCTTCTACAGACTGATGAGACCCAGCAAAGACCTTACAGATGGCGAAAAAAGGGAACCATTTTGCTGACACTGGATCCCAATTAGTGTTGACCTCAGATGTCTCTGACAAGATCCAACAATTTAAAGGATTTCAGAGCACTTAGCTGAACTTGCCTTATGAACAAGGACATCAACTGAAGAAACAGAAGCATCTGCCTGCTAGCAAGGATCCACCCAACTGAAGAGTCTTTCAGCCACACAATGAAGCCCTGCCACCTCGGTCAGGTGCTGCTTTGTAGCTGATGATGGCCTCCACCCTCCCAGAGGAGGTGGTAAATGAAGAGATTTAGGATCATTGGAGTATCGGCTATTATTATTGCCATATACTTCATATCCTATGTGCTGGCTTAGTGTACTGAGGTTAAAAAAATGGATTTCTAATGCATCGTTTTCTATTTCTGTTCATCTACCTTATGCAGTTTAGTCCATACGATAGCGGTCTGCCGTCTGAGCTTTCCTCAGCTTTCTGAAAAATGAACTATTCAACCGAAG
Source organism: Chaetodon trifascialis (assembly GCF_039877785.1). Lineage (NCBI taxonomy): Eukaryota > Metazoa > Chordata > Actinopteri > Chaetodontiformes > Chaetodontidae > Chaetodon > Chaetodon trifascialis. The sequence continues at coordinate 9,459,511 of NC_092061.1, read as the reverse complement.
AAAAAACGGTCCTCTTTTCACATTTTTTCATCAGATTACTTTCAAAGATCTACGGGCTGAAAACTACTCTGAATTTCATTATTAAAAAAAAAACATAGATAGAAAAAAGTTGGATATTGAATTTGTAAAGCAGAAATATGTTGTCGTCCATCTGCATCTAAAGTAGTTTGAAACATATTCAGCAGTTGTGCAGCGCTAGATGCCATCTCCTATTGATCATCAATGTCCTCATTTTCACACAACTGCACATTTTCTCCTTCCTTCAAAATTATTCAAGCAAACTGTGACCAACAATATCAATATGAGCTCGAATGCAGAGGAAAGATAAATAAGTCCAGAGGTTTCAGTGGGAATGTGGGCGATGCTGACATTAATATCATGATATCTAAACAACTCTGCTTGTGTTTATATATATAAACAACTCGGCCCCTGATTTTTCTAGAAACAGACAAATCTTCAAAAAGGAGCAGCTCCATAGTCTAATGACTATACTGGGAACGCCATGTGGCTACAATATATAAATACACTGAGAAAGAGTGTATCCACTAAAAATAGAGTGAATAAAATGTGCATGTGTTTTATCGTTCCATGTTCTATGTTGTGTTAAATGTTTAATGTCTGCTAGTCTAAAAAATACATTTCTTTTTGCATTTAAAGTGGCTCCCTACTTTTTATCTTCACACTGCTATTGCTGACAGGGGAGGCTTTGCATTTCTTTATTCAAAACAATACACATTTGTCCTTGATGACCCGAGGCAAATAAATGGTATTCAACAGTTTTTTTCTAAAGCTATCAAGAGCAATGCCATCCTTTGTTGTCCCTGCTAAAAATCACTCACTGGTAACAGCCGTCAGTTCCGCACATCAATTGTGTCACGTTTGCCAGCCCCTGTCCAAACAAAGACAATATTGCCCTCTATTATTGCCTCTAAAACTTGCCGATGTATCACTGCCTTTGTTTCGGTGCCAATTCGCTGGCAGGCTCTGAGGCATGATGATTGGATCTGCTCCATTCTTTTAACTCCAGCTTGGTGGAGCAGAGGAATGATCTGCTAGCACCTGTACCTCTCCCTCACCCTCCTTTTTCCCTTTCCTCCCACTCCGACTCCCCTTTTATCTCACTCATACTTTTCTCATGTCTTTCCCTCAGCTGCTTCTTCCTCGCGGTCTCTCCTTCGCTGCATTTCAGGTCTTCTTCTCCGCAGATGCCCATTTTTCCTCTGAGATCGGCTGTCTTTCTCTCTCGGTCCCACTCCAACCCCCTTCCTCCCTCCCTCTCTCTCATTTGCTTTCTGTGTAAGGGTTTGCAGGTGGCTCTTGCTGGCTGGGTCAGTAACCAGGGGAAACTGGGGAAGAGTTCACTTCAATAGAACAAATGGGAACAAATTGATCCACTTTCACTGCTGTTTTTGAGAAGCCATTTGGGTTTCAGGCAAAAGAACTAAAAGCTGTGAGTTTTAAAAAAGGTCAAAGGCTAGTGTAGCAGAACACCCATAACAACCTTTGGACGGACACGAGAAGCCAGTTATTCTGCTCCCTTAAGTGGAATTCAGAGCCTCAGCCCAAACACAGCACATAGTCGCACAACTTTTCACAGACGGTTTGAGCCCCGTGGCGCTGTGCTGGCCAGCTGTAGGTGCTCGTCTCATCGACTAATGGCTCATCTGTTAAACAAATTCGAGGCAAAAACAGATTCGATGGCAGAATGACACGCAAGCATCGTGACTTTACGGAAATCTGTACCTGGGACTGCGCGGAGTCTCATAATACCTGTGCATATGCAAATTACCCCTATGGTCCCGACAGGTACACAAGCTCCGTCTGTGTTTTCTCCTTGATGGTGTGAGTGTCCTTGTCTTCCACACATGTTCATGAATACAGCAAGCTCTACAGGCAGTTGAAGAAAAAAATCTCTGACACCATGGTAGATAAATACTGAGCAGACATCTCCTGCTTTAACTGCTTAATAATCGGATTTGAGCTAATTTGAGCTCATTCAAAACATTTTACTACGTGGTAAAGTATTTTCCTTATCTGGCATGACTTCCAGAAGCCTCAAGCTCGTAAATACCATAAAACACTGAAATTTAATTTTGTCGTCACAGCCCTTTTGCATTTCTGTGTATTCCAATGAGGATTCAGCTGCAGACCACACCTGGCTCTCAGTTTTCATGCACGTCTGGATAAATGACTTCAAGTAAACAAGAGTCTCGCTAAGTGAAACCGGCTGGAAACACCATGCTCCTGCAACAGAACACCACGGACAGGCAGCCGTGGAGGCGTTCAGCAGTTGTTTCTCTCCACTATTCTCCGCACAACTTCAAACGGACATTATAAAAGGAGAAACAACCACGGTAGTACTCTAATTGTTGTTTACAGTAAACTTGAAATTGCTGGAAATAGATTTCAAACAAAGCTGACTGAGTATGCTTGAACTCATTTCACACCAAAAACTAATAACAGTGCACAGCTACAACAAAAAAGTCTGCGGCTGTCCAAATTCTCTTGGAACTCCCAGTATGAATGAGTCGTGGGCGTACGTCAGCATAGCTGTGCAAGGTGCAAGCTGAGTGCTGCTGAAGACACAAAGAGATCGGTTTGTATATGCCCTTTTAATTCACGCCACAGCATATTTCATCAATTTACAGGGACTGTGATACACAACTGGAAAGCTTAACACAAACTAAAAATGTACAATTAAGGTATAACTGTCTTTTCAGCTTGCTACTATAAAATACCTGTAGAGTTCAATTATAGGACAACTGTCCTGGAGTGTGAAGTGTGTTTGCTAAGCCATGAGAAATTAAAACATAGTTTCATTATTTGGAGACCGTAAAATTAGATAGAGCTTTACTGTCTGTTGAGTGCCACACTGATAAACATCGATAACAAACCCATAACAGGCACAGCTCGAGGCGTGCAGCTATTGGGAAGGCACACGTTTTCTCCAGGCCAATGGCCTTGGCAGAGTCATTCAACTTCCTGGAAAAATACATGGTCTTTGACCTGAGAGGCAAGTGACACTGCAGTTAGGCGGATGCCATAAAGCAGTAATCTGTGCTGTGCTGTATCACCATGGTAACATGCGTGCCAGTGAGTACTGTGGATGGCAGGGTGCGCCTTTCATGGCACCGCTACACCCATCTGACTCACTCACACACAAACACACACGGCTGTCATTATTACAAAACCTGATTGCAAAACATCATTAGCAGTATGCCAGACTGCGCTTGTGCCAAACTAGCCGTCATGTGGATCCCAAACCCACAGACAGGTCCACAGATTACGCTGAAGACATAGCCAGTCGGGGGAAAACACTGACAGCTCCATTCCTCTCCACTCCGCTTTTCCTTTATTTGGTTCCTCTAATCCATCTTTCCCCTCTTCCCTTCTCTCTTCAGCTCCTCTTCAATCGCCTTCTGTTGTAATAGCTCCTTTTTCCTTTTCTGTCCTTAACCTCTCCTCTCTGATCTAGTCCTCTAAAATCTCAGACTCTCGGCCAGCTGGCATGAGGACACAAACCTTCTTCCACCATGGCACAGTGTCAGGCCCGAGAGAGGAAAAGAACCGAAGACAGAGGGAGGGAGACGAGCACACTGAAAGCAACAGTGATAAAAGGAGGTAGGAGAGGGAGTCCAAGGAGGAGAAAAGAAACGGGATGACAGGTACGGACAGCAGGTGGACAAAACAAGCTGAGTAGGCCAAAAGCAAGTACAGAAAGGAAAGGAAAATGAAAAGAAGTGATAGACAACAAGATAAGCGAATAACAGAATGTGACAGACACTGTCTTATATTTTCTTTCTTTGTCGCTCGCCATTTCTGTTCTCTTCTACAATTTCATCCTTTCTTTTTATAATCACACTGATAAATCATTAGCATTCCTCAGCAGTCAGCATGCATTCATCTGCATGCACACATACAAACAAACCTGCATCAGCTTGAACCCACACACACATACACGCACACACACAAAAGCCACTGGTGCTGGAGGAAAACTGAGAATCTCCAAAAAGTCAATATTTTTTTCAAAATGGACAAAAATGGGTTCACTGTATACATATTCATTAAGATTTCACTGTCATGAATATGGGGAGTTTCACCTTGTTTTCTCAGGATCAAGCCTGTTTGATGAAGTGTACCGCGTCATCAAACAGGCAGACATCAACAAGTCAAGTATATGTCAGATACAAGTATGACAAAAATATTCAAAGGGCATGAGGTTTTCACATGTGAATGACACGTTTCCACAAACTGTCTTGTCCTTGAAACTCATTTGAAGCTACCTTCTTTGGCAGTGTATACACAAAGATTTAAACAAGGCATCTGTACAGGAAAACTGCTGCAGCACATGTTCCGATGATGACCGCCCAAGTTTGATTTAGCAACTCCTCCTATGTGTTTTGATAAAGTTCAGAGTGGTGTGAGGTTCAGGCTTCATTAATAATCCAGCCAGGGTCTGATGACCCGGTGCAGTGATAAGAGGAGCACTGACAGGACAAGAGTAAGGGTTTACCTTAAGTCACACTCTTGTTTGATGGGCCAGTTCAAATCACAAAATAAATAAATATATACTGTTAAGCTGACTAAGATGCTTTGTAAGCCTGTATGTTACATTTATGAATGGAATCATATGATGGGTGAAATAAAAACAATGTCAAATTATATTTTACGACATTTTTTTCAAGCGCTCTGGCCTGCGGCCACAGTACACAGTACCAACGGTTCCACTGTTTCCTTCTGGTTGGAAGGTTGTGGCACCAGTTCTGCCGACTGGTTGAGAGTTTAGATCTGAAACCTGGTTCCTCTGGTTATAGCAGGTTACTTTGAGGGAACAATTTATCCATGCGGCATGCATTTTAAAATGCTGTATTTCCCTGAATTTCAATTTAACAGACTCAATTAACTGGCTAGTTCATCTTTCTGGACACCACGCTGTCCACCAAGCAGCCTTGTGTACCTCGCACCTCTCTGGCAGGGTGAAGGCAGTCAACAAGACCCACTGTCTTCATTTATTTGAGGTATCTAGACCTCTCTGCAGCCTGATGACTGGATATGGAGTTTCGGAGCATACTTCACAGAAACACGATGGTTGCAAAAAATAATATATAGAAATCGATATACACTCATATAAAATTCTGTTATCAATTGCATTCATGAGCCAGTGGTGAAGAGTGCCTCCTTAACAGTGAGCATGGCTTAAGCGCATTCCAGCAAAAATGGCAGATTCAGTAGTATGTTTGTTATGTGCAACTCTTTTGGACTGAAGCAGCATTTAGAAGTTGTTGGCAAAGCTCACTTTATGCCTTTTTCTTGCAAGGAAAATTATATTCCACTAATGTTTTATCTCCCATCAACAAACCTATGCACCCATCCATCAAATCTGAAGTTGCTGGGTTTGTGGAATAGAAAGGTAGCACAGTAAGCCCCATTTATCATGTCATTTGTCAGCACTGTGATCAGCACAGCATGAAATTTCAGGAAGACTTGGATTTTCCTGCAATGTTCCAGAGCCTGTCCACGTGAACACTGCATCACTGCAATAACCCATTTGTGTGCAGGTCTGCAACAACAAGGACAAGAGAGCAGACTCAGCTGAGTTGCTGTGAAAGTGTATTCCACACATTCTTCGGCCTGTGCATCAAACACAGCAGGGATGCGACATCAGCACAACTTTGCAAATAGGTAATGAATTTTACTTGGATGTCTTAACATTGTCTCCTGTATGACCTTCATTTTCTACCTGGAAACAGTAGTTTAACAAAATAATCACAACTCAAAGTCCACTTGCGTGCTTTTTCTAGATATTTCAACTGCACTTCACAGTATTCCTCAGCAGATAGAGTTCCCCACTTTGGTAACATGATGACAGCCTCCATGACTACTGAGCAAACTTAAATACCATAAAATATCCAGTAAAAGCTACTATGTGAGTCTCATCTGTCAATCTAGATCCAGTATCATTTAAATGCACAAGAAACCGTAAACTATTTCGATTGTAAACCTGGAATTTAAAAAACAGTACAACAGGCTTACCTTGGGCTCCATGGAGATGAAGCTATGGCGACCACGGCTGGACAAAGTCGACCGCTTGATGGTCCGACTATGGAAGAAGTGATAGTGGTCTTTGAGATCACCAATCTGCGAAACAAATACAGACTCAAGATAAGTATTCGTTCATTGCCGAACCCTTTCTACCACATTAGTGTAAGTGTAAAATTTCCACAACAATGTCCTCAAATTTTGTCACACAGATATTTTGTCAGCACAGATATTTTGTCAGCACCGATATGAGACACATATACTGTCTACACATCACACGCATGAATGATAAACACCACAGCTACAAAGTGTTGGAAAAGTTCTTAAAGGTACTTTCAAAGAAGTCCCTTATCTTAAAGCAGCTACATTACTGTTTTTTCTATGTTCTTATGTCAATGTTTAGTTTTTTTTCCTACATAGAACTCATTAAGTTTTGATGAACCTTTAAAAAATCTCTCACAAAAAAAGACAAAGGGATGTGGACTAAAAGGTGAGGGCAGACAAGTCAAACAAAAAGAAGACAAAAAAAAGAGACAGACTTGTGTACAGACACACACAAACAGCCAGAGCCTTTGAGTGATCGAGAGATGAGGAGGACAGGCGATCCACAGACAGACAATGACAGACAGCCGGCAAGCTGCTGGACGGTGATTAGTTTTAATAATTGATAAAGACCAAACAATCCCTCAGATGATCAAACTGTCATGGCTGCCAAGGGTCCTATGGTGCGTCGGCGATACATGGCTGAGCTCCACACAGAGCCTATCAGATCAGCTTTCAGCTCAATGCTCATTCACAAACACACATTCCCCAACTTCCAGACTGACAGAATGAGAAACAAGAAAGCGCCAATAGACCCTGCTGGATCATCTTTCAGCAAACACCAAACATTAGCTAAACACGCAGCACACATCAGAGGTCTTGGGTAATCAGATTAAAAGGCATTCTACATACTAACAAAATGTGTTTCCATAATAGGCGGCTACCACTTTGGATGCTTCTCATAGTGTAAACAGGTCTCAACATATCGTGCTTCCACTGCATGTTTAATCTACCCAACATCTGCACTGCCATTAAGCAGGCCACCCTTCCCTCTAGGAGTGTCTGCAAATGGGGAGCTGCTGGAAAAGCTCCACACACAGAATTAAAAAAAAAAAAATCTAAGCCCAGGTTTAAACTGCACCACTCTTTTTAAAGCCATCTAAAGTCTTTCTTTTTCATATATAACTCACTTATTTCAATTGCAATGTGACATTTTAAAATTCACATCCTTTGTCATAGCTTCAACGCCTCCTCTGGTTGTACACTATCTCACATTCAGCGTGCAGCTTGGTTAACTATTTTTCTATTATTATATTACCGTTGTAGTTATGATGACACATGATCAGATGGGAATGCAGGGGTTATAAAGTCAACTGAACTTTCATTCTGATGCAATAACCCACAGAGCGAATCACAACTTCAGCATAACCTTTGGTTACTGGGAAATATGTCGAAACAAATTTGTGAAGTGAAACCACCTGCACTTCAGTATTTCATGACGCCTTGCATCACAGATGTTTTCACTGGATGTATTCTATATACTTCCACGTCACTTCATGGAGAATCCGACCAGGAATTGCAAAAAGGTGATAAGACTTTCCCCATGGAAATTTTTCAGAGTGTGTCATATCTGAGTCAGACTACCAAAATCCAAGTTCAAGTTTTGCCTGAATGTGGTTCAGACACATGCTCGCTGTCCGCAATAAACAACCGGACAAAAACTGGCATCGCACAAGAAGATGAGACCTCAAACACGCGGCAGGATTCTGCCGCAGCAAAAAAAAAATATCCCATGTGTCAACAGACGAGTGAACAGAATTACAAAACATACATTTTCTAACTTTTTGCTAGGTGGTGCAGATGCTGTGGTCTAATTACAGCAACACTGTTTCATCAAGGATAATGCTGATATTTACTTGACTTGTTTGTATTTGCATACAAATGCTTTGTTTATCTTCACAGCACTTGGCAAACTACCTTAGAATATCTCATGTCTCCTTAACTTTAAATCAATAATAATCAAATAGACACCTTTGATGTTACTGATGTTCTTTCTCGTGTTGTTGCATTGATTTATATGTATTTTTAGATGGATTTTATGGATTTTGCATGTGTTACTATCAGGGCCTCATAGTAAAATGAGCTGGCTTTCCCTGATTTAAATAAAGGGAAATAAAATGCAGATGATAGAGGCAAGTGGATTCTGAAATTTTCTTTATTCTGTTTGACAGTGTTCAGTAGTGTCACAACAACACAATAAAGAAATTACTGGTTAATCACCTGGTAGAGCATGTATCAAGGCTAAGTCCTTATCACAGCAGCCTGGGTTCAAATCCAGCCCGGGCCGCTTGCTGTGTGTCATCCCCTCTCTCTCCCCTACCTTTCCTGTCTCTCTCTACTATCACTGTCTAATAAAGTGGAAATGCCCTTTCCAATAACAACAGCCAGTTGGCCTGATGCCTTTAGAGAACTGATGCATCAGTACAACCTGCTCATAACTTCTCAATGATGCAACCAGCTCCGGTTCATGGCTGGCTGCTTATCACCACACTCCAAATCCTCTCCCATCTCCTTAAAACACTAGTTTGAACAGATATCCACATCAAGGGCCTTGTCAGCTAATTTTGACTCAATTTGGACCAGTGTCTTAGTCTGGGAAGGGGGCTCCATGGTTAAGAGGATTACCCAGAATTCCCCAACGAGATGCCCTCTCACTCCATGCCAACTCTTTTCATCCATCCATCCATCCATCGTCCCTTCTTTCGCTCCCTCCTCCTTCCATCTACCAGTGTGTGGTTATCTTTGTCTCTTCTTCTCTTTCCACCCCTGTCAAGAAGACTATATTGTCCATCAGTCACATGTTTTGCCTACCCATCCCCCCTTTCTCGCTCTTTAATTTCTCTGCTTCTTAAAACCTCTTCTCATTTAGCAGTCACATCCCCAAGTCATTCGTCAGAGTCCAGTCTTCATGAATAGTTCGAGCTGGTTTGCTTAAAAACCATTTGTGCCGTATCGCTTTGTAATCTACAGCAGCATCAAACTGCAAACAAATGTGCAATAAGTCATCTCGCTAGATAAATTTAATATATAGGTGCTGCACAGATACAAGAGGGGGGGCTAATGATGAGGATGTCAAAGTTCACATTAGGAAACCAGAGTGTGCTGTTATCGCTCCCATGGGAGCGGCTTTCAGCTGACCCCCAAACCAGGAAGTGAAGTAAAACTCTTGTCTATGAGGTGTCAAAGTCCAATGAACGCTCCATATTGAGATGGAAATTAGGGCGAATGGTGGGGGTTGGGGGCGACACTGCACTCCACAGGGGAATTCCTATTGGGGGCTGGTATGGAAAGGGGGGGAGGACTCCACACATTAGTTCCCGTCAAAGAGAGGGGATAAACGAGGCCATTAAGGCCTGCTCTCTGGGGAGTATAGTGGGTGGGCGGGCTGGATAAGGCGAGGAGGGAGGGGGGTTCAATAGCTGTTGACTAGGCTACCCCACAACAACCTGTCAGAATGCCCCCCTCTGTTCCACGCTGTCTTCACGTCGAGCGCTGGCAAGTGCAGGCTTGAACTACCCACGTATTTTGGTCACGATACTCTGGAGAATGTGTGAGGTCCACGTTTGTGTGGCGTGTTTCTTTTGTCCACAAAGGACACAGGATTTCTCTTTAAAGTTTGTCAAAACACATTTTCAAGTGACCAATTAAACCCCTCCTCCTGGACCCGCGCAGACTTGTGTTGATTAATAAAATGACATAATGTGAAGAGAGGCAGACAAATTTCACACAAGTATCCCCATCTCTGTATGTGTATGTTTTCTACTGCTGTGGTTGGGATTTATTTTAGACTTTGCAAAGCACTGGCCCCTACATTTGCCCTTAAGTGTCAGCAGTCTAAAAGTTTTGGGTCTTACACTGCAGAGGCATGCATGTGCTTGGTGATTTAAAAATGCAAGATGTAAAATAATGGCTCAGATTTCTCAAGTGAAATATGACATGCTTATTTAAACATTTTCTTCTGAAGCGGTGCTTCATCGTTGCTCAAGGAGCCCAGAAGAACATCAGCTTCACTTCATCAATTTGAGAATACTGACAAAAAAGCATGAGAGCATCCAGTGAAGAATTCATCCTAAACGTAAACAGAGCTCAGCAGTGGTGTTTTATAGCATCTGACCCAGTGGGCCTGGAAATGGAGTCGAGATTACACTCACAGGAGGAATACTGCGGAAAGTAAGCACAGAAGTGTAACTCTCAAATCTCCATCTCCTCTTCCATATCTCATTAAAAAACGTTGCCAAGTTTTTCACTTATTAAAATGTTAATGCTGCCAAGCCAAGCAGGACCGGTCAAGTCAGGTTTTTGAGTCAGTCCTATTATGCGGCAAAAACAGAAGACTACAGCGTCAAGAAGGAACAACATTAGTATCTGTTTGACCCTTTGATGTCAATTCCAAGACCATAACCCGAACGGCTCTGGCTGTCTCACTGTGTCAAACGGAGCGAGCACATGCGACTGCTGTGGCTGAGAGGCGGATAGTGAGCTCCCCGTGGCACGAGCCCGCAAACTGAACAGGATCCGCGGAAACACAGCGAGGAGGCACCTGTTGTGCCATCCTGCTCTGGGTCTTGATTTTTTTTGCTCCCTGCAGCCCACCTCCTCTCTGCTTGTCTGAGAGACAGAGCTAAGAAAGAAGGACTGAGTCGGAGAAGCACCGAGAGGGTTCATGACTCGGGTTTGGACTTCAGCCCTTTGACGTTTGACCCCGTATCATCCGCCGCTAAAGCAACAACCACCATAGCATGTTCCACTTTTAAGAGTTGACAAAAAAAGAACGATACAGAAATAAGAGGTAACTTTGGATGGAGTACTGGGCGACCTACCTGTCCCATGTTCCTATAGCCATATTTTTCCGCTATCCGCTCGGCCACATCGGTTCCACCGGCTATCCTGACTGCCCAGTGGTTGGTGTAAATCCGAGCTTTGCACGGCGGGGACGCAAAGCCGAGACTGAGCGCCAGGACGCACAGCAAGCTTCTTCTCCAAGCGGCGTTGCGGACCATCTTCCCCTACTTTTAACCCGACTCTTCTCCTCCTCCTCCTCCTCCTCGACCAGGCAAACAACCAAACTTCTCTTCTCGCCGAGCAAGACTCTCATAGAAACACAACTATCCGGGCAAAAACACTGACAGAGAGAGAGAGAAAGAGAGGGAGAGAGGGGGGAAGGAACGGAGCCCCGAAGAGGAAAATATATACCTTATCCTCAAACCTCTGCTTTCCACATGGGAGAGTTGGAAGTTTGCGTTCTGTGTGCCCTCTCTCTCTGTTCCTCTCTCCCTTTTTCCACCGCGGAGGAGGAGGAAGTGTACGTGTCTGCGCGCCGTGCGTCTTTGCGCGCGAGTTCGTGTACGTCTGTGTGCGCGCGGAGCTCCTCAAAGCTGATTTCTCTTCTCCACGAACAACTCGGATGTTGGTCGTTCAGCTCATCGGGCTTTCATGTGGCGAAATGGCTACAGCGCCTCCCCACAAATAACTAGCTGACACTCTGGAGTGTAGAAACAACTAAAGCCGCGGGGTTTCCCTGCCGAGCTCCGCTGGGTCTTAAAGACACTCTCTCGGATCCACCGCTGACCGCCCGTAACGCTACGCCAGACACAGCACAGGGGGGTCAAACTGGGGGCCAGGAGCCGCTTGGGGGGCAGCTTCAAGGGCTATGTCCAGGAGGGGGGGAAAGTGAAGCATGATTTACACTTAAAACCAAACTGGATGGAAGTTGTCCTACTTTTAAAACATTAAAGAATGACTCTTTATCTTGATTGTCATAACGCTCAACCGAACTTACGAAAGAGATGGCGATCAATGCAACAGTGAGCATATTCTGCAGTTAACAAGCTCATGGCCATGTGGCTACTTCTAAAGCAAAGAGGCATTGTAACACAGCCGACCTCAAACGTTACAGAATCTGTAGATTGGTGCATTTCTACAGATAAATCATAACCCTGACCCCAGCTTTAACCCTCACCCTGACCCTGCTCTGACCGTATTTAACCCGGGTCAAACATTTTTCATAATCAAAGGTATCAAATATAGATGAAGATGTTTTCTTTTGGCTCCACTATTAATCATAAACATTATTGAAAAGCGCAATGTAAAAAATGGAGGAAAAACATTATTTGCACTCATGAAATATTTGGTTTGACATCAGATGATGTGCTTGTTTATACCTAAAAACATGCTGAGCATGTGTAAAAATCTCAGATGATGATAAAATATTTTTTATTTTGGGTTTGTAAGAAGACAATGAGACAATACTGGTGAAAATGTGAGCGACTAAGATGTTTGTGTATTTGCTAGAGTGTCACAACGAATGCCAGTAGTGTTTTTTCCCTTAAAATTGCCCTTTAAGAAGTCCACCAGTCAACAAGTGGATGTATTACATTTTGGATACTGCCCCCTCTCCTACACCTTGAAATCTGCTGTTGAATGCAAGCCTTGTCAGTCTCCTGGGCAGTATTGACACAGACATACCAATGTAAAGTTGGGTAAACTATGACCTCCACCTCAGTCATCATCCAATGGGAAACAGCCACAGACATAAAAATATATATATATTCACAAAACAACCAACCTTCCTTCAACTTTGTCAGTTTGATTATTCTTTTTGTTGTTTTGTCATGATTTTTGGTGTGAATTGGCAAACATATCTTACAAAAATTGAGTTGGTTTACCCTCTACTAAATCTCCTGGACATGATCTGAACTCAGGTGTGTTTAACACTGTCATACCGTAAGCAGCCTCACAGATAACCTTACTGTATGCCTGGGTTATGCGTCCACCGCTGCAGTGCAGGCCTTCTGCCCTTGACATTACTGCATATTTCCCCTTAATCAGTGAAGCTCTAGATGTTATGCCCCCCATCGCAACACAGGTCACAGCTGACTAAACGCTGCCATTATGGAATGTGCCCGGTATTATCTGCAGTTGAGCCTTTCATTCAAGGCCTTTGTTGATTGATGGGTTTTTGTTTTGCAGCAGTTTCCCGGGGATGTCTCTGTGCACAGCGAAAACTCTGTTCTGCATGGGACACAAGTGAAAATCAGCATAATTGCACTAATTGCAGCCAATTTCTCGCTGAATGGACCCCGCTGTCACATCTCACAACAAGCGGGGGGACAAGAACATCTCATGGTCCCCCAGATGGAGATGAAAGAGAACAGAGGAAAAAAAACACCCAGCGATCTTTCTCCATTCAGTCGGATGGAATGGCTTGTAATTTAAAAAAAAAAGAAGGAGTCGAGACGAAACACAGCAGAAATTGATTTGAGGATCCATATCAAGTATCCCGGTCACGAGGCCACCTTGAGCATCAGGGCCCCCTATTTCCATTCAGATCTAAAATGTCACGATACCCTGCATGACAGTCTCACAGCTACCCGAGTGTCTCCAGGGAGTGAACCGAGTGAACCCCAACAAAACGTCTTTGTCAACATCTGAGAGCCATGATCATGAGTGTCAACAAACACTCTGAGGGGCATTCCTGTGTGCATTCCTGTGCCTCTTCAATGAAATAACAGGGTCCATCATGTGTTTTGGCCAAACGCAAGTTTAAAAAAAAAAAAAAAACCTCACACAACCCCCATGATACAAAACAAAGGAAGGCCCCGATAGCTTTATTCACCAAGGACACAGCTTGTTCATCCAGCATCAAACCCAACATTTCCAGGAGGGAACCTCGCACATGATTTTTCTTGTCCCATCAAGACAGCGGCGTTATCAATGTGTTCCTCTCCTGCATTCAAATGTATTTTGCAATTACCCATCTATCACTATTTGTGATATCACACCTCTCTCATGTCTCCATGTTTACCCATCACGGCAGTTCTCATTTGCTTCCCTTTCCTTTCCAGATGTTCTCCTTCCCATTATTTTCTTTGGAACCTGCCTCTGGTTCACCTGAATGTTTTTATTCATTTATTTTTTAAAGGGTAGCCGAGCAGGGCATTCATTTGCATGTTGTCTTTATTCCTCTGTCTTCATGCACCTTTCTGCTCTTTCACTTATTTCCTAGAGCCCATCGCACTCTCTGACCCCCCCATATATATCTCTCACTGGGTGGGCTTCCTGGGAGTTAAGGTTGACCTTTCAACTTCACTTTGACCTTTGACCTTGTTGCTGTAGACTCCTGCACTTAGGCCACAATAGTACCTGCCAGTCACAGACTCTCCATCCTCTCTGCTCTGCATCCCACCCTCTCATCACCACCCTGTCCTTCCTCTCTTCACCCTCTCCTTTGTCAGGCACATACCAGGGTTATATGGGCTATTCTCACAGCACACACACTCTCTACATTCAGTGGAGAGCTATGGAAGAAGGGGGAGACACTGATAATTGCTGTAGCCAAATACAACTTTCTAGTTCTCCTGCATCTGTGAGAAATGCGGATTCTCACCCACAGCTCCAAACAGCTCATTTAATGTGACACCGGTGTGTCAGGTTTGAGTTTCTCAGGTTTAGGCATTCTCACACAGAGGGCAACACATAGTTGTTTGATCGGTTTGCATGAGTTCTTTTGATTTGTGTATTAATTGTCTGTATTCACTACATTTATTCATACATTTTGTGTCCCAAATATGATTCAGAACCGTGTTTGTCATCAGTGCCAAGGTGAAGGTTATGCAGTATAAATATTCAAGGATACAGTCTAATTGAGAGGATTTTTTTTCAATGTTCCTGTGAGCTGTGACCCACCTGGTCTGGCCTGCTGCCTCTGAGCAAGTTGTGGATCCAGCGCTTGACTTCTTAAGACATAGCTCTATATTGCCATCTAGTGGTGACTGATAAGATTGCACATAGGAGATTACAGTTGAATTCTGACAGTGGTCTCACATTCATGTGCATTTATACAATTACAGGTGGAGAAGAATTGCTCTTTGTGTGTTCCTAAACACAATATCTGTGCTGAAACTGTATGAGTTACTTTAGTTTCCCCCACAATAATTCACATTATAATGATTTAAGAAACTGGCATTTTAGAGCAAAGTGACTGGCTAATCTCTTCAACTAATTCATGATGGTTTCACCACAGTGTTTATTATGGCAGACAGAGTGACAGCAACATTCTTCACCCTTTATGGACCTTCAAAGAACATGTGTAATAGCTTGGCATCACTGGGAATGCATGTGATGTTCTGAAATAACTGTGTACAAAGTGACTTCAGTAACTTTGAATTGGGGGGAATTCATCACCAGAACATGTTTTTGTTCCACTCGTCAATAGATTCTGCGGTATTTGTTCAATTATTCAACACTTAAACACAGTTGCTCCCCAGTTTAAAGTCTGGCAATCAGAAATAGACATGATCTTGGGTAAACTGGTGCACACCAATACTCACATGTGCAGTGTTTGATTATAAAGCTACATTTCAGAATAGAAATTAACATATTGCCACAGCGTTATTAACTGTGTGGATGAGTGAGATGCAGACAAACAAGGTTTTCTACTTCCTGATCAGATTGAATACATTCCCTACTTAAAAACCCCTGGCAAATGGCAAATGGGGCTGACAGTCTAAAGAGAGGGTGACATCAGAGTTTTATTTACATACTATAGTCTTTCCACATCTATTCATCCTTGTTCTACATGACTGCGTGCTGTGCTAAATTACTGCAGGAGTTCAGCACAATCACATTTTCCAGATGTCCCATTTCTTCTCTTCATATTTAAACTAATAGTTTATACTGTGCTGAGTCATGGGCCAAGGAAAAAATTAATTCATAATATCAAGCATTTTCAAATTCCTTTTCATTTTTCAGTATTTTATTTTGATTAATAGCATCATAGAATATGCATTTTTTTTTAATGAGAAAAGGAAGTGTCTTATGATGGATTCACTATAATCAGAGAACCACCTGTGTCTCACTCAAGCTGAGCCACCATATGGCCAACTGGCTTAAAATACAATTAGACAGAACACAGTTATGGCAACCAAATTACAGAAAATTTCATCTTCAGGGAACTAGTCTTCTGTGGAAAATAGGTTTGTGAAGTCCACAGAACTTTGCAAGCAGCAGAACCTCAAAGTTATCGATTTCAAATCAAACAACTTTTCCATGGATTCTCAGGGCAAAGCAACAAAGATGCTTCAATTAATGAGACTCAACAAATTGAATCAAGCCTACAAACCACAACTAATAGATTTTTCCATCTATTTATCAAAGCACAAGTCAGACAATACAATGGTTTGCCAGCAGCAGCAGCAGAAAAACTAGCTGCATATTTGGTTTTAGCTTATGAATTTATAAAATTAAAATAACTTCACCAGCTCACTGACATTGGTATATAAAAGATTTTGGCTTGGATGACTAAATGAAATCAGTTTTACAGTTTAATATTGCCTCAGGTGCCAGTGTTCATTAGTTTGCATGTAACCATAATCATACAATAATTCATATAAAATAAAATTTCTAATTTTCCTATCATTTGCAAAATTTGCTGTGTAACTGTTCACCACTCTGGCAATACATAGTAAGAAAGCTTAGGTCTGAGCTCCCAACAATGTACACACAAACACAAAAAGACTGAGACAAGTTCCAACTGCTCAGAATTTTTATTTAGAGGGAAATCAGGGTTAAAATTAAATTAAAATATAAAATTTAGATGGGCAGGTCTGTCTTTAAAGAGGTGTTGATACAAGGAGAGTAGTCAGCCCTCCAGAAGAAGGGAGAAAGAGGCAGGAGGGGAAAGACGGGAAGCTACAAAATGAAGTTTGGGGGATGAGCCTGGTCATTCAGGAAGTTATGTATAAAAAAAGAAAAAAGACAAGACAGATGCAGTTAGTTATTATAAACCCCCACCCCCATCTGAGATGTCCTCATATGCTATCAGTGCTATAGCTCTCTCCTTTTCCGTTACTGTTTTTTTTTTTTACAGGAAGTTTTAGATCATTTATCTTTTTCACTCACGCTCTCACCATCATAATCGTCTTATTCTGTCTTAATGTAACATCTTTTCCTGCAGTTTTGAAAAAGTAAACAAAAAGTCCTTCAAAAATAAAATGCAGCAACCACATTTCATGTTCTACTATTACATATACAGTATATATATATAAATACATACATAAATATCTTACATGTACAACCAATTTTGAAAAGGGGGGGAAGAGAGAACCCAAAAGACTTATGAGGACTTGTGGAGGTGGGGGGAGCGGGGGCAAGGAAGCCCAAGGTTGCTCACTGTGAGGGTAGTGTGTTTTTTGTTTTTTTTGTTTTTAGCTTCACACACACGCACGCACACACGCACACACTCTCGCACACACAGCCTTTTGGGGGAGGGGGGAGTGGGAAGCATTCCTCAGTTGGCCCAGTAGGGGGAGCTGCCATAGCTGGACTTGCTGCCTTGGGTCTTCTGCTGCATGCTGCTGGACTGACTGCGCTGACCAGGACCCCCCTGCAAGAACAACACCATTCAGTCAGTCATGTTTAAACCCAAGCAACTACCTGTAGCGTGGTTCCTGCCCCCTGAAATTCTGTTACCAAGGTAGTGTTTTCTCAGGACACAGGAATCACCAGGAAGGAGGTTTGCAGTGATGACTACTACTGACTGCTCAAAAGAATTTTTAGTGCCTGATGTTTTGGGTCTTTGGGCGAAAACATTCCAAGGACGATTTGGTCAAAAAGCCTATAAAGTTGCTAACTGGTGCAGCTAAATAATTTCCCAAACTGGGATCAATAAAGAAACCGTCTAAGTCAAAGTCTAAGCTCTGCAGGCTAACGCACAGGAGCAGTTTTGTTTGGTTACTCATCTATATCAGCTAACCACAACACCATGCAAAGCTACTCAGAAAACATGGGTGTCCAATACAATTAATAAAATAACAGTAACACTCAGATTTACAAAAAAAAACTTCCAATTATGCAAATTATCATGTGAAACCCGGGTGGGCAAAAAATCCACATAAGAATAAACACTTCGGTTTACCTGTCCATCCTGTGTGAGGTGATGGTGCAGCAGCTGGGAGTGGGGCTGTTGGTGTGGTGGCAGGATGTGCAGAAAGGGAGCGGGGGCATAGCCTGGAGCACCACCAGGGTTCAGGGGCCCCGTTCCACCCAGTGCTGAAGGCAGGCTGAAGGGAGGCGGCGTCCCCGTGTGGAAGCCCTGCTTGTCAAATGACTGAGGAGAACCAAGAAGAGACACAAGAGGTTGAAATCGCAAAAATACAGACCAACTTGCTCAAGTACCCGCATGTACAATAGGTGTAGAAACAAATGTACATTGTGCACATTTTAATTAGCATTCGATATTTTTTTTTTTGTCTCTGAAAACACATTTCTGTATCCAAGTTTCATTTTTAACTTCAGTTAATGGGTTATTCGAGATGGTGTGCAGTTGTCACTCACCTGAGTTTTACTGTAGATTGAACCTCCCATGTCAGGTACTCCTCCGCTGGTGGCTGACCCTGACAGTCCCGGTGCTGAGAGGAGAAAGAGGAGAGGGAGAAGAAAAGAGATAAAGAGTGGAATTTAAGGTAGGAAAGCAAAAGAGGGGATAAGAGAACAACAGAGGAGAGAGAAAAATAAAGCGGTTATGAGAGGAAGAACAACCCCTGTGTGACGTCACTGATGAGTGATTATCAAGCACTGAATGTTCATTTCCACTGTTAGTAGGAGGGGAGCCAGCCAGTAGGAAGAAGCATATTACGTGAGGAGGTGCAGAGGCATCTTTCTCACTTTTTTCAACCATTTGCATGTGTTCATTTTTGCGGACATCAAAGTGCAATCACACACGTGCATGACTGTAGAATCACCTGCAATTGGGAGTACATCATTTTTTCCCCACAGGAAAATGCCCACTGACTTTTGTGTTACAGTGTGTGCACCTGTGTTGTGCTTGTACCTTTCCCTGGGCCGCTGCCCGCTGACTTGGCCTGTGACTGGACAGAGCCTCCGTACCCTCCCTTACTGTACTCCCCGTGGGCTTGAGATAGGTCATCAAAGGCTGAAGGAGGAGGATGAGGAGGAATACAGAAGAAGAGATGAGGCAGAGCGAGCAGAGGAGAGGGAGGGGGCAGGAAATGAAATGAGAAGGGGAACAGATGAGGTGAAGAGCATAGGGGACGGGGGGCAAGGGAGAGAGAGGCAGTAAGGTAACCTGACTAAAATGGCAGCGGTGTCTATATTGAGCTGTGTCCAACTTCTGCAGGGGGTTTAAGCTATGCATGCAGCACAAGCAAAAAACACACCCACAAGCCCAATTCCACACGCACATGCAGCATTTGGTGTACATGTATAATGGGTTGGAAGATGAATTCTCTCTTGCCTCTCTATACTCCTCACACCCAATTCATTTAAGGTCTCTGTACACACGTACCCTGCCTCTCTCACAATACTTGTACTCAAAAAACACCACTTACAGCTGTACCACTGTTTTATATATAGAGAGAGATAGATATATAAAAATATTAATATGTTGTAAGACAAGACAGTAAGATATTATCTCAAATGATCAGTTTTACTCCATGTGTGCTCATACTTACAGGCATATATTTCCTATGCTCACAAACTAATAGCTGCTGACTTTACATTGCAAATTCAATCTGCTACTTTGTAGCTTAATAACTAATAAAGCACACTGACCAGCTACAGCAACCTCACAAGGTTTACATTTACCACTTTTATATGCAGCCCAGTTTTCCGGTTCAATCAGGATGTTATGTCTGACTTTTATGCTATGTGCAGTTTTAGGAACTCTATTCATTTTGGCCCTACATCTTTATTATTTTCTGATGACACGACCTTGTTGAGCAGGAACAGCTATATGTATACTGTCAAACAAACGTACTGTCAGTCAAATAAACTTTTCAACTGCTTTTCGTGGCGAGTAGTTGCGACAGTTTCCAGTCATAATCCAAATAGGCACGCATAGGCTCAGGTCAGTTAAATCAATACAAAAGCTTAGTTAAAACCGCTAGATATGATGTTCACTTCACAACTTTTTACAAATACCTGACTGAAAAAATGGCTTGTCTTACCTGTGCCATATGCATGTTGTCCATAACTGGCCTGATGCTGTTGGTGGTACTGATTGGAGGGGTTGGCCAGGCCCATTGCAGGCTGCTTTGCTGAAGCAGGAGGCACAAAGACGGTGGGGCCATACTGGAAGGCTGAGGGAACCCCTGGCACACCAGCGTAGTATGGCAGGCCTGTAAGATAGTGCGTCAGGAAAATAATGCAAGTGCAATGAAAGCTGACAGCTATGCAACTGTATGATGAGAAGGGCTCTTCTGTCAAGGAGCCATATCACATTAATACAGACAATACAAATTCAAACTGAATTAAAAATCATGTTTAATTTGAAAATCACAGTAATAACAATAATAATTATTACCATTATACCTAAACAAATTTGACCAATTTTATTTATTTGTATTCAAATATAATTTTGGTTTGCTCACCAGTGTATCCGTAGCCAGGGGGCAGAGGGGGGTTGAGGAAGGCCTGGTTCTGTGTTTGCTGACCCTGGCTCTGTCCCTGGCCCTGCCCCTGTGTTCCTGCCTGCGGAGCCTGCTGGGGCTGTGACTGCACACCGGCTGTAGACAGGCTGGTTGGGGGAGCTGGAGATGAAGAGTCATTCCTGCCAAACTTTGTTGCCTCACCTGAACAGAAAACAATAGTGGACAAGACAAAACTGCAGTTGAAAAACTAAATATGAAATTCTTCTGGCCTTTTCTTGAAGAACTTGCTAACATGAATTAGCGAAGAAGCCACCAAATTATCAAATTACAGATGAATCAAAATCACCATGTTGCTGTAATCAATAAGTGAAGTAAAATGTGGTAAGAAAAGACAAATGTGTAGTTTTATGAAATTGGGTTTATTGGGTCAATTGTCCTGTCAATTTGAGTTAACAGCATATCTTGAAACATAATGCAAGGTCAGTAGACATTAACTCAGAAACTGGAGTTCAAAATAAAATCTGACTTACCAGAATATGGGTTATTTGCCAGGGCATCTCTTCCAGGCATGGTAGCCGTAGTACCAGGGAATGTTACACCATAATAGTCCTGCGTAGAAAGTGAATAATAACATTATTAAAATGTGAAACGTAGCCCTCCCCATTTTGTTGCCTTTTCAATCAGTACATCTGATGCCAGGTTCAGACAGGAGGCAGAAGAGCTGCAAAGTGTGTCTACTTGTGATTAGAAAAGAACAGCAGAATTAATTAATGAGGTTATGGTGAAGATCAGCTCTCTGAGTGAAAAGAGAAGAGCAGAATCGCTCGTTGACCATTACAGAGAAGGTGCTTGTGGTGTGAACAGCCAGGCCACTGCTCACATGTGAAGTGATATCTCAGCGCTTCTGCCTCCTTTCTGAACCCAGTATTATATGCTGGTTACTTTACACATGCATGGAAACACATTTGGAAGCAGATTTCTGATTTAAAAAGATACTGTGCTAAAACCAAAACAATATGCAGCAGGATACACGACAGAACAAACAGACTCACCATAGGAAGGCGAGACTGCAGCATTTGCAAGTCTTCATATCCGTAGATCTGCTGTTGAAATAAAGGTAACAGAGGATTATTTAGTAACATGCTGGAGTTTCTAATAAACCTCACTGTTGCTTAAAAACTCCAATTTAGCTTAACCAGGATCTCTTATTACATATGTCATGTTTGATCAGAACCTGCAAAAACACTGTAATCAACACTAAAAAGCTCTACAGAATAAGAAGTCAACACACTACCATAATCATTAAATTCAATGTACCCACTTATTGCAGAGCTTTTTGACTCAAGATGTACTGACATGAAATCTTAAAAAATACATTGATGACAGAATGATCTTTGATAGTTCTGTGTAGGTTAGTTCCTTGAGCAAGACACAAACACGACTCTTATCTATTTTTAGTGACATAAGCCTTCTTTCCCTTTCCCAGGGGGCTAATTAATATATAAACAAGTAAATAAATGATCAGGATGGGGTATAGTTACCGGGTACGCAGGGAGCAAGCCACCAGGGCCCATGATGTACTGGTTGGCCAGGAGAGGTGGCACTCCTTGGGCCAAGTTGGGAGGAGCTTTACCTGGCAGAGAGGAAAAAAACAAGGACTTCTGACTTGACTTAGAGAGGGTAAGAATTAATCACATTTTGATTAGCTAACTGATTATCGTGGGAATTATATTTGCACATAATTTAGATTCATTTGTGTCAAAACTGCCTGATTACATTTTATGTGGATTTAAGTTGTAAACAACCTAACAAGAGGAATCTTAATTGAAGAGGATGTCATTTTTGGATTTTAAAGAATCATTTGCAAATGAGTTCCTCTGTTATGTTTCACGCAATTTCTGTGTAGACCTATGAGCCTACCAGAGGTGGCGGTGAGCAAGGGTGCAGTGCGGCTGCCTGCAGCAGAGAGCGTGGTGTTTGTGCCATTAGGGGTTAGTCCCGGTGCTCCAGATGGATGCAGGCCATTGGTGGTTGAGCTGCTGACAGCCAGGGGAGCTGAAGGACTGGGATTGACAGCTGGGTTGGATGACGATGATGAAAAGGCATGGAGGTTGCCAGTACTGCTACTCTCCTCATTACTTATCTGATGGAAGAGCAGAGACAGTGAGTAGAAAACCAGCCACTGTTTCATCGGTCAGGGCGTGGGTGTCTGCATCAGTAAAACCACGTTTTCCTCAAAGCCGCAGAGGTTAGCAGAAAAGAAAATCCTGCACTGAAATAACCAGACTGCACAAGAAAGTGTCTCAATTTTTCAGAAAAGATACCACACACTTACAGTGAGGGAGGAGCTTGTGGTGAGGGCTGATCCAGATGAGTGAGTATTGGTCACGTGACTAGATGGAGAGTAAAACAATTGCGTCAGCCTGCTTAAATCTGATGAAGCAATAAAAGTACTTCACCCAGAAAGCATTGGCAGGAGGATGGGAGATTCAGTGAAAGATATTTCCACATAAAGGATTAAGATATGTGCTTGTAACCATCATTTTCTCCAGACATAAAAGGGGACACAACAAAAGGAAAAATCATGCACTATAAAATTAACCATCCCTTACCTACTAAGCGAGGGGATGGCTGTTGAGTGGGAAGGTGTAACTGCTGGGGAAGGGATGTCACTCGTCATGACGGGAGACTCCGTTTTCACTGTTCTAGATGTTGATGACGTAGCTGGTTTCAGAGAAAGAAATTGATATAATTCAGTGAAAATTTGGGTGTTGAAGTTAGAAAATAATTCTTGGAGAAGCAACGACAGAATGAAGCAGAACAAATAAAACAAATAAAAAAAATAAAAAATAAAAGTTAAATGAGAAACACGAGATAAGAATGCCCTGTTCTCTAATAAACCTTATCCACTTCCTATTAGATGCATTTAACAATTTATATTCATTATACTGGATTTTATTGGTCACTCCAGTCCAGCTGTCTAGAACTGACAATGCTTAGTACTTACTGTCCTGTGTGCTTTGCGTCTTCATGCCACTGTAGCCATTCTATAAGATGAAATTGTCAAAGTCTTAGTTTCATCATTTTGTTCTTTGTCAGGTGCTAAGAAGACATTGAGCTTTTGAGAAACAACAGTGCAGTCAGCAGAGGTCTACATCCTTCTGTCATTTAGGTCCCTTATGCATACAGAGAGGAAAGGCTTTCTCCTCACCGTGAGAGCAGCAGCTGAGGGGACATCTTTGCTCTGAGAAAAGCCCAGATGAGGTGGCAGGGATCTTGGGCCACTGCTCTCCACACGGCTAACCGCTGTCGGGGCAGTAGAGGAGGGTGGAGTGGCTGCACTAGGAAGACCCAGTGAGGGGGAGGGTGTGGCACTGGGTAAGCCCAGGGATGGGGAGGGGAAGCTGGAATCTGATACGGCTGATGGTAAGGTGGGTAAGCTGCTCATGTGTTCACTGTTCACAGGACAAAGATAATGGAAGATGGGGAAAGATAAATATACAATAAACATAATGAGTATATAGTATTTAAGACATTCTCAAAACCCTTTACGCTCATTGATGCAAAAATGATCAGTTCCTCATATGAACAGAAAAACCTGTGCCTCATGCACCAACTCCATACTCACACACACATACCCACCTCATAGATCCTGGCTTGGAGAACAGGCTGCTCTGTGGCTGCTGTGTGGGATTAGCTGTGGGGACAGGCATGGGTGTTGGAGCTGCAGCCTGAGCCGGGGCTTGTTCCCTGGCCGACTCTGTCTGTGCCACATCTACTGTCCCACTACCAGCCTCAGACCCAAAGTCAAGAGCTCCAAACTGAACATTCAGGCCAGATATATCTGTTGAGCCTGGCATCTCCACCGCTGACGACGGGATCTGAGTAGACAAAGAGGTAATTTAGTTGAACGGGGCTGATACATTTAATTAATTTGATCATTTAGAATTTATTCTTGCACAATGTGTAAAACGTAAATTATGAAAATCAAGTTAAAAAGTATGGAGATAGTTATTTTCAGTCAGAATGAAATGACAAGCCATGTCAAAAACAGTCCTGTGAAATGCAACATGAACATGCTTCAGTATAAATTGCCATAACCAGCACTGTGTTTGCTGAAAAGATACTGTCTCTGATCATGAGAAGTGAGGTCATGGAAGTGAGCTGAAGTTCACAAGTTGCGGAAACTACTTTATCCAGCATGTCCCTACCACATAGTCAGTAAGCTAGTTGGCTTGTCTTGTCAAGCATGTGAGAGCAAATAAATTATTCACAAGACTTTCACTTTCTACTCAGTCTTGCAAGTAATATTGGTCGTTTGTATTTTTTCCACACGGAGATTATATTACTTTATTTGTCTGATAAAGGTTCAGATATCATAAGAGCTTACCTTTGAGGGAGGAGGTACTCTGCGTCTCTGTGTCTTTAGCTGCCGCTGAGGGGCCTCTGTGATGGGAGGCTCCATGCCTGGCAGCTTCACTCCTGGAGAAGCTCCATCTCGAACAGGTGGGATGGAGGACTCATGACCTGAAAGAGATTTAAGACAGCAGTCCCATTCACAATGTTGTTACAAAACACAGCACTACGACCGAAATAATTATCAGAGCATGACTTAATGAATATGGTGATACTGCCATGACCTTACAGCATAGACAAGCATAGGTACTAATTTCGTTGGCAAAGAAGACACTGAATGAACTTCGTCTGCTGAATATGCCTTTGATTCTTAACAATGGCATGTTGTCATATTATTGTGCAGTGCTACCTGGTGGTGTGGGGACCTGTGGAGCATGCAGCTGAGACAGGCCCAGAGGCTCTGTGGTGGTAAGGATGGAGGACTGTTGTTGCCTCTGTGCCAGCTGGCTGAGCACAGCTGATGGCTCCGGCTGAAGCTTCATCTCCACTGAAGAGAATAGAAGTGGATAAATAAGTTCATAGAAGTATTGTACTGCAGTGCAATTCATCCTTAGCATGGTTGTCATCCAGAACAATTAGTTAAGATATAAGTCATGTCTTAAATATCTGTGTTGGGATTCTTATTTAATGAGATAAACTTACAGTGTTGGGCAGTAACAGCGCCATTCTCAACTCTCTGCGCCTTGACTTCTACAGAAGGAGAGGAGGCAGGAGCAGGGCTCTGTATTGGAGGTGGCGGCCCTGCATCTTTGGAAACACTACTGTTGCTGGTGGTGGCCAACGTCTGACTGGCTCTCTGACCAAGTCGAGGCCCGTTGAGCTGCTCTGGTGTCCTCATGTCAGAGGCAGGTATTGGCTTAGGTGCATTCAGGGACCCAAAACCAGAACCCAGAACTGAGGACTGTAAGGATGACAGAAGGAAAACAAGAACTGAATACATCGATACCATGTATCAGTGTGTTGGCACATAAAAATGCCTGTATGCATTTGCTGATTCTGGCACATGTAAATGTGTGTGTGTTTGTGTGGTTTTCTGTACCAGTGCAGCATGCGCGTAGGTGGTACCAGCAGAGGCGGCATGAGCATAGCTGTTGGCTGTGGCGTGTGCGTAGCTGTGTGTTGCAGTGCGTCCATTGTGGTGGGAATTAGTAAAGACCAGGCTTTGGCCCAAATCCTCGGCTGAGGGGCCATCAACTATTGCCCCCAAGTCAGAGTCCATGGAACTCCCTACAGCCACTCCAGCCTTAGGCAGCAGGCTAGTCAGGTCCACACTGAGGAGAAACAAAAGACAGTAGAGCAGGAAGAGTGCGAGGAGTGGGAGAAAAGAGAGATTTGGGGATTAGGGTCAACAAGGAGAATGTAACCGTACAAAATGTTACACTCCAAAATAAAGTGGACTTTGGGCAGAGGGGCTTACTTTTGTCCAGGTGTGATGTGGTTTGCTGGAGCAGAAGAGGAGGCAGTGAACACTTTGGTCTCAGACAACTGTAAGAAAGGACAGGTAATACAAACAGCGTCATCTATCATATTAAAAAAAGGCACATGTGCTGTACTGTAAATTTACAACCAGTCAGATCCACATTGACATAGTTACACCACATATAATCAGTGACTCTTTATCAATAGCATTTAATAAGTTAATGTCAATAACCAACAACACTAGACATTAGACAGGCCAATGCAGATTTAAAGCACTGTAAGTCAGCAAACTTTAAGACCCCACAATGAAGCAGTGCAGAGCCCTGAGATCATTAAAAAGGGCTGCCTTACATCCTCATTCCAGTCTTCTGAAGTCCAGTCTTCCAGATTGCCTCCCCATGTTCCTAAAAGACAAAAAACAACCAAACAAACAAAAAAAATGCACAGGACAGCCAAGTTAGTGTTGTCATTCAAGCCCTCAAATCCAAGGTGCAGATTTGTTGATTTAACCTCGACTTCAGCTTTATGTGGTACCTAGTTCCCTGGGTTTGTACATTTCCCATTGTTTGGGGCAAACAAATACTTGAAGTGGACAGTAAGCCATTCCAGAGCAAAATGCATTAAATGACATCACAATGTGACAACATATGCTCTGCTCTTCCTTACCAGCCACCTCAGCAGGTTCGTTGCCATCCCCTTCCCATGTCTCCTGGCGAGCTCCAGAGTTAGCCGTGTAATCAGCAGGATTGAAGGTGCTGAAAGAAGGGGAGAGGAAAGAAGAGAAAACAGGAAAGGTTGGGGTTGGGAAGGTGAGCCAACATTAGGGATGTTGGAGGAAAAAAACGGTCTGATCTATTGTTGCCACTGATTAACACAGTTAATGCTACTGAACGAGGACATTCAGAAACTTAGGTTTTTCCACACACTTGCTTTTAAGATATGTGCTTGTAATCACCATCACCACCTCCACATCTTACATCAAGCATAAGATTTACAATAAAATCATGTTCTTACCCCATTCCCTGGGAGGAGAACCTGTTGCCAGCAGCTGCTCTTCCTCTACCACGAGCCCCTGCCCCTGAGGACGCACACAAAACAACCAGATGACCTCTGCAGTCTGGTCTCTTTCAGCCTGCTATTTTTTTAAAGACCATATGAAATTCCTGCACACAGCCAGCAGTAACATTACTGAAAAAAAGCACTGTTGCTGTCATTGACCCCCCCAAAAAAAAGAAAACGTTGGGAGGGCTTTAACAGTCTGTCATAAAAGAGTACACTTTCACCAATTTTAAAGCAGAATCTGATGCAATTTCTTCTGACTCATGCCCCGATTGACCTTACCATTCTTAGAGCACTTGTTAAAAAGAAAGTCTACAAATTCAGACAGATTTACAACTTTTCAACTTCTCCTATCTATCAACAACAACCCCTACCCACCACACACACACGCACGCACACACACACACACACGCAGCTGCAGGGACAGAAGACATTCCACACACGTTGAGTTCTGCAATACTCTAAATGCCTGCAGACACAAATAGATATGCTGCCAGCTACATCATCAAAACATGCACACTAACATCTGATCCAATCCCTTATTAAAAGACAGCAATTAACAAAACACACCGCTAATATCTCTGTAAACTCAATCTGACTTGCCTTAAAAATGTTTTGGTTTACCAAACAAACTTCATGTATACTTTCACTTGCACTAATGGCTAACAAAATGACAATGTATTATACACTACAAATAAAACAATCTGAAGAGGTGCCATTTTCTATATCACTCACCTCTGCCCCGGCCCCTACGTCCACGGTCTCCCCCTCTCTCTCCAGGAGCCACCTCAAACCCATTCTCCTCTAACCGACCTGGAAGAGAACAAGAAACAAGGCAGCTTTTAGCAACAAAAACTGAAAATACAATCAATGTCAAAGATACATCAAATACAAACACCATTTTAAGAGACTGAGAAGGTATATACATCTACACAACCCAAACTCTTCAGCTCTTAGACAGGACAAACATCTTTGATCCCTTTCTTACCTTCACGCCCTCGGCTGATGCCTCTGCCCCTCCTACTGGACCCCCCTCGTCCACGACTGGCTTCCCTCTCTCCTCCTTTCTTCTCCCGGCTCTCCTTTATTTCTGAAGGTCCTCCTTCCTTCCCAAGGCTTCGCTTCTTCCCCACAGTCTCCCAAGAGTTCTGAGAAAGATTTATCAAAGAATGAGGTTGGCTACTTTCAATTCACTTATATTGTGATTATAAATTTGCATGGTTCATGGCATTTCAGTCTGCAAAAAAACAAGCCGAATTGCCATGTGACATGTGAACACAAGCACATTATGTGTGTATGACTATGAGTTATGCATGTGTGTATAGACTTACTGTGTCAGAAGTGCTCTCCAGCAGGAAATTGATGGCTCTGTTTACATCTTCGTTGCAGTCATGCAGGGCTACCATGCACTCATCTTGAGTCTTCCCAGTGACCTCAATCAGCTATGAAAGATGCAGTCTTAAGTTAGCTCACGTGACACTAGGAAGATATGCTGGTCATCCAGAAAATGAATTTGTCTAAATCGTGTGTGCATATGCACAAACACATTACCTGTTTGACCTTGTCTTCAAAGTCTGCATCATTTTTGTCGTAGATCATTTGGGCTAAACGAATCTGTTCTGCTGTGGCCTGGTAAACAGAATTCAGTAAGAAACAATATGACAGGAACACACAGTACCTGGCCTCATCTAATTCAAACAATACAGTAGACCACAAGACACTGTTTTTTTCATAAACTTATTTAAATGAAAGACACTACAATCCTGGTGAACACAGAAGTCACATACAAATCCTTGAGTGTGAAATACATTTTATATTCATTACACATTTTACTTTCAACATCAGTATGATAACGTTCAATACTAAATGAGGCAATGTTTGACTGCAGTAATAAAAACAGACTATATTATAATTGACAATTCCTTAGCCCTCTGTGCAACTTTGGATATACAATAGTGAAAACCCACCTGTATCTGTTTCTGTGGCTGTGTTGTTTGTGTGGTGGTGGGCAGCGTTCTGTCCCGAGTCCCCCGGGCTTGATTGCTGACCACTGAAGTCATCATATACAGTATATACAAAACAATGTATGTACAAAATAGAAAAATCTGGGGGGACAAGAAAAAGGAGACACAAAGTGAAATGACAGCCACTTGTGAGATGGTTACAATCTCTAGTTACAGAATACTAAATAAATATCCAATGCCAGTACAATATACTGAATATATGCAGACTGAGACCTAGTATGCCATGTAAGACTATAACTACATCTGTCGCCCCCCACCTCCCCGGTTAAATTTAGCTAGCCAGTAGGGGACTGTCCGGGTGTCAACTTACAAACCTCCCTCAGTCACTCACGCACAAGAAAACACGAGTATGCACCAGCATAAGTCATGGGTAGTACGAATTATTGCACTTTTCCCCCATCGACGGCGGTAGGATAACGACATCCAGTTGGCATTTGTAATCACAGAGTAACTGCAAAGAAGCCTGGGTTTTATGCTAGACTAAACGGTGTGAAAGGAAATCGAAAGCATCAACTAGCCTGGGTTAGATTATATTACCTACAGTAACCGGTCGTTTGCTAATAATACCACCAACTGACAAATTGTCCGCGTGGGAACACAACAATTGAGATCCGCTGACTGTGATCAAACAATCTGACAATGCTGACGGACAGAAAAACGTTAGACAGCAAGGCACTGCTAATGTTAAGATACTATATAATTCAGTTGACGACTGTTGTCGGTGTTTTTCAGTTACCCGTGCCTAACGTAAGCGATGACTGAATCACAATCTTATTTAGAACGTTAAAAGAAGCTCAACGGAAATATGAGCCGCACTGGCTAACGTTCTCATTAGCATTATGTTGCCTAGCTCAAGCTAGCGTTAGCCTGGCTAACCGCTCGTCTTTGTTCCGTGTGAGATACAAACTCGATTCCTCGCCTTATTAAATGCCATATTGTAGGGGAAAGACATTAACAGAGTAATCAAACAATTAGTTAACCTGTCCGCCAATGTGATTGCTGTTCGTATCGCCCCACCGACACAGGAACAAAAAAATAAACAAATGTGACAAGTGCGAAGATGTACCCTTTTGTGTAAACCAAGAGAAAAGCTAACGTTGGTCACTTTACGCTAACCTCTTGGGCAGATTTAGCTAAAGTTAGCAACAGGATAACGTAGCTGAAACGAAACGAAAAAACACCGCGCGTTATCTTAACATTTACGACGGTCGTTACCAAATACTTGAATTCTAGGAATGTAGTACGGAATGTGAGGGGAAGAAAAGTTGTCGAAAACGCATGGCCCGTCAACGCTGAACCACGACAGATATCAGCAGCAGGCTAACTGCCCCGGCATGTGAACGGCCCGTCGGCATACAATGCAGCACTTCAGTACGGCTACAACGTTGGCTAGCTAGCTAGTTAGTTAGCTAACCACCGAACATGACGACTGGTTTCTCTGGATCGGCCGGTCGATCTCCTTCAACTAATCTAAAAAATATAAAACAAAACGCTTGGACAGTTCGAACGGCTTTAAAATCGATTTCATGAACACAGTACATTTCTATTCTTTCTTTTACCTGCTAACACGCTTCGCTCAGCCAGCAGCAGCAGCAGATGCTGTCACGTGACTCACCGCGCCGTTGTTGAACGTTGTGAAGGCAAACCTGCCAACCAAAACCCGCCGAACTGGTCAGGTGGGTCAACACCGTACACTGACGTGCGCGTTCATGTGGGGGCGCGCGCTCCGTCGTAATATGTTTCCAGTCTTAAATCGGTTGAGTACAGCACACCTGCGTAAGAGTTATTATAGTGATTTTCCCCTGTCTAGCAAAAATTAGCACAGATCTAATCCCTGAAACGAGAGCAAATATAAATGTGAAAGGTTATTATACTACTCAGAAAATAATTACCAACTTACTTACTGTCTAGAACAAACATTTGACAACACAGAACACCACCATTTGGTCATCATGCAAATTTAATTCAGTCTTAAACACTGTCTTTCCAAAACCCAGCTGCTTCAACCACTCAAGTGAAAATCGAAATTACACTTGTGTCATTACATTACAAGTCTCACAATCTTTTAATAGAAGACTAAAAAATCTAGCAATTTTTACCAGAAAAAAAGTTACAGTAGAAAAAAGCTGCCAAGCCAACTGCCAAAAAAAAAAAAAAAAAATATTAATTGCTAGTCTTTGGTTCATGGATGGATGGATCATGGATCATTTTAAGTTAAAACATACAATACACAGTATATAAATAGCAGAATAACTCCTTTTTTAAATACTAGTAATCAAAGTTTTCACAGATTAAATTAAAAGATTATGATTCAAAGAAGTAAATAAGTAAGAATTTCATCATATTCTACATGCATCTGAATCAGCATGTATACAGGAGACTGAGGATCTTTGCTGATTCAGATGCTGATCTATGAACCACCATGTAACACATTGCTTGTCACACACATCAAGTTATATTTTTCAATGCCCAGTGAACTCTTAAAGCTACTTGAACATTTATGGAAAAAAAAAAAAATTACCAGCATTGACTTGTGTACAGTGCACTCATAAACTGTAGGTTGTATGTAAAAATGAAAAAAAAAAGTGCATATTAATCTTGGTTTATTTGTGTAATTTGATCATGATTATTCTCTCCTGGACTGTGTGGTTGGTTACAATGACTGGTCTTCATATATGGCTGAAGCTGAGCCATCATGCTGTGAACACACTGAGCCTTTCTCTCCATGATCTCCCCCAGCTTGTGGACATACTCCCCAAATGCCTGTTAACATAGAGAAAGACAGTGAGGACAGACAACAGTGTGTACTCAATTTAAGATGTACCAAAAGTAAGAAGCTAACAAATCTGCATTTGAATTATTCTGACCATATCAGGTTGTTGGCACAGAAGTGCCCCCTCTTTACGACATAAGGTTTCCATCTCTTCTAGTTGCTCCCAATGGGCCTGCACGACACGCCACCTAAAGTTGGATTGGATCAGAAAAAAGACAGAAATATTTTTTCAACCTCTAGGTTGCAATTACTCCAATGTCTAAATTGGATGATGTATGATGTCTGTAGGACTATCATGTAACTAGAGTAACTAACTAGTTGGGTGTCATTATTCATAGTTGAAGTAATACTAGTTGTTGTGTCTCATTAAATTGTGCAGAGGCCTATCAAACATAAATGGGATGTTTCACTCGTTTAGGCTGATTCTGTATACAAAATTTTAAGATTTCTGATACTTACTGGCTGTGATACAAGTCTTCCAGCCTCGACAGATGGGTTAAGTTTCTCTTTTGCAGGTTGCTGGTGCTCTCCTCACAGTTTAATTCTGTTGGACCGTTTTGCCGAAGTGAGATATTTGAGTTGCTGGAATGGTTTGAATGTACTATGTGACACTGCTTTGGTGTTGAAATGGAAAAAGCAATTTTGTTATGCACATGGCGTGTATATTCTGATGGTATTTGGGTAGCACCATTTGTCATTAGGCCGTGTGAGCTGGATGAGCCAGTGCTCCCAGACTGCTGGACAGAAGATGAGATGGACTGCATGACAGAAGTTCCCATAGAAACCCATGTAGATGGTTTAAATGGGGATGCAGGGGCTTTGTTGTCCAGGACTTCAATGGCTGTTGTGGTTTGGGGTTTCTGATTGTTCTCTTGGTCCTGGAGAGAAGCCAGCATAACCTCAGGGACAGGAGGCTTCACCATACCTGGACAAGATAAAAAAATATATATATTCACACACCCAGTTTAGGCAATAGTTAGTACACAAAGACAGAACTCAGACTTACCTTTCCAACAATGTTCGTATGTGGCCAAACACTCACCTTTTCTTCGCTCAAAGTGATCAGTGGCTGTCATGGTGTCAGAAGTGGGAGGGCAGCGGGTCATTGCATGTGGCAGCTCCAAAAGAGACAGGCGAAATTCTACATCTTCATCCTCTACAACTTCCCCTGCCACTTCTGCACAAGTGAGATGCTCTTCTTCCACTTCCTTTCTCTTATTTTCTCCCCTTTCATTCTCAAGCAAATAGAGTGAGGTGCTATTCTTTTCCCCTTGGAGGAACGAGGCTGTGGCGACCTCTTGGTCCACCTGAAGCAGGGAGATGCTGAGGGGGTCCATGGTGTAGCTGAGAGAATCTGTAGAAGCCTCTCCTTGAGATAAAACAGACATTTTGGCTTTGACTTCTGGATGGTTGTGTACCTGACTGTAAGGTGAGTTTTCAGATTTTATGTTAAGGGGTTCAGCAGGTATTTTACACCCATTCTGTATGATGGGGATAATGAGAGGTAGAGTGGTCGGCTGAGCATTTGAAAATTCTCTTCCATTGGCATTAGCAGCAAACCATGGTTCCTTCTCTCTATGGCTGCTTGATGGCACTCCCTGTTGGGTACTTTGCACCAGAGGAGGCAGGATGTTTGAGGTGCATCTGGTATGTTTTAATTCAGGGGAGAGATCACTTAGTTTATTAGGGGTCAGGAGTGTGTTGGTATGTTCACAGGCTGGAGAGAGGGGTCGTTCTGCTGGAGCTCGTTGATGGGGTGACTCAACAGGAGAGTGGTCACAGAGGCTGCTGCTGTCATTGCGCCTGTGGGTGGACACTAAAGCATATCCGTCATGTCCTTCTTGCTCCTCAGTACTCCACACACCATCAGCTGGGACAGCTGAGGCATCTAGTCCTTCCTCACCCACTTCTGAATCACAGTCGTAAAACACTTGTGCCTCTACATCAGCTGGTCTTGCACCTGTCATCCTTTCTGCCTGTTCTGTCTGTGCTGTTGCCACCCAAGCCCACCTCCTCTCTCCTCCTCCTTCCTTCGCAGCTGGCCTCCAGTCTTCCCTCCTTTCTCTTCGCTCTCCTTCAACTCTCGCCTTCAGTGACCTCCTCTTCTCACTTTTACCACTGTCTTGTTGAAATCCCGCCTCTGTTCCTTCCAAAGACAGCATCACATCTTCACTAATACCACCTGAGTCACCTTGACCAACCTCATCCTCATTATTACTGTGGCTAGGAGAGGTTGCAGTTTGCAAGCAAATCTCTCGGCTGGGGAGGGAAGATAACTGCCCTCTGTTACCATCAGTCCTAATCTTAACCCTGGCTCTGTAAAGCTCTTCCAAACCATCATACTTAAGGGGAGAGTGTTGGAGAGAAGAACAGGAAGATGGGGGGGCAGAGGATGAGAAAGATGCCTGATTAGAGGAAGAGAAAGACAGACATGTAGAGGGTGAGAAGAGATGGTCAGACGAAGAAGCAGATGAGGGCATGAACTGTTGCAGCTGCTGATGGTACTGTCTCAGATGCCTCTCCCGCTCCTCATCCCTTTCATCAGTCTTTTGTAAATGTCTTTCCCTTAGCCTTTCTACTTCAGTACACATGTCTCTACTGCTTTCCACTTGTCTTCTTTGTTCTAGCCATCTTCTTTCCCCATCTCTTCCACCTTTCAGAGTGCTTTGCTGGTCCTCTTTTTCTCTGCAGTAGAAGCCTGACTCCCTCTGCACCTCCGACAAGTGAAGCTGCTCATCAGTTTCTTGTGCCAAGATGAGGCCTGACCTGATATTTTGGTCAACAATTGGGTGACCTGCACTGTCAGCTCCTCCATATCTTTCTCTTCCTCTACCTTCCCTCCCACCTGTTCTTTGTCTCCTCTCTGTCTTATCACCTATTTGCAGCGAACATCGGATTGGTGTAATTTCTTCAAGTCCAATCCCATTTCTAGCTCTTGCACTTGTTTCCTCTTCCCATCTGCTGTTTTTAGGTGTGGAGCAGAGAATTGTGCCCCCTGCGGCCAGTCTTGAGGTAAGTGTGGTTGGGCAAAAAGCCTCTCTTTGTCTCCCTAATTTTGGCTTTTTAGGGGAACTTTTTCCCCGGGTACCAACACTGCTGCCTCTGCTGCTACTGTTGCTGTTGGACAAATTACGTTTGGGGGAGGGTATTGTTTTGCCTCTTCTTCCTCCTCTTTGTCCACCCTGTCCCCTCAACTCCTTCACCCTGTGAAAAACCAGATATATGTAACATTGCAAATAGCAATCACAGCCTCACAGCCCCTGACACAACTTTCAAACCCCATATTACACATCCCACACATATTGTTAACACACTTACCGATCGGCATATCTCAGAGTATTAAGTGTGTGTTCGGTTGCTGGGTGACCAGGTGAAATGTTGGCTATCATGCATGTCATTGAGTCCCCAACAAATGAGTCTTTCAAAACCTAGAATGAGAACAATGTAGTCAAAATCAGAGGGGAGGCTAAAACTGGACACAAAAATTAGCCATGATATTTATGCACACTTCTCTCACTAACACACACAACAGAACCACTGAACATCAGCAAGTTACAAGTCTTTGTACCAGAGTAAGTTTGCTTTGTCTGAAAGGTGTGTGCGACTGCTCTTGATCAAGGGACCGGATACATTCTTTGAGCTAAAAAAAACAAAAAAAAAAAAAAAAAACACATTAACAAATGAGAAAATTTGTAAAATCCTACCATACCTTCACAAATGTCTATGACTTTATGTGTGATCTCTGAGTGTGTGAGCATGTGTGTGCGTGTAGCTCACAGCCAGCAGACTCTGGTTGATCTCGGCTCCCTCCATTCGACTCTGCCTGTCTGGTTCTTTGGAATCAGATGCCCTCTCACTTCCTGCCAGGTCCACGAACCACATTCTACAGGCACACATACCTTTTTAGTTCAGACATTTTACTACTGAGCCTTTCTGATCTACTACACAATAACCCTGGTAGTGTTTAAGAGGAAAAGACAAAACTGTCAGAAAACGTTCACTCACCTACCAGCTATCTGCTGGTTTGGACCTCTGAGCTGAATCTGAAGCAAGGCATGGGAACGAGAGGAGAGTGGATTCACTCCACTCGTCCCCTGTGTGCGCTCCTCAGTACCCTGTGAAATCACCTTTGTAAGTGGAACAAAGAGAAGAGGAAGAGAGAGACAAGCGAGAGAGACTGAGACTTCAAATGATGTTGAGAGAGATTAAATAGAGCTGATATTGGACTTTAAAAGTATGTACTGTGTATTTATTGTTGCACTCCACTGAATATCTAAGCACCTAAAACTACTATTGAGCATTTCTTGTGACAACAAAGGGACTTAGTGAAAGAAGTTTGATATTACAGGCAAGGTTTCCGTCTGTCATGGCACAAAGTAATTTGGTGAAAATTCAGTTTGAATGCAATCAAACTTTAAAGAGCAAAGAATTTTCTGTCCTCTGTCTAGAGTTTGGCAAGTCAACCATGCTACTTTATTTTTCTTTTTTAAATGGTAACTCTCTGATTTTAGAATCAAAGTTTTCATATTAATGTGATCTAAAATTTGGAGTGCTAATCAGAACACCAGCTCTGAACACTGCAGCATGGACATGAGGCAATTTTTAAAGAAAGGGGGAAACCTCCAGCAGTGAGCTGACTGAGTCCACTCTGACATCACGCAGCCCAGCAATGTGAACCACCTTCTGTCCATCTTCCCTGGCAAATAACCTGATGAAGGAAGAAAGAAACAGACAGAGATTAAAAGGGAGAGGAGATCCAGGAAGAAGAAAATCAAGGTTTAATGGGGAAAACAGGGGCATTGAGGACAGAAGCTGGAATTAAAAAATTATATATAGTTTATCAAATTAAATATATCCAAGTACATTAACTAGTGGCTGCATAATACAAACACGCAACTGATCATTTAAAGGCATCTGTTTTATGATCAGCTGCTATCTAGTCATCTTTTTATCTTTTATCTGGTGCAAGCTCCTCCTTAACCTCTTTCAATATAACGAAACACACACACACACACATTGAATGAAACACACACCTTTTCCTGTGGTCCAACAGGTCATACAGCTGACCACAGTAGATTTCAAAGAAACTGACATACACCAGCAAGCGTGAATGCGTGTGTGTGGCAGACAGGTGAGCGAAAATGTCCTGGACTGCTAGAGCATACAACCCCGGTCTACCAGGAGATGAACCCAGCATGGTGTGAGTCTTCCCCGCACCTGTCTGGCCATATGCAAAGCAGGTGGCCTTGCCTCTGTGGACATACACATTACACAATATTCATAGTTAGGAGCACTGATACATAGAGACACAGGCAAGTGAGACTACAAGCCCCAAAACTGATGCAATGGAAAAGACAGTAGTGACAACATGCATGCCTCCATAAATACTAATACATCAGTGCTACCCGACCCATTGAGCATGTGCTGCACCAGAGGATGCGCTGTTCTTCTATACACTTCAGCGTTGGAGGTCTCTTCCCCAAAAACCTGGTCAAAGTAGAACCTGTGCTGCAGGGACAAAAGAGCAAGGGGCAAGGCATGGAATAAGCAAAACAAGCAGGACAAGACCATCTTGATTTGAAAAGCTGACCCTAAAGTACAAACACACCCAGTTCCAGTAGAATTTGAGTAGTTCATCACAAAATATTTTAACATAATAAATATGTTAATTTAGAGACACTTCCATTTGCATCTTTAATTGTACCTACAGTGCAGATACATCACAAAACACTGATTTGTCATTGTCTCCTCTCTGGACATCATATCTACCTGCAGTATATACTGTGTGAGATCCACAGCCTCTTTGCTTTCGTGGACAATCACACTGTCTCCTCTCAGAGTTGTCACAACATCTGCCTCTCCTCTCCTGCACTCTGCACGTGTCAGAGGTCTTTTTCTCACACACACACTGATCTGCTGCCCCCCTGACTGCCTGCAACACACACACCAATCACAGACAATCAAAAAACAGGATGATCAGGTACAAAGGAAACAGTTCTCAAATGCAAACTTTACGCAAGCTTCATGATTTCAGACACTTAAATCACAAAAGCATGCAAATTACTAAAAGGTTATGTATGTATAGGAAATGCTGCCTAAATGCAAGTTTTATAGCCATTTGGGTGCTTTATATTACTTTATGTCTTTCATGTTCATTAACATACTGTAGCTGTCTTCATTAAGAAATTAATTTGTAAGTATGGAACTAGCAATGAAGACAATACAAACCACTGGCACTCACTTCTTGCTTGGGGCAGGAGGGGAACTCAATGGTAGTCCGTAGTTGTAGCCAGCTGTTGCCTTTGATTCATAAACAGGTGTTGGCTTAGTCATGTGTTCAGAGGCCATGTTACTTCTTATTTCTGTATGGAGTTTTTCCTTCTGAGAGATTCCTTTTCTATCTTTGTGCCCAACCGGTTTGTTGGTAAATCTTTTTGATGCCGCTGTTGCAGGCCTGGGTTTTGGTTTGTGAGATGAGACACGCTTTGGTGATAATCTGGTGTGACAGTTGTCCATGGAAATTCCTTCCATGATGTCTGGCTTGGTGTTTGCTCCTGTGTGATGATCAGATTGATGACTACTGACATGTGGCCTGTGGTTGTTGTGCCCTTTACAGCTACATACCACAGCACTTCCTGTGTCAAGCTCAAACTGCACAGGTATGTCTGATCCTTTGCCCTGGCCTGGCTCATTATTATGATTTGCGTAGACATGAACAGTGCCTACAGGATTAGAAAATAGCTTCTGTTGATAATCGACGGTTTCACAACTGAAATCAAGCCGTCTGCAAATACGTGATGGTTTGGAAAAACTGGCTACATTAAGTTTACTCACAGCAGCACCCTTCTCATCGTTATCATTATCATATACATCTTCATCAGGATCTCCGCAGCCATAAAAAGTAACGCTATTATCCACTACAGCATAGCCTTCATCACCACTGCCAGTATTGTAATCATAATCATCATAATCTTCATATTCAAGACTCTCCAGGTCAAGAGTTTTGACCACTTGGACCAGATGGAAGAGTTGAGTCCTCTCCTCCATAGAGCAGATTCCAAGTAAAGGATAATCCTCCATGGTCAGCCCTGAAAGGTGGGTGACACGACGAATACCAACTGAGTTAAACCTGAAGGACAGGAGACAGAGGGAGACAGACGGTCAGAGGAGGAGTGGACAGGGCAGGCGTGAGTTTGATGTAGTGTGAGTGAGTGAGCTTACCTGGCATAATGACGCTGCAGCCCAACCGCTCTCAGACACTCAAACAAGCCAAGTGTCATTTCCTCCGCTTCCTTTTCTCTCTCGTTTTCTTTTACTTCACTCCACCTACCCTGGGAGTGGCAGACATGTCGTTTTAATCTCTCCATCACTTAGCCACACAAAGCAAAAGCATGCAAGAAATTACTGTACAACTAGAGCGATTCTATGATGATGGGCTAAAAAATGAGTCGAAACAACTACAAACTTGACTTGCCTCTACACAAGCTCCCTTCTGCAGCCACACCGCTTTTTCTAAGTCAGCTTGTCCTTGCTGTATTCTTTAGCTCAGTGATTTCTGTCAGAGACTGATGACCAATGGTCTGGTTGGTCACTGTACTACACTGTACTGTTGTACTAGCAAGCAAAGCACAGGATGCTGGTATGATGCTGAAATATGACACTTGTTGTCAGGATAGAGCTGAGGCAGCACGGCGTAGTCATGTCATACATTTCTGAAACGCAGCAAATATGATAAATATAGCAGACACAGGCATGCAGCTGACTTCCATGGTAGACTGGCTGACAGCTGCAATAGTCCTGCCATATGGCACTTCAATGAGACCCATATGCATGCATAAGGTGAGAGTGCTGTGTTTATGAAACAGCACACTCGTTCAAATCATCCCACTAGAGGTCCATATTTCTTCCAGGCTGATCTACAGTCCTTACAGTACAGGCATGTTGAGATTTAAGTGTCAGCAATTGTTAATTCTGCAAAGACAACCTGCGGTGCATTTACATTTATGGCTGACTTAGCTGCAGAAAAAAAGACACCTGTCCACTGAAGGGAGGTCTGCCACAAACCCACACCTCAAAATAAAGAAAGAAAAATGCGATTTTAGTATGAAAAATCAAAAGAAACATCATACATTATTTTCAATAAGAGGGTGCATCAGCTTAACATATAGTTTTTATCTATGGCTGACTCTCTGTAAAGCTGTACAGTTTCTTCAAACGGCAGGAATAAACAGAAAACTTACCTGATTCACTCCTGACGACAAATGACGAGTGAACATCTGATCGAGCAAGTGGCAAAAGTGGCAAAGTGGCAAAATGCATTAATTTTTCAGAAACTTGTCATCTTGAGTAGTATCACTATTTCCGTACACAAAGCGGGTCTCCATAACGACGAAAACGGTCGGGGAGGGCGCTTTGTTTTCCCGCCGTGGGTGAGCATGAGCCCCGTGCAGGTCGGCAGACCCACTGGTAGCAAAAATTATAAGGAATTTTGTGAGATGTAAAGAAAGACAGTAAGACAGCAGGTCGCATTACGCCTAGTTCAGCATGAAAGAGAGAGATAATCCCTCACAGGGCTTAATGCCCACCAACAACCCTGCTAAGACAAAAAGCCTTCTAGACTACACCACTGAGACATTTGCCCCACCAGAGCTGAGAAACGGACTCCTTGTGGACATGTATTTTCTGGGTTTATTTATGATAAAATACAGAGATTATTATTATTATTATTATTATTATTATTATTATTATTATTATTATTATTATTATTATTATTATTATTATTATTCTTAGTAGTAGTAGTAGTAGTAGTAGTAGTAGTAGTAGTAGTAGTAGTAGATGGAATTTTTAACACAAGCTGTAGCTAGTATAGTGCATAGAGCATGGCTAACATATATAAAAACACTCGTAAACACAATGTAAAGATATCTAGTACTAATAGAAATGTGTATATAAATAATAATATAATAAACATATTATTTATTTTCCTAATTACACTGACATTTAATCATTTATTGAATTCGTCTGCCTATTTAGCCTAATTACAGGTCTTAAGTGTCTGCAATAATCCTTTATACTTTGTATTATATACCTAAACACCGAATACAAACATGTACACTTTGTGTATACTTGGTACACGCTCTGTTTGCTCTTTAGTTAAAGAATGTGAGGAACAACCTTTAATCCATAAGAGGGAAGGAGGCCACGGAATCTCGTTATCAGGCCGTGTTTCATGGGGGACATCATTAGACGTAACACACAGCATTGGCTCTTCGTCGAAGTTACTGGTCCCATGGCTCTCCTGAGACGATAACGAAGTTTGGTTTTCATTTTAGAATTTGATACATGTCCAATTAAATACAGCCGGGCTGTTTTTCGCAGATAAAGCACGAGGACATTCGCGTGTGTAATTTTAGCAAGATAAAATCTAATGTTCCGCCCAGGACACGAAGCCAAATTAGCATCACCAGTGACAAGCTGTCAGACAGCCAGAGCCGCCCCGTGAGAGAGAGAGTGAGTCCAACCTACACGACTTAAAGGTGAACTGGCGACACAACAGGTGGGTTGATTTAATGTTTTGAATGGCAAGATCGTTATAAACGTGTAACAGCAGCATCGAGCATATTCTGCTCATCGAGTATACTCTTTTCATCAGTGTATCACCAGTTCGGATTGACAGGTCTGCAGTTTAGCCTGGTTCATTGTCAGAAACATGAAATCATGATCAGTTAGGGGTGAAACTTAATGAAGGTGGGGAAGAGGAGACTTGATTGGACAACTACAAAACCTGTGCCATACAGTTTTCACGTGAATTGTGTTGCAGCCTCCCTCAGGAAGGCGAAGATTCAGCACTTTATATCTATTTTGCTTTTAATCTTAACTCTTAAACTATATTCTTATTCATACCAGGAAACCTCCCATGAGAAGTGATCAACATGTCTGAGGAGGAGAATTCTCAGCCCTCCTCGTCTTCCTCCTCAAGCACCCCCTCTTCCTCCTCCTCACCTCCCCCTTCCTCCCACTTCATCGGGAAGAAGGAGGACATTGTCAAGGCTGGGCGTGTGACCAAGCTGGTGAACGGATGCAGAGATGTGCTGGTCCTGTACCACCAGGGGCAGCTTCATGCGATGGACATGCGCTGCTACCGTAAGCTCGTAGTTTGCGTTGATGTAATGCACAAAGATAAGATTGTCAAGCCTCTCCTCACCTTCTGTTTTTTTCCCTGTTGAAACATTTAGAAAGATGTTTACGTTCATCATCCTCATATTTTTTAAGTATGATTATCGACTGTATTGGCCAATCACACATTTGAAACACAGACTCAGAAACGCAGCTGTTTATAATGACACTCGTCTTTCCACCAACAGATTCAGGTGGTGCATTACAGTATGGAGACATTGAGGTGAGTTGTGTACAATTTTCTATGAATATTGTTGTGAAATAGTTATGAATGAATCCAATGTTTGTAACCATCTTTTGTCAGTCCCTTGCAGAGCTCCTGTGTATACAATAGCTTAATTTCTTTATTAAGTTTTCTTGTCACTACAGCTGCTACTATCCTGTCTCTCTGATCACCTTCATGTTGTGTCAACATCAGGAGTTTAATGGGCTGCTGTGCATCGTTTGTCCGTGGCACAAGTACAAGATCACACTGGCAGAAGGGGAAGGGCTTTACCAAGCTGTGGACGATCCCACAGCCAAGCCCCTGAGAACACGCTGGCGCTCCAAGGGTGTCAAACAGAGGATTCACAAGGTCACTGAGGTCAATGGGGATGTATATGTAACACTGAATGAGTCGAACGAGACTGTCGCATCAGATGCCTACCAGACTGAGAGATACAGGACTGTCTTACTCAAGGCTCAACAATAACCCAAGCCCAGGAAGTTGCCATACACTCAAGGATCTTAAAAACAAGTTGTTTGATTATTCAAGAAAAAAACTCAAAAGGATGATTTTGGATGTTGTCTTTCACTGGGGAGCATATTAACTGTTAATAAGTGTGTTAGCTGATAAGCCTGGAAGATTTCTGAGTCAATCTAAGACAAAAGGGAAATATCTGAAGAAAGGTTAAGAATGCTTTCAGTATAAGATGAATGTAGGACATTTAAACAGTGCTTGCAGGATGTGTGACATTTAATTGTGTGTTGTCTTCTTCAATTGAACATCCAGAGAAATTTTCAGTTTCATTCTGTTTACATACACAGTGCA
Source organism: Chaetodon trifascialis (assembly GCF_039877785.1). Taxonomy (NCBI): domain Eukaryota; kingdom Metazoa; phylum Chordata; class Actinopteri; order Chaetodontiformes; family Chaetodontidae; genus Chaetodon; species Chaetodon trifascialis. The sequence goes on along the minus strand of NC_092061.1, from coordinate 9,416,086 downwards.
GAACTTTGCTTGTACTCTTCTCGCACGATCAGAAAACAGGGCATTGCTGGAGACATTGATCAGAGTAGCAGGTAGGTATGACGTACAAATGTCTGGCATTTATGAAATAATTCTTATTTTCTTATTCTTATTTTAACACCTGGTTTTGTTTTTGTGTTGTTTTGGGGGGACAGAACTGGGTCTGCTACAGAATATTGTTGTTTATAATTAAATAATCTTTTTATTTTCGGTAGCAATGATGACTGATTCTTTGTGTGTCCCGTTGTAATGGTAAATGATATGAGCAATATTATTAGGGACCCTCTGTGTCATTTGCAGGTATGCACATCCAAAATTCTTCAGAGGTCATGAACAATACAAACTAAAGACTCCAAGATTGTCCTATGGAGCAGATGATCTGATCAGATTTTATTGCACCTTGCTGCAAATTTGCATATTACAAATTTACAAATACTTCTACTTACGTGAGATTTTGAATGTTTCCTCTCCTTATCAGGCAAAGTACATGAAAGCACCTGTGTGGTTAAGAATGATCGGGTACGGGCTTTCCAGTCAAGTTACACTACGTCATAACAGACGCTAGGTGGCAGCAGCGAGCCGTGGCCGCTCTGAGAAACAATCCTGGGAACAAGTCTCGAGTCGCAGCGTGATGACGTCTTAAGCCTCAGTATGGTTGATGTGAATGTAAGAGCAGCAGAACAGGTTGTGTTTTTATAAATTTCATACTGTCTATTCAGATATAGACTGTCAGAATATTCAGGTTTAAGACAGGCAACTTTGTGGACATTGTGTAAAGTTTCAGATCAAAGATGGGAGCTGACAGAAGATAAAGCTCCAGGATAACAACACACATCACTTTGTGGTCTCCGTTTCAAGTATCTTGCTGTGATGGCATCAGGTATTTCTTGCTTAGCCCGACTGATACTGATAACAAAAATTATGTTTTTTTGCATTTTGCATGTCTTCTGTTTTTCGAGAGGGGCTGCATTATGTAAAATTGTTTCCGTATTTTCTTCAGAGGATGAAGTCAATCTGCTTGTCATCGTCGTGGATGTAAATCCGATATGGTGGGGTCAGCAAGCTCAGCGCGAGCCAGAGGTAGTGTTATGAACTCGGGTATTATTCGCTTATGAATGGTTTTCAGACCGTGGTTTAAGCTAAACGACGCTCACTGCCCTCCTGTATCCGTCCAGTTCACCCTGTCCAAGTGTCTGGATGCGGTCATGGTGATAGGGAACTCCCACATGGCCATGAGCAGGACAAACAAGCTGGCTGTCATCGCGAGCCACTGCCAAGACAGGTAACTTTACACAACCAGTGGTGAAAAGTAGCTCAAGTTCATTTACTGACGTGCTGTACTAATTTTAAAGTACTTCACTTGAGTATTTCCACGTTGTGCTTCATTATACTTCTTTTCCACTGCAGCTCAGAGGGAAATGTCTGTTTTACTCCACTATATTTACACAGTTACCTTTAAAAGAAATGTAGTAATACACTACATTTTTCACTTAAAAACAGAGCAAGAGCTTATGAGATACACTAATGTTGTCTGGTTTTGCCTGGTGACCCTTACAAAAAAAAAAAGCAGTGTCTGGTTGGGGCAGTTCAACCAAAGAGTGATTTCGTCGTTAGGTGGTTTTCGTAGGTTGAGTAGCCCTGCTTAAAATAGTTGAATTTATCCCCAACATAACCTGCTGCAAAATTAAAATGCTACTTACAAATGAATGTATTAATAATCTAGTAATGTTATATATAATCACATACCAATAACAAGGGCCACTTTTCTGCAGAAGCAGCATCTGTTGATGCTTGAAAGCACATTTTGCTGCCAATGCTTCTGTACTTTCAAGTAAAAAACTCAATGAAGGACATGTACATGTAATGGAGTATTTCTAATATTGTTGCATTTGTACTTATACCTGAGTGCAGATCTGAGGGTTCCCGTCAGGTCTTATATGCACAGCTCTCCCACTTACTTTATTTCAGTCACTTCCTGTATCCCAGTAAGAGCTGGAGAGGCGGGGACAGCGGTGGAGATGATGCATCCTCCAGCGGGGATGGAAAATATGAACTCCTGTCAGTTGCCAATAACCTCATTGCTGAAGAGATCAGGGATGTCATGTCAAAAAGTGAGTACAAGTCTGTTTTGGTGTGGGTAACATCATCGTACAATATTATCAATGTTTTGAATGAATGACGCTGTATAATGTCGGTGACGTGTTAAAATCTCTTATGTGATCGCAGCTGAAGTGAGGGGAAATTCAACTGATACCTTGTTGGCTGGATCTCTTGCCAAAGCTCTCTGCTGTATCCTTTCAGTCAAAACTGACACACACACTTGCACTGAAATAACAGAACATCATTTTAACTGACAGCTACAACAAAGGTTTTGGGTCAACAGAGGTCCTTTCATCAGGTCAGAAAAGTGTTTATACCACTAACCTGGGATGCTTGCAGTGATGGTGTCTAATTTTTATATATCTGAACGCTGAGAGACACTGACATGGATGGGATTGGATTATGTTTTATAATTTTCCTCCTGTACGCTGAACTGTGTGGCTGCGACTTGGCCAAACTGTTTTCCTTCATCTTTTATTGCTCAGATATTCACAGGGTCTCAAAAGAGCTGGAAGGTAATTAAATGTTTTTATTCTTTAGCTGAATAATGCTCTGCAACGAGTACTGCTTTTCCTTTTGATACTCATTAATGGTATTCATGTTACATTTTCCATTTCAGTTGGACAGGAGATAAAATCGAGAATATTGGTAAGCCTGGAATGGTCTCATTTAATGTCTGCTTGTGTTTCATTTGACATGATTTTGAACACAGCCTCTGCATTTCACCGGACAGGTGATAAAAGCAGCTGAGGACTGTGCCCTGCAGTACATGAACTTCATGAATGTAATTTTTGCCGCCCAGAAGCAGGTAAAACCACTGATTTGCTTGTGTTTTCAGCCTTGTTCTCATGACTTCTATATACATATATTAAAACTAATTTGTATTTTAAAACAGAACATCCTGATCGATGCCTGTGTGTTGGACTCCGACTCCGGTCTCCTTCAGCAGGTACATTTTTTTTTGCTGCAATGCTACAGCACTACAACCTGTATCATGCCAGCAAGTACCATCCAAAAGCTGAACCTGACGACTCAGGCATTGATATTAAGTTTGTAGAACAATTAAGACAAATGCTGATATTTTTCAGTGTATGAATACCACCAGCATCTGGTACGTTAGATGTTTATACTGTTCATAAACTGCCTGTTTATGCTCAGTTTTTTCACCTTCAGGTGTTTGTTTTGTAGGCCTGTGATATAACTGGAGGACTGTACCTCAGGATCCCACAGAAGCTTGCCCTGGCACAGTACCTTTTGGTGAGAGCGCTTTACAGATTTCCACATTTCTGAGCGTCTCATTTACCTCATTGTCCTGTAGAAAGGGCTGCTTTGTGTTGATGATGGTGTTTTCTGAACAGTGGGTGTTCCTGCCTGACTCTGAGCAGCGTTCACAGCTGGTGCTGCCTCCGCCTGCGCACGTGGACTACAGAGCTGCCTGTTTCTGCCACCGTAACCTCATTGAGATCGGATACGTGTGCTCAGTTTGTTTATCAAGTAAGTGATTCCCAGTTAAGAGAAACAGCAGTGTTAACTGTTCTGGTAAAACATGGTGACACTTTCTCTTGTCTTCTCTTCAAGTATTCTGCAACTTCAGCCCCATCTGCACAACTTGCGAGTGAGTTTTTTTTGTTATCCTACAGTATTCTTGAAGCAGAGATCTTTAAATACAAACCTATTTCCTCTGAACACTCACCTTAAAGTATGCATTGTGATTTCTTCCTCGCTTTGTCAGCATTATCTAAAATCTTTTTGTTTTTTAGGACGGCCTTCAAAATCCAGCTACCACAGATGGTCAAGCCCAAGAAGAAGAAACTCAAGCAAATGTAGTGAATTTTACTTTGACTTAAAGTTAAATGTTTTTGAAAAAGATTTGATTTGTGCCATTTTTGTGATGTTTTTGTATAATAAAAAATGTTTGTCGCACAGCTTCTCGTTATAATGTGGATTTACCTGTTCGGACCCAATAGGAATGGGAATGTTTGGAAATTATGAATGGGGTGTTTTCTACTGTGATATCATACACACTGACAATCTACTTGGTGTTATTATAACTGTTTCTTTTCTGCTGATTCGATCATTATGATGAGTTGAGGAAATATTTTACTTGGTGAGTTCATGAACTGTTGTTGGTTCAAGAAAATCTTTCAAGTTCACTCAAAACAAAAATCTTTAATTACATACTGGAAAAATAATTTGATAATGCTTCAAATCAAATCACCTCACCAAGATTTGCTGTTGCTCTTGCATAACGTTTGATGGGTCATCTCTTTCTTTAAAGCTGAAAATAAGCCTTTATTAATGATAGCAGAAAAGTTAATTATTTTCCAAAGGCTCCAGTCTTTGCTTTTCAGTGTCTTTTCATCACTTCAGATCATATTTCAACAGCTGCTCCACAGCTTCATAGACCAAAATTACCACTTGCACAGTAGTTACGGATTAATGACAAAAGCCGAATGTGATGACATTTGCTGAGTGAATCCGTGCTCCTGAAGAAGAAACCTCAGTTCAGCTATCATTCAGTAAAGTCAGTGTGACACTTTTTCATACATCCTATTCTGAAGACTGCCCTTGTGGGAAGGAAATGGAATTATTTCTGATTGAGATGGTGAAAATACAAACAGATGGAAACGTCTGCAGAATGTCTGAAGTCTGTTTGAAACCATCCAGGGGTGTCAGGTGGAGGAAAGGGTTTCAGCTGAAATCCTGCACGTCATAGTGATCATCGATGGATTGGAACAATGTTGCATCTGAGAAAGAGAACGAGGACAGATTCATGACTGACGTGAACCACTTTACACCTGCTAATACCAACAGACAGCTATTCGAATTATGAATCATGAATGAATGACCGTAAGGATACTAAGAGGCACAGATTTGCTTGGCTCACTGGAAGCCTTTCAGCTGCTTTGTTCCTCTGGGCTTCATGGTTTTCTTTGCTTCTAACTATCAGCTACTCCACAAGACAAGTGTCAAATACATGGCGGATTATTTCTGTAGCACTCACCCCAGCAGACCTCTGCCTGACCACCGCTGTGGAGTCAGGCTCATCTGAGCTTTCTGGCCCTCCCGGATGACTGTGACACGTAATGGTTTCTGTAAAAGGACATGACATTGTTACCTATTGTTGGCCAAAAAGAAAATGACACAATGTGATGACTACGATCATGATGAATGGACACTGACTTCTATTAAATCTAATAAAGTGCAATTAAAAGGAAGTCAAATCTAATTTACAAAACAATGCTATTACCATGACATAACCATGGTGCCAAATTATAAACAATAAAATCTATTACAATGCTCAACCAAAAAAGCAGCTGCACATTATGTCAGTATCTTACCCCCTCACTGTGCTGAACCACAGACGCGATGTTCTGGAGGTTCTGAAAGTTCTGCGAGTTCACAGAACCAAACTCAATCACCTCATCACCAACTCTGAGCCCCTTTGGAAAGAAACAACCTATTACTATTATAACAGGAACAAAAACAGCTACCCTATACAAGAGTAGAGATCACATCACTCACAGCTCCGCAGGCGGGGGAGCCTTGTGTCACAGCATCCACCCGTGCAAAGGGAGGAGGAAGAGTGACCTGCTGCTCCATCGCCTCCCCCTGGGCTTGTGCCTCATCCTGCTCCCGCTTGGCTTTCTCTCGAGCGTGCAGCTTGTGAAGGGCTTCTTCTATCTCCACCATGATGGCCTTGTGATCGTTCTGCAGGCCTGAGAGACGCGTTTTATTTAGAAATGGAGAAATGTATTGATACAGAGCTGCAGTGACTGCTTCTTTAACTGACATGTCGATTGACAATATAAATCAGTAACTACTCTGATAATCAAAGCATGGCATTTCATAAGTCTCATTGGGCATCACAAGGATGTGATTTTTTCTTAGATTTTACAGATTAAATGAATGACCAAGAAAATGATTAGCAGATTAACTGAAAATGAAAATGATCATTATTAGCAGCCCATCAGTGACATACTGACATGCTGTAAGTATCATCTAGTAGCTTCTTTAAAAAGTGACATTGGTTTTTGAATTTCAAGTCCATTAGCTAAATGACTAGAACAGATTCTCACTTCATGCTAACAGGTGGGCTACTGGAAGTTGTGTTGCTTCACATGAACCAGTTCACAGGCGAAGTTACACAAATGGCAACAACACACACTCGGCTGCTTACATGAAATATTGTGTCTTGCTGTCCTGATCTGGTATAAATTAACATCTGCTCGGGGGTAGCCCTCTTCGTCAACCAAGGGTCCCTCAACTCCGACACCTTGCTGTAAACGTGAAGAAAGAAATGCACCATAGGCAACTTCAACCTGATTCAGTTTATTCCTGTGGCCTTGGGTTAGCTTTGCGCTAGATGTACGTCCAGTTGATTATCAGACAAACTTACGTCCTCCAGAACATCGTAATACGCTTTTATCTGCTCTTCAATTTCATCTTTCTTCTTAATAAGGTTTTTTACATCTTCCATTGTTATTTCAGAGTTTCCAGAACTGTTTTCCTCTGTCATCTTCATGGCTGCTCTGCTGACCGTACATCCGGGATCCAACCACAACGGCGCTATTTCCGCCGAATTCTGTGACGCAGCATTTTCTGTTACGTAGTGGGCGGCACGTCTTCTTCTTCGTCTTTTTTTCTGGTAGATTTGGCAGTGTAGGCACTTTATTGCTCCCAACTGGTCGATAAACAAAGTCAATAAACGTGCAGTCGTCTAGCCACCAAAGAAATGTACTAAAAATCTGACAGTTTAAGTTACTGTTATTGAGCAAATACTACGTTAATATTAAGTACATTTTACTGTCTATGACATGATTACCATGACAAACTTGACTGACTTGATTGATGTCTGCTTTTGTCACATTCACACACATTCAGTTAAGTACATTATTTATACATATGTTCAGAATGGAAAAGCATGTTCAGGATAAAGTTAAGGATTAAGTTTATCTGTCTGTCTATTTTTTTATTGTAATAATGGAGGTTTTACTTTTTTGTAATGACGAAACATTTCTTGTCAACATTAAATACTCATACACTCACTCAATACTCATACACAAAAAACACATAATTTCAAATCACATAACTTTAATAGAATATTGGATACAATCATTGATCATAACATAAACCCTTTAATTTCTTCAGAGATTTTACAACAGTTGTAAACAACGTGTACTTTCTGCACACTAGCACAGAGGGTAAAATGTATTATTGTTTTGCACCAGGTATTTCATCTTTGTACAGACAGTGAAGGCAGCATGTTAAAAACAGTTGTACAAGTCTGAAAAACACAGCTTTAACTTAACGCCCTCTGACTTGTAGTGGTCTACAACTACCATTTAACATTTTCGCCTGTAGCATATTTTTTCATTTCACAGTGGTCTACATATAGGCACATCGGTATAAACTATTAGAAAATGTGAATATTAAATAAGCACTCTTAAAGTGTTGTTGTAAGGTGATCCCTAAGTGCTGTGTACCCTGAGTGCTTAGATATTAATTTCAATCACATATGTTACTATAAGTGTACTTTAAATGGCCTTCATCCTGAAACGGGATACTAGTGCAAATCCTTTTTTAATAAAATCATTTAAAAACCTGTGTGTGCTGTGATACTGAATGCAAAAAGTTTCCTTCAGGACATTTTCCTTCATGTTCAACTGGCTTACAAATCCCAGTTTAACGCGTTTGGAACTTGTGCAAATGTGGCTTTAGAATATAAATCTGTTTGTTTTGCAGCCTCCACAGGTTAGTGCTGATGATTAAAAAGAGTCAAGTACCAGATTAGGTGTTTTTGTTAATAAAGCTAACAGTCTGTATCTTTTGGACCTGCATGTAGATCCGTGAGCACCAGCACTGACTGGTCATTGTCATCCCCCTGCAGTGATGCAGTATGAGAAGAGGATGAAAAAGCCTGTGACAGCTCAGTCTGAGCGGTTATCTCCTTCTGGACCAGAGCAAACTGGGTCGTTGCCTCATCCAGCTGTGAATGAACTGCCTGGACCCATTTATTTAGCTCCACGTTGAGAGTATCCACCCCTTGGTCCAGCTTCTCCTGCCTGCCTTTTAGCTCTTCTAACAGGTGTTGTGTGTCACTGACAACCTGCCGCCTCTTCTCTCCTACAGAGGGAGCATGCTGACGCAGCATGTAGCCCTCAAACTCTTCTGGACTGAGGTTGAGTGCTGGTCCATCCAGTTTTTCAATGAAGGCCATTGCACAGGACTGAAACAGGGGACATGGACAAAGTTGTGAGTGGTGAAGTGACCACAGTATCCTGTGGCGTACGCCTGGTGCTCATAAACTTACCAAATTTGTGAAATAGTAGCCGCTCTCTCCGGCCATCAGACTATGCGGGAGACCAAAACGGATCACATATTGCATGTTGGAGTGTAGGCGAGGCGGATTGGCCTTCAGCACCACGTAAATTAGGCCTGACAGGAAGTCATCAGCGTTAGCGGGCTCGCTGTTCGAGGTGGAGAGTGCTTCAAAGACATGCTGACTGCATTTGGACACACATGCAAGTTTGTCCTGAGGTGCTCGTTTGGCATCCATCTCAATTATGGCTGTTGAAAAGAAGAGAACAAAATGGCAACATCTGGCATTTAAGACCTTTTAGTCATGTTTACCGAACATGGGAAACACAGCTTAAGGATCCCCTTCAATTAAAATCAAGTGTTTAACCCTGTTAACACATGCAAATGCTGTTTTTTTTATATGCTAAAAGACATATCAACGTGATGCCCGAGCACTTCAATGTCAGGAGAGGAACTTAGGAGTAGTTCTGTCCACATTCTGGGATATACACGTTTGCTTTCTTGCTGACAGTTACATAAGATCAAAACCACTGTCTTGCCTGTTAATTAAATATAAGGCTAGAGCTAGCAGTCAGTTAGCTTAGCATCATTGAAGACAGGAAACAAAGTTAACTGTCCAAAGTTAACAATATCTGCCTGCCAGCATCTCAGCCCACTTATTAAGATGCTGTATTGTGTTTGTTTAATCCTCCACAAAAAATTGGGTTGGTTATGCAGCCTTATCCTTAAGAGAAAAGACATGGGAGTAATATTGCTTTTCTCATTTAACTGTCCTCCAGAAGGCAAATAAATATATTTCCTAAAATGACAAACTGTTCCCTTAAGTACTGAAGTTGTGACTCACCTGTTATAGCAGGCAGAAAGGGGTCGCCTGAGACGGCGGTCTGTTTATCAGGAAAAGGTACGCTCAGCATCTGCGGAGTAACCCAGTTTAAGGAGCTGCAAAGTAAGAATGTCAGTGTCAAACAGGGCTTTAGGTTAGAGGTTTTGATCAAATACAACATGTGCAACTGGTATATAAGAGTTACCGTATCCTTCTCTGGAGAGCCAGGTCCTTCTGTTCGTCATCACAGCTGTCGTGGCAGAAAACCCATTTGTGCAACCGTGTCATTATTAACTTCTCCACATGCTCCATTATCTGAGTGACCTGAGCCTCAGGTAAACCTGAAAACAAGAATAAACACTCAAAAGCCATTCAATATTGGCATGTTTTCAGAATAAACAGCCCCAGAAGTGCTGAACTGATCTGTACTCACTGCTAAAATATTCAGCAAAAGACTGGTAGAAATCTTGCACAAGATCTGACTGCTTCTGTACCGGCAGATCCTGCAAAGATGATGAGAGTCTATGACCACGACAGCTCTGACATACCAAAGAGAAGTTAGAAGAAGCGTAATGTTAAACATTAAAACAGATAATTACATGGTAAGCCTCCATTGTGTTGAGGAAAGCTGTACATCGGGACTGCAAGCGCTGGGAGGAAGGGCTCCGAAGCGTCTTTAGGAAGGTTGTAAAGTCCCCGGGCTTAAGGCTCTGGTAGGCTTTTAACACATTTGTATAGCCTTCAGGAGAGTCTAGAGAGACAAAAAGCGGATGTTAACCTGAGGAACATCCAGCCATATTTCAAGGCAACAACATATTTGATAACTCATTAGCTAACATTAGACAGCAGCTAACACTTGCATTCAGTCACTTATAACCACACACAATTCAATTCTGAAATATCAAAACTCTTCTTGTGAGCATTTTTTTAAGCCTGAAAGTAAAACACCTTGTTTGTAATCAAGCTTGCAAAGTAATACTAACTACATTGCTGTCTTAAAGCAGCATTGCTAAGTTGCTTTACAGCACAGAGAAAATTTGGGGGAAAAAGCTCTTTTTCCAAACTAATGTTTATAATACATGAGACTGAGAGTGAGGACCTCAGTGTTGAAGCAACAATTCAATGAAAACAATGCACTCTTGGTACATAGCTAATGGCAAACAGATCACCCAACAGGTCAGTAAATCAAAGATTCTGCTTCGACCTCAATAGACTTTGAAGGATCATGAGACGCATGATTAGCAGCAGTGTGCAGTTCAAGACACAGACTGGTCGCTTTTCTATTCTGCTTTTGTTTTTCTTGCATTCTTGCATTGGATTTTCAGCATTTAAGGGTTTTTCATGCCTCTGCTCAACAACTTTGCGCTTTCGATCCTTAGGCTACACAGCTGGTTTCTGCACCAAATGTGCTAAAGCAGCAGACAGCGGGACTTTTACCCTGAGGCTACAGTGAAAACACTGAACTGTACCACCTTGACGTTTTGGAGGCGAAGGGCTGCCCCAGAAGAGTCTCCTCATGGTGTTAATTCGACGACCTTTCTCTGTGTTTTTCTTCTCCTCAAATTTTGAGAAGGTGAGAGGAGTTCCATCATTGCTCGGCCTAAAAGGAATGACAACATTTAACGTCCATACCTAAACCCAGATTGAACCAAAAGCACTTAAATTGAAGTTGATAGGGAGAGGACAGCTATGCTAACAAAGCATTTATACTTGTGAGCCAATTAATGTTTTTTTTTAACATATTGTAGATGTAACACTTATTTCAGTGTCAAAGTAGCAACACTTACATATGCAATTAGTACAAATATTAACTTCAGAAATCAAAGCATTCAGCAGTTACAATAATTTCATTTTCTCATTAAAACGTATGACAGTGTGTGCACTGACATCACTACGTTGATATGACACCACCGTTATTACCGCTGACAAAAAGGGATATCTGAACTAACCTCACACAATAACATAATCTAACCGGTCAAGGCAGTGGTAGACCAGCAACTCCTGCCTTCTGCAAGGTAAAATTATGGGTTTTGTCAAAGGACTCTGGTTTGGACTGCGGCTGCAGAGATATTACCCGCCTAAGTTCCTCATCGGAAAGGGCTTTCCAGAGGAAAAGGCAAAGCAGTTAAAGTATTCTAAATATAGTGTGCACTGAGTTATTTTAGGTGGCAAAAAAAGGCGTTTCTGCTTCCCCCGCCTTCCTACACCAGTACTCCTGCTGCTCCTGCAAACTGGGGGCATTGCTGATCCCCATCTGCTTTGGGCGACACCCCTCATACAAACTTAAACAATTCAAACTCTCCCTTTAAGATCCAAACGCTCCTCTGAATGATTGTGGCGTGTTTACCTTGCGTCTTGTCTCGGGGCTCCAGCTTGACGTGCTCTCTCTCTCCAGCACTTGGAGCAGAAGCCCTGCCATGCAGGGTTTCCATAATACCCACAGGCGTTCTTGCAGAGCAGCTCCTCCTGAGAAACTCTGATTCCTCTTTGCTTGTCTGTCCACATTGTAGAGCTCTTACATGTACTACTCCCACCTATGAGACACAACATGAAGATTTCAACCATGAAAGCTTTACTCTGTAGTCTAATATAATTCCTTTGAAAGCTTAAAGCCTTGAGAGGAGACTCAGTTTGTCCTGTGTTTGGGACTGCAGGGCCTAAATCTCACAAGCTTAGTGTCCGCTGTCCATCCTCATCTTGACTTGGCCCTGTTCATGCATCATCCAGACACAGTGCTGCATTACAGCACATCAAAACTAAGGAACACTCCTTGTAATAATGGTTAGGATTTCTAAACGCCACTGTCATTAAGGGAGTGAAATTTCTGGTTTATTTGAAATATTTAACTGGTTTAATCTGAGATATTGTCATATTCCTGAAACTAAAGCTACCCCTCCTCCTTTTACGTTTTGCTTTTCACATCCTTCGTTAACGTTTGTCGGGTTATTAACTGTTCACGCACTTTGGAAGAACAATTTCTAGTCCTACAGCAAAGTGCCAAAAGCCAAATGGAAAATTAACTGCAGTCTACTGTTAAACCTCAGATTAGACGACCCATTAAATGAACACAAGCAGTTTATGGCAGGTGAGCGTCGGCTGACGTCGTTAGCTAACAGTGTTACACGTCTGACTGTCAGCTGAGGGGACTGGAGATAAGAACCACCGGCTAATGTTAGCTAACGTCGAGTAGCTAAAGCTGACCACCACTTAATTAGCTTAATCTATTTCTGTTAAATGTATGAGCTACTTCAACTTGTCCCGCAGTTAAAAAGTAAAAAAATATCCACGAGTAAAATGTCCCAATTATTAAAATGCATCCTCACCTGTCAGCTGGTGAAATCATAACTAGCCGCTTCCGTTTTTCGTTGTTTTTTATTTCACTTTCTGCCGTCTTAACCGTCACAAACGCATCGTAATTTGTACAAAGATAATCCTTCAGACCTCGTTCAACGAGAGGTTGTTATAAAAGTATGAAAGAGTGGAGTCGAAAACGTCCAAGTGGAGAAACTGACAGGACGACGTGAAGATAGAAATCAGTTGCTTTTAAACCTGTGCAACCGGAAAAGCCCCGAGGAAACAACTGTAAAGTTAGATGCATTGATGTTTCGAAGCGGTATCGACCTTTCAAAACAAAACTATCGCGGCAAGAACCCTTCTTCCAGACCGGAAGCTGTGTTTACCACAATATCGCTTCTCTGCTCTCCTGCGGTCAAACCAGCTGCCCCTAAATTTTGGGTGCACGCGTATTTTCACTTTTACCCCAAATGCATTGACACGGTCCAGAGCGAGCTATCATGGAGAGTTAAACTTATTTTTGCAGATTTCTCACTTTACAAAAACAGGAGCGTTGGGTCTGAAAGTCTTATCTGAAGAGATGCTATGGCAACTTAACTGCACCGCAGCATCACGCATGCGTCAGAATTTAATAAATTGTAGCGCACTTAGTGAAGTTAGCGCAATGGACACGTTGCTATGTCCGCTTTTCAAAATAAGATGTAAATGCAAAGCTTGTGTTGTGTTTTGTCCCCACAAGGAAGGTGAGTCCCCATAATATGTGTGTGTAGCCATACAGGTTTCAGCATTAAACCACGAACATTTTATTGGAAAGCACACCACTCAAAGAGAGGAATCGAAAACAAAGACAAACAAATCCAAATCCAAATCATCTCAACAACATCTGAACAGAGATTGGTTAGTTAATGCACTATAGAAGAAACTTAAGGAGTAAATTGGAGAACAAGAAGAAGAACAGCAGAACAGCTGTGTTGTTAAAAGATGTTCTGGGGGTTTTTTTTATACCAAGGTATATATTTTTCAGAAAATCAAGACACCTATCACTGTGTCTCCAAAGTAATGGTAAAAGATGGATATGCTAAATAAAGCAGCGAGTGTCCTCATCCTTCCCACAGCATCTTACTTTGCAAGCGCTGATAAAGCGGTGGCCGACATGTGATGCAGTACCCGCCGTAAGCAGCAGGTGGCAGCAGCACTCCTGTCTGGACAGTCGTGGCGCTGTCCCTGGTCCTAAAACTACCTGTCTGTCTCAACATGTTACCTGTCTCTCCAGGCCCCAGGGCGCCCGTAAACACTCTGAAAGTGCTTTAAAGTTTCTCTTTACGATTATTTCCTATAAATCACACGTTTCAAATGAAGTTGGCTCAAATGAAAAGTTCATCAAAAGTAAATAGAGGTTTATATTTCCACCTCGAGTAGCTCGTCCATAGAAGTGGCTCTTTTTCCTACTTTTTCTTCTGTCTTGATAGTTTTTTAAATAAATCACTCCTTTTTCCTGATTGATACCTACCCTTTGAGATGTAAACATTCAGAAAATCCACAAAATATGATATTCAGTGAGTCCAAAGAGTAACATCAAGGAGAGAGGAAAGGTAAGCCGTTCAGCCTCATCGTCTGAAAAACGGAGCAACAAGAAGAGCTGAGGCACAAAACTTCAGAGCGACCTCGAGGCGGTCTGGCGGACAGGAAGCTGCTGGGAAAAATCAAATCACGGCGTCGCCAAACTCACATGATTCGCAGCACCAGTGAGCGCTCAAGGGCTACAACACAGACACACAACCCTCCACACACACACACACACACACACACACACACACACACACACACACACACACGCACGCACGCACGCACGCACGCACACACACACACACACACACACACACACACACACACGTCTGCGTCATGCGTCCTCAGAGCGACGCCACGAACGCGGAAACTCAACATATCAGAAGAAGCAAGTTTTGAACACAAAGAGCTAAACTAGCAGTTGTAAAGTTGCCAGCTACATAAAGTAGACAATAACAGTGACCCCTAATCATTCATGAGCAGCCATCGGAGATTCATGTTTTGACAGTTTCTACAAGCATTACTGCCATCCAGTGGTCACAGTGAGGGACTACAACATATTAAATTTGTCAAATAATAATAAGTAAATCAGCTTTCTTCACATTGAAGAGAATATTCAAAGCGACTTCTGATGTGTTGAATTTAATATAGAAATATCTCGCCCACTTCCCCAGAGTCACTGAAAAAAGAAATGGCCTTCTCCTCCCAAAACTGTAGCAAATCGGAATCCTGGGATTTTACTGCACCCTAGTGTTCATATTGATGAACTAAAAGTTCAACAAAAGTTCGATTCGTCATGCGCTGTCAATGACATACATGACATTTTATTAGCACTTCCGATAAAGAGTTTCAAAATAACGCACGATGATTAGGAGAAACGTGATTGGTTAAAAACAGACTTCTAGGAGTTTTACACAGATTAACAGGATTGGGTAGAAATAAAATTACTTCAGACAAAATAAACAATCAACAAAAAATATGAAGTGAAAAAAAAATTCTAAAGTTGTGTTCAGACAGAAAGTTATGTGAATTTTCACATTATTCGGGCCACCCTTGGCAAATTTGCTTCTTTCCATGAACCTTGTATGTAATCCAGTGAAGCTAAAATTTGACTTCTGAACACACACATTAAAGGGGTGCAGTTTTGCTGAAGGACTGTGGAGTCCATGGTCTATACAGTACTTTATTTTAGATTAAGTCAATTTTCCCATCGAGAAATTTGTTCTCTGGTTCAACCCAATCAAAGTATTAGGATGGGTTCTCTACATTTAATCCATCCTATTAGAGGCATTGGGCAGCCACTGTACAGTTCTGGGTCACGACTCCAGTTTTAAACAACTGCCGAGGTCAAAAGCGCTAACAGGAGAATCAACCTAACATGTATGGTTTTGATGATGGGGGAACCTGGAGGAAAACCATGCAAACATGGGGAGAACATGCACACTTTACACAGAAGGGTCCTGTTCCAGTCAGGTTTCAAACTCTGGACCTATTTGCTGTGAGGCAACCACTGAGCCACCCAGTCATATTATCCTTTGGTATGTAATCTGAAATTAATCAAGGCCTCAGAGGATCTGGGCAATGGCCAGTGGTCTGCTTTGCTTGGGTGATCTAACTTGTAAAACTAAGCCTAAACTTAAACGGCATCGTATTTTATTGCATCTTTACATGTCTGGCATTAAAATCTCTTTCTGCAAAAATCGATTATTGTCGTGCTTTTAATTTTTCAGTAGCAAACCGGAAGTCTGTATTTTCTTTAAATCCACTTCACTCATCTTCCGTTCTCAGTGGTAACTAGGCAACAAGACGCTTCTCATGAGCTAAAGTTTAAGCTATTGTCTATTTTTCCATTCAGTAGACCAGGTGAGACTGACTAAAGAGATTTTTTTATATAAAAAAATACAACTTTAGACGTTTGAATTGGGTAAATTACACAAGAACTGACTGTCGATTAATTTAATTGCGAAGTCGTTCGTTGTTGAACGTTAGCGCCCTCATCTCGACAGAAAAGGGTGGGAAATGCTCCATGTAGTTGCCAAAAAGAGAGATTAATTGTCCAAGACGTGAAGTGTGTGGTTAGACATTATGTCAGATGCTGAAGCAAAGGAAGAGCGCAGGGAGAGCGCAGAAGTTAGCGACGAAACACAGGCGGACTTACTCAAGATGACGGGACAGTCTCAAGTCTACACAGCAACCAGGGACACACTTTTCCCCAAGAAGGTCTCTCATACTAGCACACATGCTTTGGTAAGTAGCCTGTTTCTGTTAATATGCACATTTGTACAAAATGTTTGCATCTGCACCTGCAGTCAGTAAAGTGTCAGGGGAAATGTTCACACAACCTATTTCCTTCGATAAGAGGATTACCTATCTCTGAACTTTCACTGGCTCACAACAATACTTCAAATTTGCTCTTCATTCAGTCACTAGGATGGGTATTTGGGAGGAATCCTGATCTGCCTGCCTTCATCCTGCAAGACCACGATCAGCTGGTTGTCCTCTATGCTGGAGCCCATGTTGGGATCATATACAATCACACCTTAAACTCCCAGCACATACTTCAGGTAAAAATCAGCTGCCCCAGTCAGTCAGCAGTATGAAAATCTGAGTAGCTACTGTGTTTTCATAGTAGTACCATGCAGGTTGCAGCATTGATTTAAACAGTCTAATGTATATGCGCAATTTCCTCAGGGACACTGCCGCCCCATCTCATGTATGTGTGTGAGTGAGGACAGACGCTGGATTGCAACAGCAGACCAGGGGCCAGAAAGCACAGTGACGATATGGGACTCCTACTCTGGGTAGCTCTTGATTCTACACCTACAGTAGTAATGCATTTTCTGTATTAACCTTTGCTCTCGATGCTAACCACATATGTGATAAATACCCCAGCATTCCCGTGCACACATTGTTCGATCGCCATCCTGAGGGGGGTGTCACTGCGATGGCTTTTTCAAGAGACACAAAACATCTGGTAACCCTCGGGGCTGAGGAAGTTCAAGTGAGTATGACAGCATGGCCAGTTGTTTAGGATAAATTGTAAGATGCGCAATGTGGGAGAATATAGAGACAAATTTATGATCTGTAGTTTAAAATTTCCATCTACTGACAATCTATTAACCGTATGATGATCTTTTCACAGCGTGTGTGTATTTGGGATTGGACGAATGAAACAGAAAAGCCTTTGTGGTGTACTGAACTCAATCCTAAACATGGCTTTCATGTAAGCAGCCTTTGTCTCCTTTTAACATTTAAATGCCAGCTAACTTTCTGGATATGGATTTCATGAGATCAAACGTTCGAATGTCTGATTGTTTTTTCAGGATTACATCATTTTTAATCCAAATGATAGCACTCAGCTGCTCAGCAACAGTAAAAGCCAGGTGTTATTGTACAGCACGGTGAGTCCTGCTGTTCCTTTTCATGGAAATATACAATGCAACAGTGATGTATATGAGTATTGCAGTAATCAGCTGGTCTTTTTTCAGGCCCTGGGGAGTCTGCAGTACTATGTCCTGAAGCTTAAGAAGGTACAGATAATCATAAAGAAATTTTGTGGAGGAGATGTTTCTGTTTTTTATGACACTGCTTATATGGCTAAATAATGTGTTTCAATTCACCACTGCAGTTCTGTGATGCAGCCACCAGTGGAGCTGATGCTGCTGCATTCACTCATCCCTCTCCTGACACGCCTCAAACTGTCAGCATGGCTGGCAGGTCACTCAGCCAGTCTGTGTTTCACTGTAGGAAGCCTCAGGTCCTAACAGCAACTGCAGGCGACCTTGTGGTGTGGGATGTGATGGAGGAAGACTTAGCTGCAAACCAAAGCCTCTCCATAGATAGAATGAAGCTCATTCACTTTCAGAAGGATCCAATCACTGCTCTCACTGTGACTGACAGGTAACCAGAGCCAGAAATATTCATGTTTGATAAAAGTGGCATGTATTTATTGGTCTCTCATCTCTCTCTGTCTGTGTGTTGTTTGATATCACAGTTGTATCGTAACTGGTGACACTCGAGGCCGTATCAAGTTCTATGATGAAGAATTCATGCTTCTCACTTGGTACAGTGAATTAAACCTGGACGCTGTTGTTTCCATTTCCTTTTCCAAAGAGTGCACAGAGGGATACCTGGAGGAATGCACTCTGGAGGCAAGACCATTCATCATCAGGTAGAAGAAATACAATCTGTTATGTCATCAGTCTAAACCGTGGTGTGAATTTTAGCCAAGCTGACCTCTGACCTCTTTTTCTGCAGGAACTTTGTTGTGTCCACAGTCAGTTCCACAGTTGTGCATGTGGATGCACTGAAACGCACCTCTCAGATCCTGCTACATGAGGGTGGAGAGCCTGTACATGCAGTGGCCTGCCACCCCAAACAGCCAGCTGTGGCCATGGGCAACCAAAGGGGTATTTTAAATGTGTGGGACTATAACAACAAAGTGATCATCTGCAGCAGGGTTTTTGAGACAGAGAAGCAGATTCAATGCGTCACTTTTGACCCTCAAGGTGAGCCAGTACACTGTTACATATAACCAGTGTTCGTCCAGCTATGGGATGGATTTTTTGATCTGTCATTACATTCTGCGATGTAAAAAGATGCCTTTTTGTCTTTGAGCAGGATTATACCTGGCAGTTGGCTTTGGCAGTGGAGCTGTTCACATACTGAACCCCAGCACTTTACAAAATGATCGAGAAGAGTGTTTCCATTATGCTAAAGACAGCATCCATCACATCACTTTCTCCTCCGACTCAAAGTATCTTGCCACTGCGGTGAGGAGGCGCTTTCTGATATCAAGTGTAAAACTGTACATGAGTGGTTCTGGGTTGGAATTTGTGACATAATATTAGCCAGTTTTTAAAGCCGTGACTGTGAATTTAACAGATGTGTGGCTATGATCATGGGTGGCAAAGCTATACCTCTATGCATGAACTTTCTTATAACTTCAAGTATGACATGAGCGTATTATTGAATTTCATTTCATTGAATTTGTCTCTTCACTGTTAGGATGTCGGAAAAGCTGTGACGGTGTTCTGCTTGCAGACCAATAAAGGCTCTTTGCCTCACTGGACATTTCTCGGCAGATACCGCTCCCACTACAAGCCCATCAAAGACCTTCTTTTTGGGGTTCACCTGGACAGCACCCAACCCAGACTGCTCTCTCTGGGAATGGACCGACGACTGGTTGGTCTGTTTTGTCAAAGTTGTAGGAGTGTGGACTAGTTTGGTGTTTTGTGAAACTGTTATTTTATGCCAAATGTTTAGCACTTTGTGCTTGTGTGGGACTGAATAATAGGTGGAGTATGACCTGGAAAACAGTGATGTGAATGAGCTTGTCATCTTGAGCTCAGACCGCATTGAGCAAAGCGCCGTGCCAACGTGCATGACCTGGTATCCTCCCCTCACCGCAGAACAATTTCTTCTTGTTGTCTCAGACCAATACAAGATGAAGCTTTTCAACAGCACCACCAAGATGTGCAGGTCTGTGAAATACTGGACAAGATCACGTTATTTGTGAATTTTAATTCTGTTGTCACAGCAAATACAGGAAAACAGCGTACGTGTGTTTTACTAAAACAGAAAGACTCTCCTTGGCCCAACATATGACTCTCCTGTCAAGAAAGTCGTGGTCCTTCCCACATCCAAAGAACCAGAGACAAGCTTATTTTACATGGCATACATCACAGAGGACAAGGTCAGTGCTGGACTTTCTTTGTAGTATTTTATTAAGCTTCTGTTGCTTTGTTTTATTTGTGTTTCTTATAAAATAATTTGTTTTATACGCGATCTGTTACTAAAACTAATTGCTAATGTATTGCTAATAATTAATTGTCTTACCTATGTTTTGTTAACACAGACAAGAGCAGCACCTTGTCAGACAAGACGTTGTAGGCAAATTAGATAGAATAATAGTGGTTGATCTGGCGTATGTGTGGAAGAAAACGAAAGTAAAATTGTTCAGTTGAGCTGGGGCCTTACTCACTAAGCAGGTTTATTAAAGCATGTGGATAACGTGAAGTACTGAACATGGACTGAGGCAAAAACACTTGCTTCAAGTTTAACTCAGAACATATTCACAAACTTATCTGAACATGTTGTGTGTAATGCTGCTTTGTGAGACAGACCCAGGTACTTTTGATAGCACTGAGTATGTGTTGTATTTCCAGGTGGGTCTCCAGATTTTGCCTCTGGATGGGAACCCCTACAAGTCCAATGCTTTGATCTGCCATCCGACAGGCGTGTCCGCTTTTGCCTGCTCCTACGACGGCCAATTCGTTTTCACTGCAGGGGGAACTGACTGCACTGTCCTGTCGTGGGAGATAAGCTTAAAGTAAGGTTTTAAGAGCACCAACATGGGAACCAGAGGAAATGCACAGGCAGTGTAATTATGTCTTCTGGAGTTAATCCTCTCTCTTGTTGTGAATGCAGTGCATTGGAGGCAGCCGCTGCCTTGGGAGGAAA
This sequence comes from Chaetodon trifascialis, assembly GCF_039877785.1. Taxonomy (NCBI): domain Eukaryota; kingdom Metazoa; phylum Chordata; class Actinopteri; order Chaetodontiformes; family Chaetodontidae; genus Chaetodon; species Chaetodon trifascialis. The sequence continues at coordinate 9,395,502 of NC_092061.1, read as the reverse complement.
GGACCTGGTACCCTTTTACACTCTTTTAGAGGGAGGCAGAGATGGCAGGTTCTACAGGGTGAGTCAAATGTTTCCTTTGTTCCCTTTTCCTTGTTTCCTTGCTCAGCGTTAAGTGAAAAGCCACAGATTACTACATGAACTTCAAATGAAAAGCATGTGTCCCAAGTATTTAGTGTTATCAAGGTTATTATAGTTATCCATTATGATATTACATCTGTTGGTTTTGATGGTGAAGTGTCCCTGCTGATCACTGAAATGTTAACTGTGAGGCTCACGTATGAATCCTTCCCGGCAGTCATGACAGTGACCTCGAAGGCTGTAATCAGGTGTGATCAAATGAGATGAGATGAGATGAGATGAGATGAGATGAGATGAGATGAGATGAGATGAGATGAGATGAGATGAGATATTTCTTTTCAAGTTCTCCTTAATTAAAAGTTGTTTTCTCATGATAAATTATCTAGTTGTTTTCTTGATATAACAAGACAAATGAACCTCTTATCACAATAAAACAAGCTCTGTTATCTTGAGATACCAAAATAATTTACTTGTTATCTCAAGATAATAGCATTGAAAAATAGTTGCAAGCATGGCTGTTCTTGGCTTCCATACTTTACCAGAACTGCACTGTGAATTTTTCAGAGAAATTCTATGGGAAAGATCGTGGGTGACTATTTTGCAGAGCTGATGCTTTTGTGGCAAAATCTAACACTCAACATACAAATGTTGTCTACTTGCTACTCCAGCAGCTTTGCTGATTAAGATATCAGCATTTCTGGATTATCCAAAGCCAAAAGATTAAGATGGCAGTTCCTACATGGAGTTCCATTCCTCCCCCAGCTAATGAGTTTTCTGATACCATTTAAACCATAGATTCTCAGTTTTCTCAGCTTTTCTGTCTTCAGGAGATGGAGGACTTTTTCTATTACTGCCAAGTGCGCCATCAGGGTATTGACTCAATGGAGAAACGACAAATGTCTACCAAAATCCCCCTGTCAGATGTTCCCTCTCTAATGAGAGCTTTGGCCTTCTTCCCTACTGAGCAAGAGGTACAATGTGTGGAAATGACGTGACATGTTTCAACAGTCATTCTATCTGACAGTAAAAACATTACAATAAAATGGTTTTCCATCTCTGATTTACAAATTGCTTTACCATTTTTTTTACCAGATAGAAGATATGCATAATGAGGTCAAGTTCAGCAAGTATGCTGAAATGGGAAAATACGTGACCGACATTGACCTTGAGGAGTTTATCAAGCTGTATGTCAACCACCGACCAGCCTTCGGCATCTCTAGCAATGAGTTTGCTCAAGCTTTTCGTGCCCTTGCTGACCAGGATGTTCCAGAGCAGCCTGTTCTGCAGAGACAAAGGCTGCTAGAACTTCTACAGGCTCGAGGTACGCTGCTTTACTGTCACATTACTGGATAAAAATCACAATTTTCTGTTCCAGTTTCTACATATGGTGCTTATGTTTCATTATCAGCATGGCACAAACTCCTTTGAGTTTTTGAAATTATCTTTGACAGGAGAACACATGACAGAGGAAGAGGTGGCAGAGTGTTTCACAACACTTTTAGGCCTCAATGAAGAGGAGGGGGAAGAAGGAGAGGAAGAAGGAGGAGGAGAAGGAGGAGGAGGAGGAGGAGGAGCACGGGAACGTTCTGAGTATAAATCTGACAGTATGTAAATCATAACCTAATAAACCATAATCTAAGAATTTGCTTAACAGCTGAAAAACATCATCAGTTTTTGATGTGTTGTGTGCCCAGGTGGAGCTTCAGAATATTCACTGGAGTGTGCGATCCCAGAGGAGATATCTATGGAGACGTTCACAGGTCACATCCTGGGCTTCCCGTCCTCAACAGAGCAGAGTGGCAGGCCCCCTCCTCCAAAGTGACGAAAGCAATGAACTGTGTGTGTTTGAATTCAAAATATGAGTAAATATCAAGTTGGATCCTGATGTCCAGCTTTGTCACACACTATATTTAAAATGAATTGAAAAGGGAAAATTATAGATGAACCAATTGAACAGTATTTTCCTTTTCTGTTTCTTTTTTTAATTTAAAGTACATAGTGCTTATTTTCACCTCAGTAAACAAACACAATTTCTTTACTTCATGCAAAATGGTAGAGGATATTGGTTTAATCTATTCATTTTTTTTTCCTCCTCAGTTTTTTAAGAGGAGTAACTGATTTTTTTGGACAGGGCGAGATACAGATAACTTTAGGATATCAGGGCTCTTGCAGGGGTGGGTGTCTGACATTCATTTTACTGTCTGAACGGGCCTGTTCAGAAGCAGAACGGGCCTGTCTTCATGTTGTCGCTTCAGATTTATTTTGAGTCTCTTGGTGGGTGGGGCTCTGACTCCGACCAATCAGGAACGCTTTAACACATGAGCTTCCGGTTCCGGACGCAGGCGTCTGAAAGCTGTTTTTGTCAGCTGGTCCTTGCGACTCTTCGCGACGTCAACTGACTAACAAGACAACAATTACTAAACTTGCCAGTAATGACCAGCAGCAGGCTTTAAAAATGAGTGAACCGAGGACTCAGACTGTGCGGCACGAAGCTGACAAACTTTAACCAACAGCCGCAACCGCGTTTTCCAGCGCTGTTGGCAAGCCTCATGAAAGGGAGTTAGCTGTTAGCTGGTGTGTTACCGACATGGCTATTAGAGAGATGTCTATACGGCAGAAATACCGTCGCCCGCCGGCGAGCATAAAGCAGGAGCAGGAAGACGATTCGGACGCCGAAGAGACCCACCTGGGGCTGAGGAAACCAGACGGACGAGAGTCTCAAATCATCCACAGCGGACACTTCATGGTGTCCTCGCCCCACAGCGAGCACCCTCCAAAGAAAGGCTACGACTTCGACACTGTCAACAAACAGACCTGTCAGACGTATCACTTTGGCAAAGCGAGCATGTCGCACTTCTCCATAGACGCTTCGCTGACCAAACTATTCGAGTGCATGACTCTTGCGTACAGGTGAGTTTCTAACGTCGCACCGTCCTGCGTTTCATTTTCACTTGAGCTGCCCACACGGGTCATGTTGGGCTCTCTTCAGTCGCTTCTTTTGTGTAAAATTTGCAGTCACGAGTCCTCTGTTCATGTAACTTCCTGCTTGACCACTCATCGTCGTCACTTAAAGAAGACCCTGTAAAATAGGCGTACTACTACCACAGAGTCCCCCATGACAAGTTTAAATCCTGCTAAAGTGAAAGTACAGAAATATCGGCAAAATGTAAATAATCTGCAGAAATAATGGCCCCTGTGACTAATACATGATTACATATGGCAGTATCAGATTGCTGTTACTAACACTTCTTTGGGCCTCAAACAGTTATTTGAATGGAGTTTTGCAGGGAAATCTCTGGTGGAAATGCCAACAATTCATGAAATGTGAAAAGGGGCCCCAACGAGCTGCTGTTATATTTAGTTATTTATTTATTTGTAAGGCGTCCTTAAGCCAAAAAGGTTGGAAACCACTGGTGTAATCATAAGTAATGCATTGTATTTTATGTGTATCATGTTTTCATTGTAAAATCTTAAAAAGTAGCACAACAAATGAATGCAGTGGAGTACTAAGTGTAATTCCTTGTGCTCCTTTCTTCCAAATTTAGTAGATTACAAGTATAAAGTATCACAAAATGAATGCTTAGTAAGCTTTAGCTTGGCTTGCCAGCGTTGCCATGGGCTGTGCAAGTCTTCAGCTGCATCAGTCTTTTCTTTCCTGACAGAGCAGCTATTTTGTTTTGCTTTGTTTTGAAAATGAGCGCTGGCAGACACAGCTCCAGACTTGTTCAGTCATTTTTTAATAAGACGCTCATAATTACATGGATTACATAATATTCAGAGCAGTCATTAATGGTAGACTTGTTGATTCGATTCCTGGCTCCATTTGTTGTCCTTCAGCCAGAGGGTGGACCCAAATTTGCTCTAATGTTTGGATATAAGACTTCTGCTTTATGAATGAGACCATTCAGTTAATGCTAGTCCTGTATGAATTAGTTTTTATCATACTGGATATCATCTGACTCCACAATGAGGTGAAGGCAGAAAGCAGAAATGTACTGCATGGCGTCATCTCTCTCTCTCTCTCTCTCTTGCTGTGTAAACCAACTCTTTTGAGGATTTTAGTTGTGAATCCAGATTCTCTTTGGGAAGGAAAGAGATTTTTCTAGGTTCTGGCTTAATTATTAAATCCACCCGTCATCTGGACGTACTTGTTTTAAATACTAGTCTGACTCCTGTTTCTAGACTGAGATGTTTCAGCTCTGCACATTGACAAAGACAAAAACCTGGACACTGAATGTTGATAAGTTTACAAGATTTAAACAGTATCATAGCAGTGTAATTGTCAAAGCTGCAAATAGAAGTTAGGTTTAAATGTAAGATACTAAGAGGTAAGTTGTGTAAAAATGCTGGGCTCATGTTACTCCGTGGCTCTCTGTTCACGCCTGCAGCGTTGCTGTGGATTTGGTGCAGAGCCAGCTGCTCAGAGGATTCCCTCTCACTTTGCAAATGGCACCAACTTGGATTTGCACTATTTATAGACCAGGAAAGCACTGCTACCAGTTACTGTTCTGCTGTTGTCATTCAACTGTAAAGGAGAAAAGATGAGTTATTTATGTACACATGAGAGCCTCTACTCACAACAAAAACATGGCAGACTGTAATACTGACTCATCTGGCTTCATTTGACCAAGCTGGATTACCTGCCTAGTGATTGAAACAGCTTTTTCTACTCCCAAGGACGCATACAGTACTCATACAGAGAATAACCACACAAATGACAGGAAAAAAGAGCGAAAGGCCTGAGCAGGGAGAAAAAGAGTATAAGTAGACTGTAAAAAAAGACAGGACAGGGGAAAAAATGCTGTAGTGCAGCATATAAATACACTCAAACGTTAAATTTCATACCACTGGCTGCCGCCCATTATGGGGCAGCTCAGCCGTTTGTTATTGCTTGTTTGACTTAGAACAAAATTGCCAACAGATTGTCCACCGCTACAGTAACGTCACTGTGCCATAATCATGAATTGCACATTCTGTAACCATAGTAGTGCACACTAATTACATTTAGCAGCGCTCTAAATGTGTATTGTTTCCATTTTTAAACTCCTTGTCTCCGTATCACAGAGTTTATCATTCTAACTTGATCTTGACCTTGGCAGATCCCTGTTTGTTTTGCTTGCTTTATTTCTTGAAGTCTTTTCTGTACAGGGCCTGTGTTGGTCAAAGTGACCTGCATTTGTTTTTGTGAAATAAACACATTGTCTCAGGGCTTAGTTCATTGGCATTAGAAGCTAAATTCAGGCCAGTCAGTCAGTGACACAGTCACTCATCAGACATGCAAGTCCTGCTGCTTTCTTAATTTTTGCTGAGTGATGGATGCTGGCTCAGTGTTACAGCAAGCAAGCATCACTCTGAGGTAATAAGACTTTGTCAAGCATCAGTGTTAATATCAGAATCAGGTTTGTGAGGTGAAAAGGTTCTGACGGAGACCACATGTCTTCCTGTTGGTGTGAAGTCAGTAAAGTTGAGCATATTCATAATAAAACAAACTTTAATAAATCCAAGTTAAGATGAGGTTTGGAGATAAAGTGGCTATTTTAATGATTCTGCACCAGCAGGAATATCAGCAAAGGGCTTTTTCTGCTGAAACCACGAAGAAGAGGGTTTGAATTTTTGTTGACATATTCGGCATCTTTCTGTACAAGTTACGCCATTGTACTTGTTAAACGGAATGTCTTCTGTCTCTGTTCACAAATGAAAAATAATTTCACTGTTTATTGTTTTTGTCCTTTCAGTGGCAAGTTGGTATCTCCCAAATGGAAGAACTTCAAAGGTCTAAAACTGCTTTGGAGAGACAAGATCCGCCTCAACAACGCCATATGGAGAGCCTGGTATATGCAGTGTAAGAGTTCCACACCATCACTTACATTTGGTGTCCAGGGTGTAGACAGTTTTGTTTAGAATTAGTTTATATTGACTTTAACATGTCTTTAATCAAGCTGCAACATGCGTCAAGACATCAGGATCTTGTCTTGAACTATTACAGTACTGAACTGAGGTCTGTTTTTATTACATCATGGAAAATGTTTGCACAGTATTTGCAGCATCCTGCAATATTAATGGTTTGTTTCCATGCAGTGAGCAGTTTTGTGACAGCGACTAATAGCAACTCTCATACATGTCTCAAAAATGTCTGTAAATCAAAATAAGCGCAAACTGGCTCGAGCGTTTTACAAGTTGAAGCTGTTCATGCTGACGTGCCCTGTTGAAGTTGTAGTCTGCCTACATGATGTAAGAAATTAGAAAATGTTTGGAGATGTCAGTGAAAACTTCAGTGGAAAAGTCAAATGTTGGACATAGATGTAAGATGCCTTGTCGTACAATGTAGAGTGTCCTTGTAATAATCTACATGTGCAGTAATTCATGAAAAAAAGACTATTTATTAAAACTGGGGGTGACTTTGAAGTTATTTTTCTACCCTCAGATGTGGAGAGAAGGGATAATCCTGTTTGCCACTTTGTGACTCCCCTGGATGGAAGTATGGACTTGGACATCCATCGTCCCGCTGAGGTAAAGTGAGAAAATGTGTAAACACCACGATATAACTGCAAACCTCCCATGAATCATTTTATGTTGGTTTTGTAAAAACTTGTCATTTAGTTTCATGTTTCCTTTGGCACTTCCTTTCTTTGTGCTGTGTGGTTTATTTCCCATCTCCCTCTTCCTTCTGCAGGCCAATGTGACAGAAGGGAAATGCTGGAAAAGAAGAATTGAAATTGTCATAAGAGAATACCACAAGTGGAGAACGTACTTTAAGAAAAGGGTACTGCGTTATTCGACCTTTCAATGATACTTTCTGTCGCTGTGCCCTCTTTGTTTGGTCATAACATATTGATATCAATCTAATGTGGTACTCACTCATTCTTTTATAGTTACAGAAGCACAAGGATGAAGACCTCTCAAGCTTGCTTAAGGTATGCAGAACTGCATCATGCCCAACTCACCAAAGTGCTGTTAGTATCAGGGTGAACATTACTATCAGTATCTGTTCAGCCAGATGTTGACACTGATGGAATTAACCCATGCTAACCCAGTCATCCTCATATTATCCACTTGTGTATATTTTTCACTTTGCAGCTTATGACCGTGCAAACACAGTGTTTTTGACCACTTGCAACTAATGTAGTTTGTAACTTGCACAGAGTAAATATAAAAATATAATTAAGGTGAATTAATTCTGAAGATGAGTGCATGATGTGTGGACAGAAATCACCTCATGTTGGCTGTACTCAACACTGCATGCTTGTGAGTCATTAACTTGCTTGGTGGTTGCATTTTGAATGTTCAAAGGGCCCAGAGGAGCAGTTTTCGCTGTTTGGGGAAGTCTCTCCAGACATGCTCCGTGTCTCCTTTTATCAGGATGAAGAGACAGCAGCACGTCGTATGCCTCGTAAGCACATTGAAACACCTGCTCCGATGGAGATGGACCCCCTCTTTGACATGGACGTTCTGATGTCTGAGTTTTCAGACACGTTGTTTTCTACGTTGGCCTCCCACCAGCCCATAGCCTGGCCCAATCCAAGGGAGATTGGTGAGAAAATCATCAGTTGTCTCATCCTAACTAGATTTTTAGTATCTTTCCACCCGCTCAATACTTGATTTGATAATAGATATTTAGTTAAACTTTACAGTTGTCTTTTATTTATTGTTTCCTCTACATTAGAGCAGCGCAAAGACGTTTGTTAGCAAACTTCTGAGTGCTGCTTGGGGTCAAATCTCAACCGCATGTTCTGTATCTGTCAAAATGTTGTATGTCCTCCCTTCCTCTGCCTCTCTACCTTCCACAGCTCATGCAGGAAACGCAGACATGATCCAACCAGGGCTCATCCCCTTACAACCCAACCTAGACTTCATGGACTCCTTTGATCCACTACAAGGTAGCCGTAAGGCAGCACCCACAGCTGCAGTCGTGCTGCACACACACTAATTTTGTGCACTCCACAGTACTTCAGTGCACATGTTCTTGTAACCTTGCTACAGCAGTTGGCTTAGCCTAACACAAGAAGTAGTGTGGTTTTACTAACTTCTAGCTAACATAGAGACTCTTGTTCCAGACTTATTTCACAGCATCCGTCAGCCCATCTTCCCCTCTGTTTCCCCCACTGCATCATCTGTCACCCCTCTACCCAGCAGCAGCTCTCAGTCACAGGTAAACACCAACCCAAGGCACAGTCCCTAACACACACCACCATGATGATAGTTTGTGCAAGGACTGTGTTATTTTTCCTAGATTTACAACATTTACAAGGATTTCCACCACATCTTCTACCATATTTCTGTCTGAATGTAGTTGCACAAAAAAATCTATGTAACCTAATAATATTACTAAACTTTATTGGCATAGCACTTTTCATACACGACCTGCTACGCAAACTGCTTAACGTTAAAGTTATATTCTCTTGGGAATCAAACACGCACTCAAAATATGGCCAGCTGTTTTATTTCTCTTTGATGCTGTCGTATGTAATTTAGTCTGGCATATTTTGGTGAAAGTATGTTTCTGTTGGATACATAAATGCAAGTCCTTGTCTGACATTTAGGTACAGAAAGAATGCCATGCCAAAGACATGCTTTGGCAGCATGTTCGTGTCGACAGGGGCAAGTTCATATGGACAGGTTTTAAACAAGTAAAAGGATCCTAAAAACTTTGGCAGTGTCTTCTGTATATGTATATGTTTTTTATGGATTTGTGCACCATAAAACATTTTGAAAATAATGTAGGTATCTCCTTAAGACTTAAAAGGTATGCATTTTTCATCTGCCTGAACTGTGTTAATAGAAAGACAGGTACAAATGCAGCAGTTTCAACAAAGATGTGTCCACAGTTCTGTTAAGTCTCCTGTGTCTCCCCTCCCCTTTTATGAAAGAGGGACATTTGGAAAAGTAGTGTTGACTAGCAGTCAACACTGAGCAGCCAGAAAAGTCAATTATTAATTAATATTTGAATGAATACTTCATCATTGTTGACAAATATGTAAACCACAAGACCTAAGTGTGTTTGTTCCCTTTTCCTTTGTCATCCCTTGCCAGGCCCAGTTAATGTCTTCCATGCAACTCACAACCAACCACATCTCCTCTCCTGGCCCCCTGTCCATCTCCTCTGAAATGGCCAGTCAAACCAATCGAACTGGTGGTGGTGGTGGTGGTGGTAGTGGTGGTGGTGGTGATGCTGGCTATGTACAAAACTACATGCCTCTGTTTCCTGGGCAGGTAGCGCCTAGTGATCAAGCAGTAGTCTCCTCAGTTTCTCAGTCGTTGTCCCATGATCCTCTGGCGCAGTGCCTCTCAGGTCAGGACATGGCCTCAGCAGCGCCCATGGTTCCCTCAGCCTTGGAAACTGTAGCACCATCTGTGATTACACACACGGCCTCCTCTACTGTCACCCTCAGCGACGCAGCCACCACCTTTAGCCATGGCTCAGAGTATAGCTCCATATCTGCACAACCTCCATCTCAATTCCAGTCCTTGGCGTCATTGCCTACCACTTCTGCACAGCACCCTCAGACTTTTGCCATACCTCGCCCCTTTCAGCCATCCAGTGCCAACAAAAACCCACCTATGCAAAGGATTGCAGCTGCTAACACCCTCCCCTCTTCCCACCTCCTCCTCACAGGTCTGTTGTTTCTGATGTCAAGATCATCAAATTGATTCTGCATTTGGAAAAATTGTGCATTTAACATTGTTGGTCCAGCAGTGGAGCTGTGTCGCTTTAACTGAATTACCACAAGATGGCACTCACGCATTCCTTAATCAGTCATATTGATTGAAATAATAGTGACCTGAAATTTGCATAGTGCACATAGCTGAGTCACTGTAGCTTATACCACTGACATTGTGAACCAGCCTATTTTTGTAAAATTCAGTTTCAAGAGATTAAATTGTGCAGTTTTGCCTCTGAAACCTGTTCAAAAAGATGAAACTTGTTGAGACTTATGTTGACCATTATTTTCTGCATAAATAATATGGAGATAAAAAGCCACTGAGGAAAGGGGTCTATATGTCAAAAGCGCTAATTAATTTATGGATATTCACATATGAATGCACGTAAACTAGTACTGCAAACTAACATTTTTCCACCAATGTTCACCCTCTCAGCTCCTTTCCCAGGTCAAACTTTTGCTGTGATCGTCACACCAACACCTATGAAAGCAGATATGGTTCCCAATACTGGAGTGGTCCTCGCTCCTTCTCATCTTGCAGCGGTATGTTTTCAGCTCTGTCAGTTATATTCAGTTTCTGCCATATTATACCAAAGATCCCCCTAAATCCTGCATGCTAGTCATTTAACTTGTCTTAAAGCTCCAGTGATCAGTTAAAAAGTAAAGAAAGATCATTTTTTAATTGTCATGCTTCTCAGTATTTTACATCTTTGTTTGTATTGTCTCTTTATTCTCTTTTCATGTATCTCAGACTTCTGGATTTCACGTCATGCCTCAGACACAGAAGTCTCCCCAGCCGATTGTCCCCAAAGAGGAGTCTTATTCCTCCAGCCGTAAAAATCAGAAAGCCCCCTCTAGTGGCGGTGAGAGCTCGCTCTACCCAGAAAGCACGGAACTCCAAACCCACCACTTTCTTATGAGTTTGTTTTTTCTTTGCAGTTCACAGTCAGCCAGGATCAGGTCAAGGCTCACCATGTGGGTTAGATCAAATTCCCAGTCCCCAGTCACTGATCAGCAGCAGCAGTAAACCTCTGGTAAAGAATGAACAAAATCAGGTTTGTGTTGATGTTTCTTTCTTCTTTTTTTGGGATGAATTCACACAAACTGAATGTAATGCCCAGGAAAATGTCCGGCCCTGTTCATAACAACAGCAGAATGTCTCCTTTTCCTCTGTAATATGACGCACTCTCAGTAAGCGTCTTTTGTTTTGTTTCCACTGCTTTTGTGTGACAGAGCCGGAGGACAACACACATATCTGCTGAGCAGAAGAGACGATCGAACATAAAGATTGGCTTCAAAACGCTCTGCAACCTGGTTCCCACTCTGAAGTCACAATCAAATGTAAGTCTGCGTTCTTCATAAAACCTTTTATTCGATATAGGACATCACTATGTTTGCTCTTATTTGTCCACAGTTTTTGCTTCACATATTGTTCTAAATCTTCTTTCTCTCTTCCTGCCATGCTCACCAACTTTGTACACTTAGATCAGTAATGCAGTCACATTGCAGAAGACGGTGGATCACATTGGGAAACTTCAGCAGGAGAGGCAGCAGATGCAGGAAGAGGTCAAGAGACTACAAGAGGAAATAGAGGAGCTCAATGCTTCCATTAAGTATGTTAAACCCTTGTGTGTATCTCACCCCTCTTCTGTTGAGACACTTAACACATTAACTCTGAACTGTTTTTTTTTTTTCTCCTGGCACAACTTGACCACAGCTTGTATCAGGAGCAGCTGCCTGCGACAGGGGTGCCCACCAGGCGACATCGCTTCGACCACATGCAGGAGTTTAATGAATATGTAAAGAACCGCACTCTTCAGAACTGGAAGTTCTGGATTGTATCCTTCAATGAAAGAGCTGACGCTGACTTACAGAGCACTTTTTGCTGTTTGGTCATGACACAGAGTGTGGTTCAGCTTTTTGCTTTGAGCTGGAGTGCTCTTGTTCTGAGAGACGAAGTAGAAAGTAAAGGTTACATAGCTGGAACATTTTAAAGTCTTCCTGACATGCATGTGGAAAGCCAGGCTCCTCGAGTCATAGTGTATTTTAGAAGGGGAGTAGCTTTGTTGGTCATCTACGTAATTATCTAGAAAGTACAAACACACCATCTCAGGCAGAATTTCCCAACATTTGTCTGGTGATGGTGTCAGTTTCACACTCTGAATGTGTTGTCTGAGCCACTCCAAGAGCACATCCAGCAATCTGCAGTGACTCAGCAGCCACATATTTGTTGTCAGGGGCTCTGTTTATCTTGGATAGAGCTACTGTTTTATCTCCATTTACAGCGTGCAGTAAGTCCATCATACCAAAGCAATGCAGAGACTGCATTTAGATAACTGCTTTTATCTACAAATGCATGTCTTAACCAAGGAACTCAAATTATTTGCTGAGTCTTACTTGAAGTAACGAGAAAAAGATGCATTGGTTCCATACTTTTCAGGTTAAGTAAGCCATGAACTGAAGCACAAGGCAGCGAAGCAAAAGCTACAGAAACACAAGTTCGAGTCTTGATCTCAAACAGTTGTCAGGCACATCTGCATTTGTCTCACTGTCGTATAATTGATCCTTGACCGTCATCCATTCTAGTTCAGCATCATCATCAAGCCTCTCTTCGAGTCATTCAATGAGATGGTGTCAACTACGAGCAGAGCGGAGCTGTATCAGACCACCCTGCAATGGCTTGATCGTCACTGCTCCCTTCCTGTGCTCAGACCCAGTAAGTCAAAGACTTTCACAAACACACGTTTACATCACAACCCTGCACACTCTGTAAGAAAAAGTAGCTGTGGATCATTTGCAGCCCAGAGGGAACTTCCTTTCAGCTGCATACCACTGAGTGAAATTCAGCTACTCAACATTTTTTGCTTCCTATCTGTCACCATCTGTTTGCTTTTCCTGCCTTTTCTTCTGTCATCAAGCAACCAAGATGTGACAGGAAATATCGCATGACATTTTTATTAATGCATGCTGTCATGACCAGAAACATTGATGATCACTTAACGATAGGTGTTTTTTTCTTTGTTTTTGTTTTTTCACCTCCCACGCAGTCAAAATGATATGCTTTTGTTCCGGGCACAGTCTTACTTTACACTCAGTGGATCTGATGATGGAAGGTGACGTCAAGTGATTTCTATCATTCAGTTTTAGCAGCCCACAGGTCTGCTTCAGGAGGCTGTACAGGTGGAAAGAATTAAGAAGGTCAACACGCTCTTTACTCCATGTCCAGCGGGGCTGTCCTCTCAAATTTTGTAATTCAGTTAATGATTCAGATCTGGTAGTGTCCAAAGTGTCCAAAGCATCAGTTAAAAGTGTTCAGTGCAGTAGTCATGTAAAAGTTCTGGTAAATGACAGGTTTGCCCACAGCGTGCTGGAAATCAATCAACATAAAATTTTGTTGCACACCCAATGTGTAGCACTCTGTAAGGATACATAGCAAGACAGTTAGCTTCAAAATGCTGTATTTTATAGTCAGGTTATGGTCATTAAATGGTTGTTTATTGTTTTTCAGTGGTGCTGAGTACCCTTCGCCACCTGAGCACATCTACATCCATTCTTAGTGATCCATCCCTGCTGCCTGAAGAAGCCATCCAGGCCGTCACACACTCAGATGCGTAGTATCGCGCTCAGAGGAGGTGAGCTGGCCAAACAGCCACGCGAACCTTTTAACAGCAATCAGCAAAGTGTAAGGTCTTCCTTGAAAAATAAAGCAAGCTCTGGCTTACTTAACTCTATATGTATGATGGTCATACATCGGCTGTTAGGTTGATTTATGGGAATGATGCACACGGGGAGCCCCACCTTGGTTTTTACATTTATAGCAATTGTGCAAAAATGGCTTATATCTATTATTTGAATTAGAGCAGCTACTACTGCCTTCACCCATTTTGGGTGAAGATCCTCTAAATACAAGGGTGGTACTTGTGGTTTGCTTTTTGAACAACAATATGTATTTAAATTTGAATTTCTTTTATAATGTAAAAATGCAACATTGTTCTAAAAAGGGAAATATTGAGTGGTTGTTCATTTATGTGTTCTTTGTCAGATGTATGAAGTGTATGGACATGATGTTTTGAGATGAATGTGGGATCTTGTTTTAGAGCTAGCAGGCTGTATAGTTTGTGTTTTTGGAGGCTCTGAAACCTCCCAGAAGGGCTTCACACCAGAATGTAGGGGATCACCTGAAACGTGGCCAGGTTTGGTCTGATCCGTGCTTCATTACTACAAAATAGATGAGAGCTTTATCCCCTCTTCCATCCCTCATTTACTCAGGTAAATGTCATTTTGCCAGTTAACAGTAGTGGTCTCCTTGTGGTTTTCCGTCCATGCTGAATGTTTTCCTTCATGCTTTGCTTGCTCTGCCCATTTCCATTTAGTTCTACTGCAGATTGCACAAGAAAGCAGTCATCCTAGATACAGTATGTTATATAAGTGGGTTTGACTGGGTGGGTTCCTATAGGGCAGGCCATGTTACTTACAGCGCTCATAGGGAGCACAACTGAAATAGCAGTATAGGCCATACTACATTCACGTGTACAGTGTGACATGATCTTAGCTGAATATAGTCTTTTCTTTTCTTGGTTGATCACTCAGGGCTGCGCTGGTCAGCGTAATTATTTTACATTCAGCTTTGAACAAATCGAGTCAGGATCCTTCTCAGCAGGAAAACATGATGTTCGTATGGGTACAGGTTACATCAAATGGTTTAAGTTACCAATGTGCTTTCTGCATGCAGTTACTTTAATTTATAACGTGTTCATGACAGACGTACACACAGACACAGACCAAAAGCCATATCAGAGTAGTTTACCTGTCCTTTCAGCTCATTTTTCTGTGTTAATGGCAACATATTTGACAGAGCGGTCTGCTTGAGAATTAGAACATGTGCAAATTTTGTCAGCATGTCTGACGCACATCAGCCTTAAGGTCAAATCACTCATGAACTGGGGCTGATTAGTCTGTCTTTTTTTTTTTTTTTTTTTTTTAAATTTGTGGTTCAGCACTCCTCAGGCAGACATCGATTTTGTGACCCATGTTTTTCCTTTCTTCTCTGCAGAACTGAGTTTACTCTGACTTTTACAATAGCAAAAGGCAGTTCTTATTGATGAATGTGTAGCTTTTGTGTGCAGTCTTTTATTGTGAAGTGCAAATGCCTTTTAATGGGGGAATTTACTTTCCTACAATAATTTTCCTGTTGGACAACAAAAGTCATCACCTTTTACAGTGTATAGTAGCATAGCCTATTTTTGAGTCAAGTGTAATGTTCTAGTAGCCACATTTATCCATTTAATTGATTTATCATTGCTACTATAAGAAAATGAAAGTGCACCTCTGAATGCAGCTATGGTTGTTACGATTGTGGATAAAACTTCGTTTATTTTGTTTTTTTTTCTCTCTCTTTCAAACTGACACTCAAAACATGATAAGTTAAATCATAACTTATGACAGAAAGCTCCCATGCTCCACTACAGCTTGGCATTTGTGTGATGGTTTTATTTGTTTTTTTGTTTTTTTTTTCTCTCTCTCTCTCTCATATTCTACGATTTTAAAATGTTTGTCATACCAGGTTGCATTTCCAACTTCTGTTTGCTGTTTCTGTGAGGAGGTTTTGTACCGGATGATGTACAGTATATCATTGCAGATTGGATCTGCCCAAGTTGATTCCCCTACATTTTAGTATTGTATTTCATTTGTTGTAAGAAGTAAAGATATTTTCTTATGCTGAGTGTTTTTGTTTTCTTCCAGAGTTCCCAAATGTCTTCAATTATTTGGAATCACAATAAAAGCAACAAAAATGAAAATTTCGACTTCTTATCACTTTATTTTCAATAAATATCCCTTTGTTTTGAATAAATATTACTTAATATCATATACAGATAATAATTTAATAATCCTGTCAGTTGACTTCCAGAATAAGTTTACTGTCTTATTCATGCTGTGTAAAACTGGATTACAAAAGGAATTTTTCAGTAATTTAAAGCTGTGAAAAAATATATAAATACAACATTCGTACTAGACAGTGAAATCAAATTTTTCTTCGGTGAGCCACTGGTCCAGAAGCTGCAGCAGACATTTGACATACACATAACTGTCCATGTCCTGCTGGAAAGGGGGTAGGCTGCAGTCTCGACGGGCTGTCCGGCCACTCGTCAGCCGTTCCACATCCTGAGTGTACTGGCTGGTTGTCTGCAGCTGAGCCGACAGTTCTGGCATCAGCTCCGACAGCTTCAGCATGTAGCAGCGGAAAGAGGGTAGGTGGTGAGAGACGAGGGGCTGCTGCTCTGCACCCACCAGCTCCGTGATGTTCAGGGAGAGGCAGGAGATGTTGGGAAGCAATCCGGGTTCACTCTGCACAAGACGAACTTGGTTAGTGATGTAGAGTAAGAAAGTACATTTCTGAAGTAGTGTACTCAAGTGCAGAGTGCAAAGTGCAGTCCACTTTATGTCCCTCGATGCTTCCACCTCAACATTTCAGAGGGAAATTTACGGATACTTCTCTTGCCACTGATACACTCCTAACATCAATTAAGGTTCTCCATTAAACAGCCCCTATCCTGACTGTAACCATTTCAGTATTAAAAGCCTAATGCCAAATCTCAAATCAAATTTATTTTTAAAGCACATTTAAAACAACAGCCATTGACCAAAGTGCTGAACAATTTTCAACATAAAAGCAGCATAATATAAAAGCAACATAAAAGCAACATACAACAAGAAGCAATCAGAAATAAAACTCTCACACTGAGTTAAAAGCCAAAGAATTAAAATGTGTTTTAAGACGTGATTTAAAAACAGGCAGTGAGGGGGATAGTAGGATAATATGCAGAGGCAGCTCGTACAAGTGTTTGGGGACTACAACAGAAAAGGCTCGATCTCCTCTAAGTTTTAACCTTGCTCTGGGTACAACTAAAAGCGACTGATTAGCAGACCTAAGAGCTCGTACTGGCTCATGAAGCTCAGCCAAATAACTTGGAGCTAGCCCATGTAAAGATTTAAAATCAAAGGTTAAAATTTTAAAATTGATCCTAAAATGTACAGGGAGCCAATGAAGGGAAGCCAGCACAGGGGAAATGTGCTCTTGCTTGTGTGTTCCTGTTAAAAGACAAGCTGCTGCATTTTGGACTAACTGTAAGCGTGACAGAGAACTCTGGCTAACACCAACATAAAGAGCATTACGGTAGTCAAGATGAGACGAAATAAAAGCATCGATGACTCTTTCAAAATCATTAAAAGACAGGCAGGACTTGACCTTCAATAAAAGCCTCAGCTGGATTAATTTGTTTGTCCAATTTAAAATCACTGTCCATAATCACCCCAAGATTTTTTACAGTGGATTTTATGTATGGACTCAGTGAGCTCAGGTCCATATGGGGGCCAGCATGCGCATTACCTGGTCCAAATAACAGAACTTCTGTTTTTTTTTTTGTTAAAATTTAAAAAATTCAAGGCCATCCATGCTTTGATGTCCTTCAGACAGTCCAACAGTGGCTGTAAAGGAGCCATTTTGTTTCAGGGGCAGATAAATTTGTGTGTCGTCTGCATGAAAATGGAAAGCTATGTCATGCTTTCTTAAAATGGACCCCGGGGGAGCACATAAAGGGAAAAGCGGATAGGCCCGAGAATGGACCCCTGAGGCACTCCACAACGTAAAGGTGCTGAGGACGACACACAATCACCGGGACTGACAGAAAAACTTCTCCTTATAATTCACCCAGCCTCTCTATGAGTACAACAACCTCTGTTTTTATTTTTAAAAATGTCATTATGCCATTATGCCAAATATCCTTTGGATCGTACCACTACTTAATTGCAATTTTTAGTGGAGTACTTCCACTAATTTTAGAAAATCCTTGACTAATGCATGCAAAAGTATCAGTAATGACAGTAGAGAGGCCGCATGTCTTCACCCCTGCAAGTGAACATCTATATGAGGTGTTCTGATAAGCAAATTAATTTAAATACTGTAAGCGCCGAAAAGCTTACGAGGTGGTTCAGAGAGGTCCGTATCTCCTCCCTCATCAGCTGGATGGTTGCATTCAAGGCCCCACGTTTTGTCTCAGTTCTAACAGGTCCACAGGCTGCTTGTGCAATGAGCACGCACAGGACGACGAAGCCTATAGTGACAGAAAGAACACAGTGGAGATTAACTCGATTTGAATGCACACACAAGCACACACGCACAGGCATGATCTGCAGGCAGCAGTAGAGAGTTTCAGTGTTGTGCAACGTCTCCCGGAGAGGCTCAAGTCGTCAAACTGCCTGGTTTAAAATAAGACACAGCAGCACTGTGAAGATGCTTACCAGCACGGCAATCCATGACGCCTCAAGGTTTCAGTCAGCAGCAGGCTCTGATGTGACTCTCTCATCCATCTTTCAAGGAACACTTTTATGAGGACCGCTTAGATAAGGATCAACAACATTTTCCCCTTTGCGTTCATGGTTGTCACAGAAAAAGTCAAGAAAGTTCAGGATTCAGTTTTACATTTTGGGGGTTCCCTCTTAGGATTCATAACATGACTACTGTCAACCAAAAGTCTGATTACATCTTTGACACTTTTTAAAAAGCCACAACACTTACTCTAAGAGGCATGCCTTTGCCGGTCTTTGGTGATTTTATCTTTCATGTTTACACATGTAAATAGAAAAAATACATTTAAAATGAAATATAAAAATGCTTATATTGCTGTCTTTGCGAGGGCCAATTCAAGTTTAAACAATCTCCTTGAGAGCACTGTAGCATTGAGAGAACATTTCAAAGGCCTGACTGAAGGTTAAACCTTGGTTTTAAGGTTTAAGGTTAGCATTAGGTTGTGTTTAAAAGAAGGCGTCTACGGCTCGAGGTAGAAAATCAATACAAAATATTACCTAATGTCAAAATAACTTTTTAAAAACCAGTTTGGATTAGTGCTAGGGGAAATGAAACAATAATGACAGCCTTTCCTGTTTAGTATTATTGTGCTCACCTCTCCAGGTTGTGACCAGGCTCAGTGAATAATTGTTTTTTTTTTTTAAAGAACAGACAAATGGTTTGAATTAAATATTTTATTATTATCAATTTATATTTATATAAGTCATCTAATACAGTATCCAGTCAAAATGGGGCAGCTCAAGGCTGACAGATAACATGGAAGACATCATTCAATATTATAAAATAAATACTTGCAATTATAAATAGATATGGTAAACCTTAAATAACAGACCAATAAATAAATAATTGCATAAATTAGATGTCCAAAGTGTTTTCAGGGATCTTTACAGAGGGTTTTTGCAAAATGCTCCACCCATTCTCTGGAAAAGTGAATCATTCGGAGGCCAGTCTCTTTCTTGACGAAATCGTTTGAAGTTACTATATTTCTGTGGCATGTTTTTGGGATGCTGGTGTTGTTTTGAACTCTGTCTATCAGGTCACCAACTGCTTTGAACTGTTTTTTGAACGCAGTAATGTTTGTGATGAGGTCTTTCTGGTGCTTCTCAGTGAGATCACTGATGATTGTTGGCATGTGATTTTCGAGGTAGTCGGTGATTGCACAGATGGAGGTCTGGATTTCTTCAGTGGTGTTTCCCGTTGTTATTCCCTCAATGGCCTCTAAATGTTTTGAATGTGGTGCATTTTCACCAAACATATGCGTGATCTAGAGAGGGAGTGAGAGTCATTTTGATAAATTCAGTGATGGAGCACAGAGCTCAGAGGCTGTCAGCTGTCATAACTTAATAATGTGTTCGAAATGTCCCTCCATCTACAGTGAGGAGGCAACTTGACTTTGCAGTACCTTTATGTTGTGTTACATGAATTGGCTTCTAACACTGAACACATCTCAAATGAAATTAAATTGCAAAATAATGAAAAAATTGTGACAGCAAGGCTATGTCCTTCAGTGTCACTTTCAATGCATTGTTTGCTTTATAGACTTCAAGTATGAGGTGTTCACTTACGTAATCTGTTTCTGCCTTCCGAAGATGATGCAAAGATAACTCCAGCGTGTCCCTCATCGTACATTCTGGATTGACTGGTTGCGAGGCCGTGAAAGAGATGTGCATCATCACAATGCAGGAAAGAAGGAGCTCTGCAGGAAGTCGTCATACACAAAAAGATGTCATCTGCATAGCAGGTCAATGAGAAGCTTGCTCAACTCTAAGTAGAATCAACAACACCAAGCCAAAAGTCAAGATTTTTCTAAGAGATCAACAGACTGAAGAGGTCAAAATTCTAGCAACACTCGTGTAAAGAACAACTTTATTGTCAGACCAGCGCTTTTTGGCTTGCTGCCTTCATCACATCAGGATCATTCAGATGAAATGAAATGTTCTTTATATTACAGGTGCTGCTGGAGTTTGGATCTCTTCAGACCTTTTCCCTTCTCCATGCATCTTGGAAGTAGCTGTACTGTAAACGTCTAATCTGCCTCCAGAGAGTCATAGACTGAAAGGGAAGGCTGCTTAAAAGCCAATTTCAAATTTCAGGCAGCACGTCTAAAGACTTTCCAGTCCTTCAGCGATCAGGCAGCCACCATAACTGTTGGTAAAGTGGTAAAATGTTAATGTTTGACATATTCCTGTAACAGTAATACTCCTGACATTGTAACATAATTATCGAGGTAATGCCAAAGCATTGTCACACATGGATACTGAAAGTGACTTTGGCATTTTCACTTTTTCTACACTCTTTGAAGGAAAAATATCGAACTTATTTAAGTTTAACTTAAAGCCAGCTTACCTTTACCCAGAGTCATCATGTGATAATTGTCTTTTTGCTGTTGAGTCAATGCTCTTCAACTGGCACACCCTGTGCTTATATATCGAAAGACGGGATTTTTTTGTTGCATGCCATCATTTGGGGGATGACGCCTTTGTGGCATTATCGTCCAAAAAGATCTTGTAGTAAATGTTTCTATTTTGCAATTGTGGGGCCCTGTTCAACCACCACAGTGGTTTAATGTGGGGAGGCAATGCAAACTGACACAGAGTTATCTAAGAAATCTGATGTTTATCAGCTGAATGAAAAAAAACTGTAAACTTTGTTGTCTGAAAAAGTTTAACTGTCAATTGCCACAGAATTTTAAAACCTGTCAACCTGAGTAGAGCTATTCTAGAAACTGTGATCTCATTAAACCTTTGAAAGCATAACATTTAACCTGCACGTAAGAGAGAAATGAAGTGTCCTGGCCTTATTCAACTCTGTTGTTTGTGGAATAAAACAGGGTTTGCCCATTTCCTGCCCTTCATCTGTAATTTGCAGTCCTGTTTCCATGGACCTGTGACGACATTACTGATATCCAAATTTTGAGTCATGTTATCAGTCATATTGTTGTGACTCATGTGTTCACCATGATGTGAAAATTCAAAGTATAGCCTACTTTATTTGATAATGAATTTTCTAATAACATTAGTCCAATCTCTGAGACATGTTTGCGGATGGCACCAGCATCATCAGCCGGATTTCGAGCAATGATGAGAATTCATATCAGAAGGAAATCAACGGTCTTGCAGGCATTGCCCAGGACAGGAAGGCTCTGCTGTGGGTGATTAAAACCACATGGAACAGCATTGGCACCCATCTACTGGGCATCAGTGATACAGGTGAGGTGAGGTGCCTGCACAGCACCCAAAAGGTACGAGAAGACAATATCCATCCCAGCCACAGCCTGCTCACCCTGCTGCTATCTGCCAAGTGATACAGACGTTTCTGCTGCTGTACCACCAGACTACAAAGCAGCTTCTTTCCTCAGGCTATAAGACCCCTCAACTCATCCCCCACACTCCACCATGAAAGAGATTGATTTTTAGGATTTCGTCCATTTATATCATTTTTCTTTTGTGAGCAGCATAAAGGGACTACAACTTGTATTTTGTTATACAGTCCCGTGTTGTACAATGATTAACAAATGGACCTTGTGCCTTGAATCTTGAGATACTTTTATTGTGAACACACCACAGGATGTTTGCTCCTCATTCTTTGATTTGCCTTCAGGTGTTATTGGCAAAACTGAGAGCACAATAGATCTTTTCCTGAAGTACCACCACAAGGTTGATCTCCTAAGACCTGAACTCTTGCATGGCATGCATTTTTAATTTCTCTTTGTTATTTGGGCTGATTGAGACCTGATGAGAGTAAAAACAAAGAATTATCAGTATATTATTATTCTTTATATATTATATATGTATTATATAATGTATTCTATTCTATTCTATACATTATTATTAGATATATTATTATTATTATTGTTATTATTATTATTATTATCATTATTAGCAGTATAACGTCCTCGTATGTGGACACCAGGCCCTTGTAGAGCAAAATTGTTGTCTAGACCACAATACTAGGTCTAGACAAGCCAAAATATGGTGTCCACATACGTGGAGGCCAGGTCCTAGGAGGTTAAGATTTTTGGTTTTTGGTGAAATGTTGGATAGATTGGCATGAAATTTGCCACATTCATACTGACATTCAACATGATTCGTTATCACTCTGGTGCTCCCCTAATGACATTCCCAGCAGCCTCAGCTGCAAATGTAGGCATGCTAACATGCTAAGGTAAGATGGTGGTCATGGTAAACATTATCATAGTATAGATAAATAAGACAATGCAAAGTGTGTGTTATTGTACTAGAGGGTGCCAGTGAGTTCAACTTAGATTTGTGCAGTTGGATAAATAGAGCATTTTTCACAGCAGAAAACACGGGTGAGTATAAACAAGTTTTCCAAAAGTTTTAGCAGTGTCCCTCACACAGACACTGCAGCCCACACTCAATGCAGTGTCCCTTGCATGAGCCCCGGCTGTTGCCAGGCAACTGACAATCCTTTGTAAACAGTAAACACCAGGAGCCTTTTCCCTGAAAGCCTGACCAAACTGACCACACACTGCATGCATGCAGCTGCAGCATTTCTCTTCTACTGTATGTTACACATGTCATACAGTGGGTCTAGTTCCTCTTGACAGGCATGAGCTCAGACACACTTTCTGCTGTGTTAGAGAAGAAGATTCGCCAGCTGTGTCTGAGTGACTTTCCTTGTGGATATGGCAGCTGGGTGAGTTTTTTTTTGTCTGCTGTAAATTTGTTACAGTGTTTTACAGTGTAAGATACTAATAAGCACACTTTTTATGTTCTCAGAGGAGGACAAAAAGCAGTACAGAGGGAGCAGAGACAGAGGAGACAGATGCGCTCATGGATCTACTGAGCTGTCCTCACTCTCCATGGATATGTGATGAATCCTGGAGCCCTCAAGCTCCGGCCCTGAGACAGCTGGCTGTGCTCACACCTGAACACCTGCAAACTGACTTCATTCACAGTTACTTTTCTACACTTCGTATTGTGGACGAAGGGGTGAGTTTGCTGTTTCTTTTCCTGCAGCCTGTTGCCTGCTGTATTTTACATTTGAGTCAAGCCACTCACCGGTTCCCACCTGACCTGGATTCGATAAAACTGGTAGAATAACATTACCTATTTTGGTGCAGTGTTATTCTATGAATAATAATATATTAGAAATAAAAAAAAAACCTTATTAAAATCTTATTGCAGGCTTGAAATCAGCAGTTCAAAGTTTCCATTTTAAAATGGTCCTTTATTCGCTTCTCAGAGCAAAATGGAGTATCTATGCATTCTTATATCTAAGTGCATCATAAAACCTACAATACTCACAGCTTGACCATATTGCTCCGGCTGAAATAAGCACAGATAAACCATAGGAGTGGTGGAGAAACCAGAGAACAAAATGAGGCACAATAGATCTGCCATAAAACCTGTTGCCCTGGTGCATGCTGGGAGGCTTTCCACAACACCTACCCTCCCAGAACGCTAGAATATGGTATTTGTTATAATCCCAAAACTTGTCAGAGCATCCCTAAATGTAAAAAATCTGTCATAGAAGCCCCAAAAGTGGTATTTGTTGTAATCCTGAAGGTAATTACAGCAAGTTCCAAATCTAAAAGTCTGTCATATCATCCCCTAAATCCCAGAATGGACAAGAAATAAGCAGAGGATACCAAAAATAAATCATATTTTCAATTTTTTCCTCTGATGGCTGAGGGTCTCTGAGCAATTCCTTAGGTCACATGGGGGACATGGTCACAGGTCACATGACCTTGTTCAAGACACAAGCAACAAAGTCAATTGATGCTTAATGCTTTAAGATGACTGTGAAAAGCTGTACGTGATGTTCGTGTTGCGTTCAGGTATCAGTCATCGATGATGGCCTGTTGAAGTTTTCAAAGCTGCAGGAATTGGTGCTGAGTGCCAACATAATCTCAGAAATCCCTGCAGAAAACCTTCCCAGCAGTTTGAAGGTGAGTCACAGTCATGCACCAGCTTGCTCTTCAGCTTATCAGATAACAATTGAATCATGAAAAGTAAAACAATGTTGCTCTTTTTACTTTTGCATCACATCAAAGACATCACTGGTTGAGATGTGTCCTTTAGTGCAACATTCATAGATGACGGTTTTAACTCTTAGATGAAAGTGTTGCACATGTTGTGATGTGGTTATGATTTGATCTGTTTGATTGTAAATTTGTTCCTTTTAAAGATTTTGGAGCTACGTGCCAACTGGCTGTCCTCTCTAAACAGTCTCACGAGCAGTCCACCTCCTCACCTACAATACTTCGGCCTGGGCTCAAATAGTCTGGGTTCTCATGAAGACGTCTCTCATCTGACAGGAAGACACTGGTACACACACACACACACACACACACATACACACACAGGAAGTGAGCTGGTTTTGAAAGAGGCAAACCAAAACCAGGTTAAACAACAACTCAGGCAGGACTGTATTTTTTTTATTGTTTGTAAGACAATGACATCACACCACATCGCATCATGATGTGTCATGGTACATTTTTCCACCTGTGAGAGATTTCACACATTATGCTAATGCGATGACAGTATCTCTGCTTGAATGGTGACACCTACTGAGGCAGCACTGGAAGGTTTTCCGTGAGCTGGTGATGAAAAAGGGATGGCTGCAGTTGATGCTCTGAGATAAAAATCTTTTGATCCTGCTTAAAAGAACACATCTACTAATTGTGGTTTCAGTGTGGGCAGCAAAATTACAGTAACTCTCCCATTTTGTCATCTGATATCAAAGCATTGCAGGTTTGCGTATATCAAAGCTGGGAGGCATGGTCAAAATTACTGGTGTTTCCTGATGCATTTCAAGAGGCAAATACCTTGAAACACTCCAGGAAGATCAGCTTGCCAAATTGTTATCATGTTAGTAAGCCATTGGGGAAAATCCTTTCTTAAGATATCCTGCTTCGTCATCAATTGAACAGTCAAATCAAATACTACACATCCTGTGAGGACAATTGTGTATTGTTCTTCATGACGCTGGAGAATCTTTGACAAAGTTTGACAAAACGTTTTTTTTCTTTTCTCATCATTGTTCATTCCTGGTGGAGTAGAGACGAGCTTTCACATCTTCATGTGCAGGAATTCTGGGACGCAACTGTATTTAAATTAATAAAGAAAATGACAAAAACAGACCAGTTGAATTAATAAAACAACACAAAATTCAAATGAATAGAACCTTTTACAGAGATCTGGGGTTGAATTGGCCACATGGACTCACCTGTTTAGTATTTCTATACTTCTGTTAACAGATATCTGGCCTGAACACACACAGTTTGTGTGTTGCATGGTTGCAATGGTTTTAATTCTAAATCACTATAAAGCCTTTTCAAATATTTCTTTTCCAGCTGCACATAATAGGTAATGATTTAACAGCAGCTCATTTTTGCTATGCTATCTGTGAGACCATGTCTATTTGTGAATTAAAAGGAAAAATTTTCTGTCTCTGACTTCAGGCCACATCTGGTGTGTTTGGACCTGAGCGACTGTGAGTTTCAGGACCAGCAGGCTCTGCTGAACGCCTTGAGCACGCTCCCCTGCCTCAGGTCGCTGGTGCTGGAGGGAAACCCCTTCACTCTTGCATCGTGCTACCCGGGTTTTACTGTGGACAGTCTCCCACGGCTCTCTTTCCTGGACGCCTCATGGATCTCCCCTGAGGAAAGGCATCGTTTTAAGGGCTTAGCCAAGATGAGCGGTGAGACTGTGCCATCAATTAGTATATCTGAGTCCTCTGAATGTAAAATTTTGTTTGTTTGTTTTTCCAATTTCCTAAGTTTGCAGCTCTGTCATTTAATCCATATCAAGAGCATGGTTACAGTTTATAATATCAGGATTATTTTCTTTGGTACAGCCCTGATAGTGGACCGGGCATCAGCCACAGTGAGCGTGGGCAGAGTGAAGGGAATCCCAGACCCAATGATGGGTGTGGATGAAAACACTCCAGAGTTCCCTGTCGTCACCTTCAGCTATTTTATCACATATGATTTCATTTGTCTTCAAAAGCCTGTTAATCCGGTGACGTATCCTTCACACACTTTTCAGTCTTTTTACCTCTCTTGCACATTTAACACTATCCAGAGTGCCACATGTGAAAAATGAATTCAAAGCAAATGGGTTTTTGGCATTATTTTGGGTTTCAAATGGGATTTTTTTTTCCATTGTATTCTGGCATCTCATGACAGTTTTGAGTTCAATTTTATGAATGGCAATAATAATTCATGTGTATCTGAAAACATTTATTTCACAGATTGGTGTACATTTGTTCAAGTCTGTCTTAAAACAGTACTCATATGACCAAATGTACATTTCAAGACTTGCTGTTATTGCCCATACTGGCTGCAAAGAGATCCTTCTTAAAGCAAAGGGTAGCCAACAGTCCTCATTCTGTGTGTGGTTTCAGTAGTAGTAGTATTCATTTATGAATGTTAATTACTTCATATTGTATGTTTAATCTGTGTTGCTTTTTGGATATCAAAGACTGTTCTTTGTTTAGTCTTCACTGTGAGTTAAACCAAACAGGTCTTCCAAAGTTACAGTCAGTTTGAGTATGAAATTCCCTCTTTGTTATACAATCCCTCCACTGCACCTCAGCAAGGAAACAGTGTCCGAGGAAACAGAAAGGGGCACTTTTGTACAAAAAAACGTTGGAAAATACTCAAACTGCAATTGTCACACTAATGCATGAAAGCAATTGTGTTACTGTTGATTGGCTGCACAGAAATGAATACATTTTCACTATATTTTAAAGACTTTTTCTCTCCTATCTTTTTTGGACACTGTTCACAGAAATTGGATAGCGAGTCTAAATTGGACACAGCAGCCACAGCACATGTGACAGAAGACGGCCCCAGTGACGCCGACATACATTCAAACAAAAACTGTGAGGAAGAAACATCCAAACCAGACGCACACAACTTGTTGGTGTATACTGAGGAAACCTGCCATGACAGTACACGTGGTAATAACACTTGCCTACTGGAAGCAGTTATTTATATAGAAAGATTACAACAACCACAGGTTTTCATTGGATGTCATTCAGTGCAGTGCTGTAAAGGAGTCTGGAAATAATGTCAGTATAACGCTTGGATTTATATAATTTTATTAAACTGGGATTCACTTTTTCTTATCATTTTCTGTGGAATTGAAACAGAAGAAATGTACAGTCAGAGCAGCCACTGAAGAGTTGCGCACACCATGAAGCTGAATGACTTGTTTCTGTGGTGGTTTTATGTGCTGTACCAACTGTGTGCCAGACTTTCACTTGTGTTTTTCTCTGATATCTTTTTCTACAGTGTCAAGACACAGCACATCAAAGCTGACATGGTCAGAGTGCATCGACTTCAGTGACACGCAAACGCACATTGTTAGAGACCTAAGAGGCTTTAAGAGATTCCTCAATCAAGGACTTTATCTTAGTATAGAGGAGGAAAAGGTAGAGAAAATGAAGTTAGAGAGGCAAATGTTAAGATACAAAATGTGTTAGGACTCATATTCTGCCATTTGAAATTTTAGGTGCTGTCATGGCCTGCAATTTCGGAAGATGTCGCATCGGCCAAACTCAGCCGAACCGTAAAAGAGAAGAAAGGCAGGAAAGGGAAAGAGGTGATCTGATCTTTTAATTCGCACTGAATCATAAACTGTAGACACCCCTTGCATTTGTCAGCAGTCAGCCATGAGTTAAAAGATTTATTGAATCTGGATTGCTCTTTCACAGAAAAACCCCTCCTCTCAGAAAGCAAGATTACTGAAAACCTGTGTCTGTTGCTACGGCAACTGATATGCTATGTTATTTTTATTTTTACCTCTGATCACCGTCTGACTTTTATGCTCCTTCAAACTGCTGTGGCTGTTCCTCGTCTCATTATATCAAGTAGTATATCTGTTTTTTTTTTCTTAGTATCTTTATTAGTATTATCTGCTGGTGACTCAAGAGGTTCAATAAATGCAACCTCACAATGAGAAGCCCTGAGATGAGAAAGTCAAATTCAGATTAATCTGTACATAAATTAGAGGGGAAGAGGAGATCAGTATAGGGGGAAGGTGTTGTAATTTTCTTACCTATAATCTGACTGGTTGGAGAGCAGATCAGGGTCTTGTTTTCTCTTAATGGTCTTAATGGAACTTGCTTGGTTTTTTTTATTTGCATCATCCATATGCACATAAATAAAACCAGAATTCAATGACAGACCCGTTGTCATACAATAATGTATGTAAAGTTCACCTTTACATACATTATTTAATAAGTGATACCAATTTAATAGTGTTGTAATGTCTTGACATGTTGTGGGCAGGGTCTTGCAGTTTTTTCTGAGTCAGTGGACAGTTCAAAAGAAACATTAATCATCATGGAGAGCGCTTTGCTTTTTGTACAAAGTAAAACATTAGATTCAGTCCACTTCACAACCCCAATAATTTACATGCCTGTGGTCAATAACATGCATTAACATTTATCGCTCTTGTAGCGCTCATTTGTTTGTAATGTGCTGTTTAGCCCTTGATTTTACTGTCACAAGCCATGAGAGTCACAGTTTATAAAAACAGTGAGGATTATTAGAAATAGTCAACAGGCGAATCCACATCAGCTCTGTGTAGATGTTACAAGATGAAATTGGACTGCATCTAAACATCATCATTTCATGTCTTTGATATTTTCCCCAGTCTCCAGTCAAACCTGGTTCCACCAAAGAAAAGTTGAAAGATAAAAAGAAGAAATCTGTACCAGAGCTGGTCCAGGACACCCCCATCAGAAGAATCATTGGCTCTGTCCATGTCCCCCTGCAGAGTCTGGTCAAAAGAGGTCAAAAGGTTGATGTCCTCTGTGATCTTGGAGCTCTGCTTGCACAGTCTGAGGCAGAAGCTACGCAAACACTTGAAAAGGCAAGTTTACCTGCCAACAGAAATATAAGTTGTCGTGATAAATTGTCCGACTGACATGTTTTTAACTCATCTTCAGGATCTGGGAAAGAAAATCAAAGAGGATAAGAAGGAGGACAAGGAATCAAAGCACAGAGGAGGCAGTGGTACGAGACAGAAGAATGCAGAAGCTTCAAAAGGTTTGCTCATTTTCTGGATAACAGCATTATAAAATAGTGTAAAATATGTCCAGAATGGTGTTGTTTAGGCTGACCTAAATACTGTAGTTTGTGTGGTTTATATCTGGTAGTGAATATTACTGAAGAAGACTAAAAATGAGTGGCACACTGTAAATCTTTAACATTCAGTGTCGTGTAGTCTGCTTACAATCCTGAATCCTGTTTGATGTTGTCTCCCGCAGGCAAAGGAAAGGGAAGGAAGCAATGCGAGATGGACGTCCTCACACACAGCTCTGTGTCTGTCCAACTGGAACCAGTCACTGTGGAAGTGAGTGTGAAGCTTGAGAAATGGCAGTCTGCATCTGAAGCACACAAACTAATGCAGAACTCCTAAAGCCAACAGCTTCTTTGAGCAGCTAAGCCAGGTTTGCTTTTTTTTTTCTTCAAAATCTGAATTATTTTAATCCTGGACTCCTATTGAACTTTATCAACCCACGAGACAAACCCCCAAAACATACAAGGTTTCCCTGCATTTCCTCATTACTGCTTTCTGTAAACATACTGTGGAGTTGAACTGCATGTTAATCACAATTTGATGTAGGCTGCAGCTATTAAAAGGGAGACAGTGTGCTGCACTATAGTATATGGGAGTGTTGTAAATGTCAATAAAACCACCAACAAAATGGAAAGTTTGGCTACAGTCTGAAGGACATTTGTTTCCACCACATGGAGACTATTAGGTCACCTGGACAAACCAAGCAGCCTGGTCCAGCTGACTAATGGATGACAACTGATGATGAATGAATTCCAACCAAAAATACTAAAAATACTAAACCTGGCTGTGGTCCAATTTGAAACCTCAAAGTTGTCACAGTACGTGATAAATATTTATGTTCTTCACACATGATCCAGAGATAAATTTCTTTAGGGGACTTTCTCAAGATGATGCAGTTACAAGATAACTGCAGCAGGCTGAACAGCCATGGAAACCTACTCTGAACATGGACACAAGTGGTCTAAAACATGCTCCTGAGCTTTCCTTTCAGCATTCATGAGTGTTAATTACTTCATATTGTCTGTTTAATCTGTGTTGCTTCTTGGCTGGGATATCACAGATTGTTCTTTGTTTAGTCTTCACTGTGAATTAAAGGGATCTGTGCTTAATGTCTTGGAAATGCTGATTTACTGAACAGGCAAAGTGAAGAAATGTCCCGTAGATGTCAACCCCCAGTGGCCCAAGTCCACACTGTGTCAGCTGGTTTATGGGAATCTGATTAACTGCAGATTTGCATTGAAATATTGTGCTTACACAGTACATGCTCTTATCTTCTTTCTTTTTAAATGACCACAAACTGACATGCATCAAACCCAGCAGAGGCTGTAGGAGTACTGGTTGGTTTCTGGTTCTCTGCATACAGAGTTATTATATGAAGTGTACTTTGTGTGTGTGTGCTTCAAACTCAGAGACCACAGTGCTTTCATTTGAACAATCAACACAGATGTTTGATTTTTAAGTCATACATAAATTTCATTTATTAT
This sequence comes from Chaetodon trifascialis, assembly GCF_039877785.1. Classification (NCBI taxonomy): domain Eukaryota; kingdom Metazoa; phylum Chordata; class Actinopteri; order Chaetodontiformes; family Chaetodontidae; genus Chaetodon; species Chaetodon trifascialis. Next base: position 9,364,856 of record NC_092061.1, on the reverse strand, counting down.
CATACAGATATTCAAAACATTTTTTAGAGAAATGCCAAGTGTTTCATTGTTTCATACAGAAATGATCTTGTAATTGAAAAGAAACTTTTTGGAAAGGCCCTTTCACTGGAACTAAGGGGTGACAGTAAGTGTGAAGTGCTTGAAGTTTTACTGCTGCTTTCTTACATCATCTTTCAGCAGTTCCTTCATGAAGAGCATAAAAAAGTTCATATTAAAGCCAAACAAAAAGGGTTTCACGGCGTCACTCCAGGAGAGAGTGAACAAATGTCTCCCTGTGATTACCCCTCACAAAATGACACACATACTATCAAACTTCTAAAGAGTACATAGTATTTCCAGACATAAAAAAATAAACTATAGCTCACCGATTTTTTGCGAAAACTGACATTTGTTTTTCAATCAAGTAATTTACAGTTTCAAATAAACAGCTTTAATGATTTAACTATATTATCTTTGTAATCCCCCAACAAGCTGTGCAAACAATGTTAGGATACTGATAAATTAAATGATTTGAAGAAGACCATCGCTTCTCCCATAATGATACATCCACCTACACTGTCCTCACACACGCACGCACGCACACACACACACACACACACACACACACACACACACACACACACACACACACACACACACACACACACACACACACACACACACACACACACACACACACACACACACACACACACACACACACACACACACACACACACACACACACACACACACACGCCCGGTATATCAACCAGTTTTTCCTCCAAAGTCATTTACAATTACAAATTGTCAACTGTTATATATTATTTTTCTGGATGTTGGTATATTTGGAGAGAGATTCTGAGAAGACCATTCTCCTATAAGAGCGCTTAAGGACTGGCGTGGACAATAAAGACGCTTGGCAAAAACAAGCACAGGAAATGCACACATACGAACCAAAACCCCAAAAGCACCGCATAACCTAACAGGATGTGCAAAAATAGTGATTGTGCGAACGAGGGTGATATAGGCTTCAAAAGGTCTGGTCATCATTACAGGATTCGGTCCAGTGGCCAAAGACCTCACAGATGTCGCAGTAGGGCCGTTCTTCACCTTTATTGCCATGGTAGGTGGTGTGTGGAGGCGAGTCGGGCATCTGCATTTGTGTGGGACAGTCCTCGGTGTCATGGAGGTCGAAGCAATCGCAGATGTCACAGAACAGCCTCGGGGGAGGCTTCTTCTTCATGGGTTCCTTGTCGTGGCTGCAGGGAAAAAGAAAGCAGCTCCATGTGTAACTGACTGTCCAGGAATGGAAAGAAAAAATCTGAGTTGCACTGCAACTCAGCTGTGGATGGGACTTACCTATCATAATTATCCATTTCACTTGGATTATTCCCATTGAGAGCAGCAGCTGCCATTTTCTCCAATTTGTCCTTAAGTTCCTCGTTCTTCCTCTGGAGGTCAACGATGACTGAATTCAGGAACTCAATCTGTGAAGGAGATGCACGACAGTAGCATCAGTGCTGCTGCTGATGAGTGATTTTCTCACACAATACATATTTTAAAAACTGATATAGGGTCTCCCTGTGAAGCTTATTCATTGCATTATGTGCCAAGACTTTTCCTCAATCCCATGACAAGGACTATAGATGGTATGACAGTAACTATGTCTCGCCACATCCCCCAAATACTGAACCCAATCTTGACTACAATGAAGAATTGCCATTGTGAATTGTCAGCCAAAGAAAAATTGAAGCTTGGAATGAGTCATTAAAGAGTCAGTAAAATACCCACTTGTCATGAGTGTCCTACTGACTACAAGTTATCTGTAACAGATCTGACGTCTGCTAAGCATGCATCATAATTGCAACTTTGCATAAGAGAGAGCTTAATGAGCGCTGAGGGTGTTCACAAACCAAGCTTGACTCATCTTTGGAAGACAGCTTGTAGTTTTGACACAAACTATAATGTGAACCACTGGATGAAACATAAAAGCCAAAGTGACAGTGACAGACAAACATGCACAAGTGAAGCTGATGAAAAACATTAACAAACCGCTGCCTGATGGCGGTGTAGCATTGCCAACATCAGAGACAGGGCAGAGGAGTTGGGATTTAAGAAAGAGAAGGAAAAAAATTGAGATTCAAATTAGCACCCACTTACTGCCAGACCACACACCCAAATCATCACCGACGCAGATGAAACAGTATAACATTTAAAATAAACAGAGGCAGGAGGTTAAAAGTAAGAAGGTTCTGAGAATGATGACACACGCGATCGTCGCACCACTGTGGGTGAGATGCTCCAACACGACCGTGATACTGAGTCATGAGTCATGTCAGTCACTGAATTAGGTCAGAGACTCAATGCTTTTAAAGAAATTTCAAATCTTTCAAATTTAACCCCTTTCACCTCCATAAAACATTATACTGTAACAGCTACGTGAGTCAACAGTAAACTGTAAAATTCAGAGTCTACTGCTAAATCAGTAGTATTGGTTAGTAAATGTCTGAGTAAGCAGCACAGTCATTTCACAAACAGCATTCAGTAAGACTGTTTCCGTACACCTGCCCCAAGTACAATGAAAATGTAAATGAGACCAAGTTATCCTTAAACCAGATAAATTGTAAGGGTCAGGGTAGGGAAGCATCTTTACACCGAATGTATGAATGGCAAAAACCCTCAACCTATCCAGGCCTATGATTGGTGTTCTTCAGGATGAGAGGAGACATACACACCTGACTCTCTGCAGTCTCCTTATCCTCCCTTAGCTGGTCCAAAACTGCATCACCTGGAATGCAGGAGTAGACGAGATAACCTTGTTTTCATTTGCGGTCACCTCACAGAGGACTTACCTCAGTGCTATCAGATATATTAGTTGTGGTCATGAGTTAAGCCCACTCTTACCTGAGGACTTGTTGATGGCGTCGGGCCCTGCAGCCAGGTCCTTCTCCAGTCTCAGAACACACTCCTGTAGTTCAGCCTTGTCTCGCTCCAAGGCCTGAATTGAGCCCTGTAGTGTCTTAACTGAGGCACTTTCCCCACGCATTACAGCCAGCTGTGAAGAAAACAACCCATGATATTCAATGTGTTAGGACAAAATCTAACACGACCACAACTAATACAACAGACAGCATTTTTAAGTTCTAAACGTGTCTTAAAAGGATGAACGCGTAACATCTATTTTGAACCTGCGACAAGAAACGTGTCACTAGGTTTGCACTGGCAACACGATTTTTTTTGGCCTAGAAGTGACATTCTGTCACTCTGAAATACAGGAAATGTCCCAGCAAGGTCTGCAGTTTTTTTTTTCTTTTTTTGATTTGTTTACCAACTGTGAAAAGGAAATGACACTAAAAGTTAGAGATATATAACGGATTTAAGAGGCATATGCTGTTAAAGCAACAGGCAATGAAAAAACCAATAAGTAGAAGTTTGCACTTGTATATCTTTATGTGCACACTCATAAAAGCTGCTGTTGCACGCTCCAAAATCTTAATTTGCTTGAATTCATTTTGTACAAGCTCAACAGTTCTGTCAAAAAGAGAGAACCATCGTGTATTCGATTCTCACCTCGCTCCTCAGGTTTTCCACCTGCTGGTCCTTTTCTGAAATTAAGGCACTGTTTTTATGGATGGACTGTTGGAGGGTGGCCTTCTCCTTCTCAAACTGCTCCTTCAAGGTGCTCTCACTGTCAAATACACAATACCAAATAAATCTCAGAGGTTAAGCACACACCACAGGTTGGTGTGCAGGATTTTTTTATTGAACTTAAACTTAATGTGACCATACCTTACTTGTTCCTAATTATCTGCCTACACATATGAGGCTAATATATTTGTACTATTACATGACAATGACCGACATCACGTAATATTAGAGGTGTGAAGTACCTGAAGGCATTATTTGGCAGGCTTTGAAGGAAAAGAGCAGCATGAAATATCAGTCATGGGTGAAAGCATTTGTGCTTATTTAGGCAACAGGCTTTAAAATGTTGTTGAAACTGCAGAGATCTGAGAAGCTGCCAGATCATAAAATGATAGTGCATTCTCTTACCTTTGCTTCAACTCTTTCAACTGTTTTTTGAGTTTTGAGTGCTCATCCTTGAGCTAGAAAAAAAAAATCATGGTCAGCAGATTAATAGTTGAAACGGAAAATGCTCTGATGCTTGTAGGTTAATGTAACATCCTTTTTAAAATAAAGAAGTGTTTAAGTGCTGCACCTTCACTAGATCACCCTGGCCTTTGTGATTGTTATCAAGCTCCCGAGTGAGCTTGTTGTTCTCATCTTGCAGCATCTGCAGGGACTGCGTCTTCACAGAATCTGCTTCTTTAAGCTCCTCGCTGAAAAAATACAAACGTTAAAGTCATCATGAAATTCTTACAACTCATGTAGACGATATATTGGAGCCCAAATTAAGGATCTACTCACATTTCCCGGCACAGACTCTTATTCCTCTCAGTTTCTGTACCAAGCTGTTCTTTGGATACATTCAGATCTTCTTGGTACTTGGAATTCTCTTTCCTCAATTTCTTTAGCTAAAAGCAATAATGGCAATTATATTTATTGTGGCAGCTAACAAGACACCAAAGATTTCACTGAAAGCTTACATTATGATTTTCTATGCAAAGACCCGTCTCTTACCTGGGTCTGCATCTCCTGCTTGGAGCTCTGGAGCTCTTCCACCAGAGACTGGGCTTCGTTCTTCTCCTGTATCAAACTGGCTTTCTCTTTTGTCAGCTGTTCGAGAGCCTCAGCAGTCTTGCCAGAGGCCTCTGTAGCCTAAACGGTGCATGAGCAGGATATTTGCTTAGAACAACACATTTCAAATCAAGAGCAGCAAATGGTTGGTTGCGATCAACACTTCATGACCTCAACCAACCACCAACCAGAATAAGAAATTTGCAGGTCAGTGCTGAATTTCTTCATAATGCATTGTTGGACTTCAACCAATGATCTCATTTCAATATTATTTTTTAAATTATCTGCATGCTTAATGAGAGAGCCATCGCAATTACTGATTTTGAATCATTTATCCAAATCTCTGTTCACTGCAACTTTCAATTTTTCAAGTGCATTCTGGTTGATAATTAACAACAGAAACACTACACTAAGGAGGAAAATAATTAGTAGACACTCTACAACCTGTGGCCTCAGAACGGATACTGACAACCCATTCACGTACGTTTTGTCAGATAAAGCAGATTATTGGTGCTATAATCTCTAGAATCTCTGCAATAATAATATACGATAAAAACTAATTTCAAAGCGATATGTTGATAGACTACCACACCTTTTTTTTAACAAGTCCTATTGACATTAATCATGCAAATGAAATAGGAAACACCATCAGATGGTGGTGAGTGTGATAAAGATCAACCTTAGACCTACATAACCACGTAACCCATAAGAATTTTGCCTCATGTTAGATCACGTTATAAGCCCACAGGCAAAGGCTGGGAGCTAAGGGTAAATAACAGCAGTTAGTAAATGGAAGATGAAAGTTAGACACGCAAATAAAAGGAAAGGGGAAAGGGAAACAAACCAGCAAGCATGCAGTGAGTAGGTGACATAGCCCCAGCCACTCTAAGGTACGTGTGACAGTGATTACTACTGGAGGAGGAATACCTCAAGCTGCTTAGAAATGGCATTTTTTAGTTGGGACTCGAGCTGCCTGACTTGCTGGGTAGCTTCATCCCTCTCCGCCTGCAGGGCTTCCTTCTGAGCTGTTAGATTTGAGATGCTGGTGGATATCTCATCCTTTACCACGGCGGAAGCAGATACCTCCTCAACAGCATTCTTGTACTGCTTTTCCAAAAGTTCTTTATCAGACTGTAGGCCCTTGACTTCAACCTCTAGCTGTTTCTGTCTTGTGTGCAACTTGTCTAACTCTCCAAGGAGGCTTGATCGTTCTGCGAGCCAGTTTTCTTGGCTTGTGTGGAGAGAAGAAATGTCCTGCTCCAATTTACACTGTCCAGCTAAAAGGTCCTTCTTCTCTGTGGTCAGGAAGGTCATCTGTGTGCCCATCTCTTCAAGCTTAGATACCAGCTGTTCTTTATCTTCTGTCAACTGTCTAGTTTCTTGCTCTCGCTGCTTCAATTGTGTTTTCAGAGCCTCTATATTCACCATAGAAGACTGATTTTGCTCATCAACATTCTTAAGGTTAGAAGAAATCTCCTTATTTTCTTGGGTAACTTTGAGTAATGTTTTCTGGAGCTCCTCAATTTGTTTGGAAAGTCCATCCTTGTCAGATATGGCTTTCTTCCGTTCACTGGATTCATCCTGTAGCTGGGTCTCCAGAAGGTGCTTGGCCTCTGACATCGATTCAGTCTGACATTTCAACTCCTGGATCTCCTGAAGCAGCTCCTGGGCTTCTTTCTGCGAGGACTGCACTTTTTCGTCAGCCTCAGCCTGCAACGACTGCAGACGCTGGCAATCTTTTGTAAGGTTATCAATCTGTTGAGCAGATTCTAAACTGCCTTTCTCAAAGTCCACCTTCAGTTTATTGTGCTCTTGAAGCAGCTCAGTTTTGCCCTTTTCAAGAATTCCAATATCAGAATTGCATTTCTGCAGTTCATTTTGTAGATCAGCCTTTTCTCGTTTCAAAGAGGTCATCTCTGCTTCGATCTCGTCTTTTTGCCGTTTGGTTTCCTCTAAAATTATTGTTAATTGAGACTTCTCTTGAATATAGACAGCACTATCTCTGGAGTAACTATCCAACTGCTCCTTAGTTGTTCGGATATCACCAGCTAGCTTATCGCGCTCAGTGGACAGAGCATTTTTCTCAGATATGGCTTTTGTGTGCTTCTCTTCTAATTCTCCTTTCTCTCCTGCCAAACGCTCATAATCCATTTTGTGCTGCTCTAGTGCCGATTCCAGGCTCATCTTTTCTTTTCGTATGGCATGAAGAGCCATCTCAGTTTCAGAATTCTGAAGGCGACATGCTTGTTTCTCTTGCTCAAAAGACGATAATGCATCTTTAAATTTCTCATTTGACTGAGACAGTTGTTCAGCTGAGACTTGAAGCTTCTCCTTTAATTCGTCCATCTCTCTGAGGAGCTCTTCCTTCTCACTGCAGACTCTTCTTTGGATTGCAAGTAAGTCTTCTTTCTCCTGCAGAAGGTGAAGCCTCTCAGAATCCGTCACCTGATTGCTTGTCTTGAACTCTTCAAGCATCTGGGCCAGGCTCATTTTTGAGGCCTTAAGTTCTTCACATTCACGGACAGAGCTCTCCAGTTCTTTCTTTGTAACACTAAGCTTATTCTGGAGATCCTCCTTCACTGTCTCATGGCTTTTTTTATCCAACACAGCAGCACTGATTTCAGAGGACATCTCCACCTTCTCTTTTGTTAATGTTTCTGTGAGGGCCTGCAGCTGCGTATTCTTCATTGTAAGATCTTCCTTTTCTAAGTTCAAGGATTTAAGCTTTGCCTGCAACTCAGCATTTTTAGCATCAAGAGATTTTTTGGCATTTCTAGCTGAATCTCTCTCTAAGATTAAATTATCCCTCTCACATGTCAGCTTTGACCTGGTTTCATTCAGGTCGTCTTCAAGTCTGTTCTTCTCTCTGCATACATTTTCATAATCCTCAAGTAGTTGCTTCTTTTGAGCCTCAGTTTGGTGGAGGTCCTGCTGATGCTTCAAGAGCAAGTCATTCCTTTCTGCATTTTGTCTTTGAAGGTCCTCGATTTGGGCCTGGTGGTCACTTTTAACTTGCTTCAGGTTCTTGTTTTCAGTCTGTACTTCTTGAAGAAGATCTTTGAGCTTCTCCAACTCCTTGTTCACTGAGGTCTTTTCTTCGTGTGAGCGCTTGCTGTTGGCAAGTAGTTCCTCCTGATTTTTTGAAAGCTTATCTCTGGTTTTTAGCAGCTCTTCATTCTGGACTGAAAGCTCCCGGTGACCAATCTCAAGGGCGGAGAGCTTAGTCTGCACATCTGAAAGCTGTTTCTCCAATTTGCCTTTCTCAGCCTTAGCATCCTTACTTTCCTTACACATATTTTCCAGATCTAGATTCTGCTTTTCCATTTTTTTGGACAAATGTTCAACATCATGCTTGTAGGAGTCAAGCTCAGCAGAAAGACACTGGGAAAATAAAGTTGAAAGAAAAAAAAGGAGGGGAATATATATACAAAAGGCAAAGTAAGATGAATCCAAAAATAAACCAAGCAGATATGGACATAAGTGATATGCAATTGGAAAGGTTAAGCTGCAGAAGCATCAAAAATGGCAAAGATCACACCACAACTTATACCACAATGATTTTCAAAAATATAAGGTGGAACATTTTCACTTCAGCCCTTACTTTAAATAAATGTATTAATTACACCAACACCAACAAATTTGACTGGCATATAAACAAAGATTGGCTGCTAGAGTGTATGACTACAATCACTTACTTGAATTTTTATGTGGATCCACACTGCACAAGTATTTTCTGTATGTATCATTATATATTCAAATATTTTTAATGGATAAAAATTAATGGAAAATATATACTGTATAAGCCTATGATGTAAATGTCAGTGCCTCCAATGATGAATGAAAAATACACACAACAAACTTTTTCTTAGAAAGTGAAAATGTTCTACTTAAATGAAATATCAAGTTAATAAACAATGCTAGCAGGGGTACGTAGCAAAAGGGGTTATGACTTAAATAATCTTATCTAAATTTAGCTAGGCTAGAGTGTAGCTAAACATGCAGTATGTAAATGGTGAATAGTGATACAACTTGAACTCAATTCAATTCCAACCCATACATAAACATTCATTGAGCAGCCAGAACAAAACTAGCTCTTCTTTGTCTTGTCCAATAACCATAACCATAAAATACACTGAAGACATCATTTTATCAAGTGTACCCCTGCAAGCATATAACCCATGGCACCATCCAATATAGAGGAAAGATGAATATGAAAAAAAGAGGTTATCAGCCTTGATGTCAGGGACGAAGGAACAACTAATCACAAATAACCTGTATGCCGGTAAAAGAGTGAAGATGATGATGAGGATATAATCACTAATGTTAAATGAAAACAGTTACATATAGTCTCCTGTGATTTTGTTAAAAGCTTGGTTTCACATTCTGTGTCAGTGTTAAGACTGGTGCACCATCTGTCTGATGTCTGGTACATCATGAAAGGTGATGTCAAAAATATCACCTTTATTGATGTATGAAATTTTCATCCAAAAAGCATAGATCATGACTCCGAATGATCGAATATTAGTGAACTCAATAATACGTAAAGAAGCTTGTTACGTCAAACAAGTTCCTCGCAGAACATTTACAACGTACTGACTCGACAGATGAATCTGTACCTTTGTGGGTTTGTGCTTACCTGAGCCTGTTCCTTGTATGGCTGCAGCTCAGACACCAATTTCTGCAGCTCCTCGGTTTTGTCCGTGGAGGAAGAGAGGTCCTGCTTCAACTTGTCAACCTGACTCTGCAGCACCTCACACTCCTTCGCATGGAGCTCTGAGGCCTGAGACAAGGATTTCTCTTGTGAGGCTTTCAGCTGCTCAACATCAGTCTCCCCCTGTTTAACAGTCTTCTCCTAGAAAATGGGAAATGAGAAAGCAAATAACTAATCATGTTAAAGCATTTTTCTACTTGTTTTGAGGCAGCCAGTGATTTACTGACACACTAATATGAAACAGGTGGAGAATACTACAAATGTCTATAAAACAAAGTGTTGAGGTATCCAACAAATTCTTCTCAAATGCACTTATACACATTTTATTTGGAGCTGCCCTAAAATACTAACCAAGTTAACAATCTTTTCCTGAAGGCTACTTATTTGAGACTGATGTGTATCTCTGGTCTCTTTCAGCTCCTGCTCTTTGTGGGACTGTTCCTGCTGAAGTTGTTCATTCAAGTGTGCCACTTTCTCCTTCTCCTCTGCTAATTGACTCTGGAACTCCTCGAGCCTCCTGAGTGAAAACAGAAAAAAAAGGACATTTGAGGAGAGTGTTCAGTGACAGTTGGGTTAACTGAGAAATAAATCTGCTACAGTATGGACTGAAATAAGATTTGCAGATTTATTAGAACATGTCATAGAGAAATTATTGACTTTTGGCATGATTGGTATTATCTGTTTTTATGTGGTGTAATGAAGTATTATAGGAAGGAATAATTTAGTGTGGTACCTTTCTTTCTGTATTAGGTCTTCATTCATTTTGGTCAGCTGTACTGAACTATCACCGGATGCCTGCATCATGTCTGAAATATCATTTTCCAGCTTGCTTTTGTCCTTTGAAAGTTGCTCAAGCTTTTCATCTGCAGCCTTCAGCTTCCTCTCCAGCCCTGGGTAAAGACAAGTTTGATCATAGGTTTTAAGGATACTTTTCAACAAGAAAGGGAACAAACATAATATCGCAATAATGCTTTACATACGCACAAAAAAATGGCCATGAAAGAATGCAGTTCAAATTCTCACCAGCAAGTTGACTTCTTAGAGACTCTGATTCTGTGGACAGGGATGTGCACTGCTCTTCCTTGTTGCTGAGCTTCTCAAGTGTTTCTGCAAAAAGAAAAATGTTAAATTTTAGATCCCACAAGCCTTTGTAAACTGAAAAATGCCAATAGCAGCAGATGATGGGGAAAAGGTGGTAGGAAAAACATGTGTCTAACTGAACAAAGAAAAGTTAGTCATATTATTTACCTTGCATAGTTTTTGCTGATTTTGTCTGCTCCTCTGTGCTTTCAGACAACCTTTCTTTCTGTAGGACAAAAAAACTTCTTGCATTAAATTTTTGTGGATGATTTTTCTGCAACAAATTTATCATTTCATATTTTCTGGAATTTTGTTTAAAATTTTTGTGGTTTGTGCTGGATTAGCAATTATCTTAGCTGATTTTAGCACACTGAAGATATATCAGCATCTGTGGATCGACGAGTAAGTAACAAGAAATTTGCATGATTTAGGATTTTTAGTGATGCAATTACATAGTTTTTCAAAGGGAACTGAATGTGAAAAAGAGCAGTGACTTCAATCTGAACACCGAAGAGGTACTGTATCCACACTCAGAATTAGCCACAAGCCTCACCAGGCCTCCAAGCTCCTGTTCCAGGGTGTCCTTCTCCTGTTGCACAGCACTCAGACTCTGCTGTAAAGAGAGGATTTCCTGCTGACGGCCCTCCAACTGAGAGCCCAATTCACTAACCTATAACACAGGTCAAGCAAAAAAATACAATGGACGAAAAGGCAAAAGCAAACTGAAATATCAAAACATTAACAAAGCGATTAAGCATTGTCTGACAATGCCAAACTAACCTAACAGAAGAAACAAGGAAACCACTTCACTAACATGTGAGACACACTGAAAACTGAATATTTAAATGGACAGGAGGTGACGAGGAACCCACCTTAGCAAGCTGGTTACTTCCTTGGCCCTGAACCTCCTCTAATTGACTCTTCAGGGTTGCAAGCTCTTGGTTACCTTGTGCTACTTGGCTGCGGAGAGCCACCATTTCTGCCATCAGATCTTTGGTTTCTCTGTCCTTGTCTTGGGCCTGTTTTGCCAATATCGATTCTTTCTCCTCAAGCTCCTTTACACTAAGTTCAGCAGCATGAAGCTTTCCAAGAACATCCTCCATCTCCACAAGGTGCTGCTCCTCTGCTTTTTCCACGCTGGACCGTAGCGACTCCTCTAGTCGTTCCTTGTCCTCAGTCAAAGACAACAGCTCTGCCTTCAGTGCCTGTTTTTCCCGAGTCCACGCTGTGGCCTCAGCTTCATGTTTGGATACAGCCTCCTCTAGAGCCAACTTGTGTTCCAACTTCAGCCTCTCTAGTGCACTTTTGGTTTCTATAAGTTCTTCTGTTTGGGCACCTGCACCTTTGCTGAAGGATACCTTCAGCTCCTCCATGGCTTGCTGATGAGAGGCAACGGCAGACTCCAACTTGGAGCGCCAGAGTTCAATGGTGTCAGCATTCTCTTTCTCAGCCTGGCTTAAGCGCATCTGCATCTGCTCGTTGTCACCAGAGAGCCTTACAGATGTAGCCTGAAGCTGGGCAATTGCCTCACTGTGGGCCTTCTCTTGAGCTTGTAGCTTTTCCTTGTACTTCGCAAGCTCCTCTTGCTGCTTAGCTTCTTGGGAAGCCAACTGATCCCTCAGAGAGTTTATCTCTTCCAAAAGGGGAGAAAGAGCCGAGCTGGAGTCCTCAGAGCCCTGTTGAGTCCCAAGACGCAGCTGCAGGTCAGCCACCTCTCTTGTTCGCAGAGAAAGGTCCCTCTCAAGCTCCATTATACGGGATCTTTCAGACACAGTAGCGACCTTTAAAATCAGAAATCTTAAAATCAAAAATGTGTTGCAATCTGACATACTGACGCACAGTGTACAAAAGCTTGTTAGGAACTTAATCATGCTATACAGGTACTGAACAAATGAAAAAATAATTGGTAACAGTAAAACTCAATGTTTTCTTATAAACTGCTTGCTTGATTAATGAGGGCATATAAACCATTGATGCCAAAACAGGGTATATACTGACCTCTTGTGGCTATAAAGGGTGTGGTCCAAATAATGGAAGTGAACACTGAAAGCATGTATGGAGCTAGAGCAGTGTGTAAACATTTCCACCATCCATTCAACTAAAACTCTTAATCACAGAATTAATGCTATTGGTGATGATTTAGGAGAGGTATTGACATTAATTTTATGTTAATCCAGCTATGTTCTAAATCTATTATTTATTCTGGTGTTCTCAAACATGCATCTCTTTTTACTGCTTCAACTTAATATTTAATAGTCTGGTTGAGATGAATTATTTCATTATAATCAACATTTACTTCAATAAATAAAATAACTGTCAAAAGAGAACCTGTGGAAACTATGGCCCTCATCCTCATGACACTATAAAACAATATTTTTCCTGACACCCCATGGCGACACAAGGATGCATAATCTGGGAGGTGGAGCAGGTTTTAGACTAGCAAAACGCAGGGACACCAAATAAGCAGGACAAATGGATGCTGGGAAGGACTGGGGAAGTAGAACATAGGATAACTGAGAAAATGATTAGCTGGGACAGGGAAAAGTTTGTCTGTCTGGTTAAGCAGTGATACTAGTAAAGCAAGAGTGAGTTCAGGTTGGGTAACTTATTGGAAAATAGTACAAGTAAAAGAGTTGTCACTCGAGAAAGCTGAATGATGCATGTGGGTTTTTTTTATGACAGTTACAACAGAAATGTCTATTTTGAGTGGCTTAATTTAAATGTGAGGCAAGTTAATATTTCAGAAATGGTTAATTGAATTCATAGCTAATGTCACAAGTTATGATGTTGAATTTGCAAAACTAACTTTACAAGGACTGATTTGAGCATTTAATTAAACCTACGTTAGTTTGTTTTGTTTGCTGTAAAAGCAGGTCTATTACTTTTCTTGTGGAAGCCCGAAAAATGCATTTGTGGGGTTCATTCACCATGAGCCCATACAAAGCAAAGCTCCTGTTATTGCTCGGCTCTTTGTACCCCCTGCAAATTTTCTGAATAATTTTATCCCTGGCCCAGGCCCTCTATTCCAACGCAGGACACTGCAGAGCAGAATTCATTACCCTAGTGTCTTCTAACTCTCTTTGGAGTTTCTCAGCTTTGGTCTTTTCAAAGAGCAGGCTCTGTTCAAGCTCCTTAATGTGGGCATGCTCCAGTCTGGTCTGCGTCTGTTAGTAAACAAGGGGGAGAGGAAGAGAACACACCAGTGCCACCATCACATGCCAGCCCAACACAGACAGAGAGGGAGGGAGACAGGAAAGAGGATGGAGGGGTTTGGACAATGATAATGGTGATGGTGTGTATGTATGTATGTATGTATGTATGTATGTATGTATGTATGTATGTATGTATGTATGTATGTATGTATGTATGTATGTGAGTGTGTGTATGAGGGTGTTGCGTATGGGTGGGGAGTGGTGGATGAGTGGAAATAGGAAGAGACCCCATGCAGAACTCTCAGGCTGTGCCATAAACAGCTGCACACAGGGAATTTTGTGAAAGTATGGTGGGAAATACAAGACGAGCAGCAAACGAGGGGGCATGTGTTATGGATGAGCGGGATGAGTATGTTGATGGAGGCAGTTTAGAAGTAATCATGCAAAATTGACACCTGGTGAACAAAGCACATTGACCGTTACGAAACAGAGAAATTTTGATAATGTGTGTCAAACCAGCAAGTAAATTTAAGTAAAAGGACTTCACCACATCATGGAGAGAAAGCAGTGGTGGTTGTTTCTTGTCTCCTATAACTGGTTCTGTAACAATGAAGTCAATGAATTATACATTCCTGATACCAAAAAAGTTGGGATGCTGTGTAACACATGAATAAAAGCAGAATGCAATAATTTTCTAACAAACTGAGTTTACCGACAGTGTTTTACTAAGGGTTCCTGAGCCCATGGAGAAATATACTTTATACAATCATGTGTTCACAAAGTGGTGAACCTCGCTCCATTGTGCTTGTGAACGACTGAGCCTTTCCAGGATGGCCCTTTCATACCCAATCAGGATACTATCACCTGATCAACCTGATTACCTGTGGAATGTTCCAGACAGGTGTTTTTGCAGCATTGCACAACTTTCCCCGTCTTTTGTTGTCCCTGTCCAAACTTGTTTGAAACATGTTGTTACATTAAATTTAGAATAAGCAGATATTTACATAAATCAGTGAAGTTGATGAGGTAAAACATTAATATATTGTATTTGTCCTGCTTTCAGTTGAGTGTATGTTAAAAAGGACCATCACATCCTGCTTTATTTATGTTTTCACAGTGGTCCGATTTTTATGGAATCAGGCTTGTATCATCCAGAAAATATATAACGTTGTACAATTGTCATATTGGTTTAACATTATAAAGTCACCATAAAGACATTTAATTTTTCTGCATTTTACTGTACTTTCAACAAAACCCACATTGCATCTTGATTTTGTGCTGGTAGACTCATAAAGCCTGTAGCTTTACCAATCAACACACTGCTTTCTCTCTTTGGTTATAAGGCCATTGTCCACACTGTATATGGTAAGTATTGTGTAAGAAACCACCAGTTATCAGACCACCACGTGCAGTTTTTGTGACCAACTTAATAATCAATCACTAACACAGAAGCATGTCAGGCTCGAGAAACAGAAAGGATTCCCATTTGACTTCTTGGTGTTGCGTCCTATGAATAAGGGTTTTAATGGCAACTTAATGAGGCACACTATTGTGCTTCTAGTCTTACATGCTACCCAGTGTAGGTATGTACACCTAAAGTTTCATATCAAATAGGGGAATAACACCAGTTTTAAATGTTATGTCAGCAGCCTATCCCATTTCATACAACATTACATCTTCCATGGACACAACCTAACAAAGTGAGCCATCATTCAAAGGTAATGCATAAGTCAAAAAGATTATCAAACTAGGACAAATACATTTTAGGGCTCACTGACATTTGGCTGCTTCGAATGAAAGTATACTAAGACACTGTATGCAACCACTGTTCACTGTTGGAGTAGATATAAACTATAATGTAGCCTGACACATCTATCGTTGTATAAAAATTACATCTGAATTCTTAGGCTCAGTGTTATTCCCCCTTAAATTGCAGTGGGGAAACAGAATTCAGGTCTGTGACTGGGCAGTGGAATGACAAGGGAGCATCTCCAGTGGTTCCATGCTGAGCACTGGACCAACATGAAAGACGAGGACGAGAAGGAAAAAGAAGCAGTAACGTCACATCACTGAACAGGGAGGCACTGAGGGTTATAGCACAACATTAGTACACCTTCAACAGCCTGAAGTCAACAAAGCATTTTTGAGTTTGCCTATTTGGAGTTTTTTGTTGCCGTATTTCAAGCTGCATGCAAGTTTTTAACATATCCACAGCTGTCAGTAAGTAATAAAATGTTAGTATACACATTTAAAAAGAATATAAATGGGTATCCTAACCCTGTTGCCCTCATTTTAAACATCTATATTGAGCTTGGATGCCTTCAGGGTAATTGAGATGGTCCCCTGTGAAGCACTGTGGAATAAATAACAAATCCTTTGATCAGATATGAACACAAATACCAATGGGCCCCAATACTCTGGCATTACTTGGGATGAACATGGCTGACTTGAGAAAAACACAATGAGTAATCAGAAGCTTCTACGTTAAATCACTGTAAAATATTGTGTAAAGGAAAAAAAACACAATGCCGGCCCTTTTGTAACAATCGCCATTGCTTTGATGATTAACTGGGGCAATAATAATTTATCTCTCCATAATAGGTAAAGATTAATTACATTTGCTTTTTTTATAATTGATCTCTCTACATTAAGTCTATCACTAGGCTAACCCTAGTCCAAAAATATTAATATGCCCATTAACAAGGCCTGGATACGTATTTATTTCTGGTGTGGGCATAGTCTGGCCTTGTCATCAAAGCCAGAGCCTTCCTGCACCATTGGGTGCATTTGAAAGCACATCATCTAATGCAAGATGAAGGCAGTATGAAACTGTCCATGCAAACATTGAGAGTGAGACTGGACAGTGGATAGCTTGTACTGCTAACATAAACGAGAGCTCATGCAAATGCTCAGTCTGGATTCAACTGTAGCTGTGTGACAAGGGATGCCAGATAATCTTGTGAATCTTACATTGCATCAGACCTGCACCCACGGAGACACTCATTTAAACAATGGATACAGTGATGGATATAGAGCCAGGTTTACATGAACTGGAATCCTGAGATGCAACCAGAATGGAGGTTGACTGTAGCTGCTGCTTCTGAATTAATATTAAAATTTAGATTTTAAATCAGTGGGACAAATGTTGGATTAAACATCCATCCTACGTTTTTGTTTAACAAAAGTAGAAATGCAGTTTGCAGTCTGATTTAATATTACTGCATCGATCCATGTTTTGTTTGCCAAACACAAATTCAATGAAGTGTTTTCTTTGCAATGGTGTGGATCTGTGTCGTGTATTTACCTCTAGGTCTCCTTTGGTAATGCAAGCTTCCTCTACACGGAACTGAAGGTCCTCCACCTTCCTATTCAACAGGAAAAAAAAAGATCTTGTTGGAGCTTTTTTGTTGTTGTTGTTGTTTCAGCACAGCTGGCTACCTAATAACCTTAAACTACAATGAGCAAGAGCAGGCTTAAACCAACTCAGGCACATATCTTTCCTCATGACACTGATAGTATAACAGCATTATAATCTTACCTGTCCTTTTCCTATTTTCCATCTCAACCAACTTACCCCATAATATGAAAATAATTATAGATGACATATTGTCATGGGTGACAGTATTTCAGTCACACCTGTGGGAATCCTTACCTACGCTCTTCCTCGAGCTGATTCAGCAGCTCGACTTTGTCTTTGTCTGCAGCTTCGACCAAGGCACGTAACTGGTCCATCTTAGCCTCCATCTTCAACAGAAACGTTGACATTGTACAAAAAAAAATCAATATAAATGACAAGGCAATTAATCTTAAGAGAAGGAGGTGCTATGACGAGCTGACCTGCTCCTGATCATCCCTGAGCAGGCTAATTTCTTGCTCCATCTCTCCAACATGGCCAGTGGCCTTGGCAACCTCAGCTCTCTCCATGTCTCTCTCAGCCATTAGCTGCTCAATATGCTGCTGCTTCTCCTTCAGCGCCTCCTGCAGAGCTGTAGTGCCTGAAATTTTACGATTATAGCGTGACGATGTCTCTGTCAGCTGTGGAAAAACAGAATACAAACATGGCCAGCCTGGTGAGTAAAGAATTACAGAATTACAAAAATGGATGAGTATGATTTTCTAACACTGCTGTAACGGAGTGTGTCCATGTCTCACCAGGCCAGTGCGGCTGGGCTTGGCGCTGACAGAGGATGCCACAGAGCTCATGGTACTGATGGAGGAAGCACTAGGGCTTCGTTTTAGCCCTGATGGTGTGGCCACCACTTTCCGAACTGTTGTTTTTGCTTTGGCTGGCGTGGTGGAAGGGAAGCCAATTCGAGTGACTTTGTGAACTGGAGCAAATAAGCCATACTTGGGTTGACACTGAAAATATCTGGGAACAGATAATGGAATACAATCACAAGAATGACAGTCATAGTATACATGTGATTGGCAAGTATAACACCTTTTCTTTAAGTTATTTACAGGTCCAGTGGCTTTTGTACCTTGTGCCTGCCACTGCCCCATCATTCTTTCCTAAGGGCTCATCCAGTTCCACGCCACACCACTCGCCTTTGGCAAAATCTGTTTCTCCAAGGAAACGTACCACTCCTGCCTTTGTACCACCAACCTGAGAAGAAAACACCAAACATTAGCCAACATTTAATCTCCTACACAGATAAGAGAGGCCTAAAGAATAATCAGCTTTGCCTGGTAATAAACCCTGAGTGAGATAATTCCATCAAAGCAACAGAAACAAGCCTGAACAGCTTTGAAGAGACCGAGGCCACACTGTCAACATGTGACACTGTACGTTTTTTTTCTTTCAATTATTCAATAAAAAAAATTAAATGCACAGCTGCAAGGTTTACATGATACTAAATTTGGCAGTGGTGAGGATATTTATTAAGCAGGGAAAACCAAATGGGATGTTCTTTGTTTTAACTTTTATATATAGTGGCTGTGACTTGCCACTGTACAGCACATGTGCTGTTACTACTTGCTTTTATGTTCTTCTGGTCTTCATAAATATGTTGGTTTCTGATTGTCAGGCCAATCACCAACAAGGAGCTGCATGCAGTAAGTACGGCCACAAATATGACGTTTCAATTTTCATGAGGTACGCACTGGGCTGCAGTAGCGTAACTGTGGTGGTCTGCAGGCGCCAAGCAGATTTGCAGAGGCCACCGCAAGAAGCAGGCTTAAGCTGGAAGGAAGTTGCTAATCAACATGCAATCAATCCAGCAGGACTGCACACAGATGGTGACTGAAGAGGATGGTCCAAAATCCAAATTTTGCTAATTTAATACATAAAACAAATGTAGACTTTTAGAGTTCTGTCACTTTGCTGAAAAATCCAGGGCAGAAGAATGTGTTTTCTTCTAGATAATGTAACAAACTTTACCAACACACGGTCACCCATCTTCAGTTCTCTTTCCCCCTTCTTAACTGATCCAGTCTCTGAGAGGTTGGAGACGGATTCGCTGTTTGTGCGTGTGAGGTTGGAAGATGGTGTAGCTGGTGTAGTGGAGGAGGCCTTCTTGGTTGCTGTGGTAGTTGAGGGTAATGTTGATTTTGTGGTGGGTGTATGTGAGGCTACACTACCAACTGAAGGAGTGGGCGATGCAGCGCGGGAGGGTGGTGCTGTCTGGGTTCCATTAGCTTCCCCTTCTGTGCGAGACAACTTGGATGGACGGGTAAATATTCCTCGCAGGGCTTCACACTGGAAGTAGCGCACCCCTGCCACCGACCCATCATTCTTCCCAATTGGCTCATCTAGAACAATCCCTGCCCACTGTCCTGGGGCAAATTGTGTCTCTCCCAAAAACTGTATGTAGCCCGGCTTATTTCCATTCACCCATACTCGCTCCCCAATCTGGAAGCTCTCCCCACCACTCTGGGCATCTTCTCCACTGGCACTTGCAGCTGATTTATCAGCCGCAGCAACTTTAGCTCCTGCTGAAAAATAAGGAGACAGAGAAAGAGAACAGTGGTTTATAAAAATCCACAGTCACTGAGTTGTGTGAGGAAAGACGAATGCCACGAATGCTGTTCAAAGCATTGCACATGTCATGCAACTTTAATTGATGTCAAGATTATACTATGGAAGTTTAATCTTTCCTATGTGCAAATGTGTTCTTTTACTATGTTACCTGACTTACATTTGTGGGGGTCTTCAACTAAATTCTATCATGGCAATAATACTGGTGTGACAAGAGAAATATAAGCTAAAGTTTGAAAAGCTGACCTTAACACACCACTACAAATCATTAATTTTGGTAAGGTACTGGTGTAACAGCTGTGATGCCTAGATCTCCTTAATGCTGCCCCCTATGCACTACACAAAACAGTCACTTGCCTCACATGTGAGATATTGAGCCCCTTATTACAAACCTTAGCTAACTAATAAAAAAGCTTTATGGTTAATTCCCCAAGCATTCTTTGAGGAGGATCATGTCAGAGTACTCTAAACTTCATTATCTAATTTCATTGCTGCCAAGTCAAGTCAAAGCACTGTCAAACCAGAGACCAACATGTGTAGAATGTTTCACATGGTGGACAGTACCATGAACACAGTACAATGTTTGCCTCTAGCAAAGCAAAACTGAAGTGTCAAAATGAATTTCTTGTTAAGGTTAGGTGAAACACCAAACAGCCTTTTAACCCCAGAAGAGAAACACAAATGACTCTCTCTTGCTACAGAATATTCAAGGGCAGCCAGCACATGTTAAGGGAAAATTCTTACCTGTGCTGGGGTTGGTCTTGGGGGCTGTGGTCCCAAGGGACTTAGCTATCTTGCTGGGCACTTTGATCCCACTGGGCTTGGCTGTGCTCATGTTTCCTCCTGTGATCTCTTAGACCCACAAGGCTCGTGTCCGTCAGCAGGTACAGACTGACCCCAGACCATGAAAACAACTTGTTGCAGCTCTGTGAGGGCGAAGTCGTTCCCTCCGCACCAAAACCAATTAAAGAAAAAACAAAAATAAAAACAAACAAAAAATGGAAAATAAAAAGAAAAAACAGGAAAAGGGAGGAGGGAGAAAAAGTGCTGCCCACAAAAAGGACCCTGTTTGGAGAGAAAGATAAAAAGAAACATTGTTTGATTTCATTTTAGGTTTAATCAATAATTTTCTTACTAAGAACTCGAAGTAATAAAGATGGCTGATGAACAAGGAATGTTATTATGCAATCAAGCTAATTAATCAAGTCAGCAAATGTACCATTTGCTGACTTTTCCTGCCTCCATCTCTGTTGTGGATGGCACTGGTGGCAATAATCTAACTGAGAGTGAACTAATAAATAGTTAGTACAAATGTGCCTTTCAGGCATATTCACGGACTGTTAATGGAGGCATTTTGTTTCTGTTATGACAACAAGCTCCTCAGGACACACAACATCACAGTTAGATCTAAAAATACCCTGTCAAAGAGCAGCCAGTATGCAGTCTATGTTACTGCCATCGTGAACTTCTGAACAGCTTATCATCTGTGACCTTGACCACAAAACACACAGTACCACAAACCCAGTCTCTCGCTCAATCTAACATTCTGGCATATAAAATCGTGTAAATCTGTTTGGCAGCTTTTTCTAAAACAGGATTACTGTAGAAGCAAGACCACCACCAGCAGATTATCCTGTTTGTCAGATTACCTCACCACAGACACTGATTGGCTGAACATACTATCTAAACACATTCGGCCTGTTGTTAGTAGTTTAACAATACGACTGGGTTGGCATTATGCGTTTTATGCGTTTATAGAGCAAAACTCCTGACAAGCTTTGAGTTTCAGGCCAATCCACTGTTAGATCTGCAGCATCACAGCCTGTTTCAGTGGATGGTTTCCAACATGATCTCTGCTGAGCAGGTGCAGAGAGAGTCCAGGACATTAAGTCTGATGCTTTACTGTGCGAGCACAATCAGGAAAAGTGAGCTACACACAAGCAACCTAAAGCAAGGATGAGCTGCTTTGTTAGCAACACGATCCTGAGTGGTGTATATGTACAAACATGCCAAATCATGACATGAAGCCTTGTTACAACTTAACATTGTATAAAAAGCGTGCCATGAAAAAACAAGTCAGGAAAATATGCACACAACATTTAACAAAGGGCTTTCAATATCACTGAATATTTGGGTCTAAAAGCTACAGTGTGTAGGTTCACCAAAACAACCAAGAAGACACTGTCACACACCCTCCTAGATATGTCTCAGCAGAAAATAAAGGGTGGCCATCAGAAAGCTGCGACCCAATTCAGCGCAGTGTTCCAGTTTTCTCCCGCTGTGTCTTTGAATGATACTGATTAGTTGCCTCGGGTCAGGAGGAGGCCAGAGAATGAAAGCATCTCAACGGCTGACTGCATGGTTGAAATTAAAGACACGCAAAAGGAGCCAATATGTGACCTTTTAAATCTTCAGTAATTAATTTTGAACAAATAAAAGGGAAACTCTTCCCAATATCTAGTCTGATTGATCCATAAGCCTGTGGAATATGACAAGGAAAGTTTCTGATAATCACGTGCATTATGATGTCTTAGCTGAACATCACCAGGGTTTGCTATGATCATCTTGTGTGCATTAACAGGGTGTTTCAGCTCTGATTGGTGAGCTGAAGCAGTCAGCTGAAAATGATCCACTTAGTCTGGAGACTTTCCCACTGCAGTAATGTTAATCTTTTGCCACTGACTCTCACTCTAATCTGTAGTCAGGAAGAAAGCCAAATGCCAATGTTTTGCAAAAGTTTAAGAGAATTAATATGAGGATGTATTAAAAAGTGTAATTCTTAAAGAGATTAAAATGATTCAGTACTAGGCTATACCCAAATCCCACATAGTCTGGTTTCATTTTTTTCTGCCCTAAATAACCAAATAGAAGTGAGTCGATGGCTGCCTGAAAAACAGAACTGCGATTTACCCAACTTCTCAAAATGACAGCGTAGACATAATCAGCTTCCGTGTTGGTATTGACAGACCTTGACATGCTCAGAGTCTGTCCAAGCAATGCATATGAACAGCATGGACCATCAAGCATCAAAAAGCATGTTGGGAAGAACTTCATATACAGTAACACTGCTACATACCAAACTTGTTGACTTTCCAGTGTACAGTATGGAAATCCTACATATTTAGTTTAGCAAATCTTGCTGACAACAGGAGTGCAAAACCACTAATGATACAGATGATAGCTGAATCTGTTTGCATGTTTTGCAATGACAGGAGAAACTCCCCATTCATTTCAGCCACACAAGTATTTATTAACTGATGGGAGGGTGTCAGTGGTTACACAACCCAGTGGGCTTTCATTCCACATTGTCTTTCAGTGGCTGAATTAGCCACTGACATCAAGAATATTGAACCAAGTGCAGCAGGTTTCCTTTGACTGTCCGAGCTCCTGAGGCATCCCTCTCTTTCTGCTTCACAAGGGGAGCAATCAGTACATTTTATGAGATTCATAAGCCTGATACAGTAAAATCACAAGTTCACACACAAAAAAGTACAAATCTAGTATTCAGAAGTCTGTATTCTCTGATGTAATCCACACTCTTGTTTTTGTCATCACAGAGACAAAAGTGAGCTCTGATTCTTCCTTTTGAGGAAACATCTGCTGGGAGGATTATACAGGCCCCTGCTAGCACCGACAGAAGAAGGTGTAGAAAAGCAATAACCGGACAGGATGCTTCTGGCACAGAAAAAGAGCCGGAAGTATCCTGCCTCCTGAGTGTCAATAAATACAGATTTTTTCAACCCTCATTGTCTACAGGTGGTCATCAAACCTACAATACAACCAGTCAACACTTGCCAGTCTTAAACAATTTCTGGCACTTACAATCGTGTCCAAGTGTAACTGAGCCCTGAAATACTAAAAGTTATGGTAGGGTCGTCAAAGTTTCCACTAAGGCCCTGATGTAAAATCCAGACTTTCAAGAACTAACAGAGCCTGTTCAACTAGAACAGCTAGGATGTATTACATGGAGTTAGTGTAAAATCACACATGATGGTTTCCACTCCAGTGGGCGTAATATCTTACATGTATGAACAAAAGGTAGTATTTCTGCAAAAATGACCTGACTTCCCCACAAATTTAAGCCATTCTCACTCTATTCAAATTCCATACTGAGAAGCTGCATGGCTAGCAGAAATACAAACACGGGAATGTCAGACTTTGAAGCGCCTTAGCAATTCCTAAGTCTGCGAAAATCCACGCTGGAGTCATGTCAGTCAGTCAAAACAAGTTAAACTGCCTTCTGTCTGAACCTGAAACGCTCAATGAGAAATGCCAAAGTCACACCTTTAAACCGAGAAACTGTCTAATGCAGAGTTCACTGTTACACAGCTGCTTCACTAATATTACATTGTGTGCCTGCGCAGTTAAATAAGTTATCCTGAGGTCTGACCAACGAATTGGCCTGCCTCGCCTTGTCACCTCGATCAGTAGCGTTAGCTAACGGATTGAGCTGTCGATGAGGTGGCACATCTGGTCAGAGTGAAACCTTTAAAAACACAGTCAGCTAACTTACCTTACCAGCTAATTAGCAAGCACATCTACGTCTCTAGTAGCTACGTATCTGGTGAGACGATGTCCCGTTTCCGATGAGTTATACCGGTAAGTACCTACATCCACATGTTCAAACACACAGACCACTGCTGGAAGCAAAGCGACCGAAGCAAATTCCCCAAGTCCAGAAGTCTCCGCAATGTCACCGAAGCTCCAGTAGGGCACCCTGCTGCTACAAGTTGAGAGTCAGCATAACAAATTGTTTAGAGATTAACCTCTAGATCACCTGAACAGATAACTTGCCGTAAAATGTTGTTAAAATGAACAGCTGGTTGACTGTACTGTCACCTCCCCGGTTTAAATCAATCCCAGTCTGTTATCAGGATAAGAACAGACGTGATTAGTTGCTAAGTAACGTTAGCAGTGAGGCCCGGCCAATACGGTGAACCTGCAGTCGAAACCATGAGAAGGGCTGGTTAGCTAGCTAGCTAAACTAACACCTCAAGTAGCTTAACGTCTACACAACCTAAACAACATTCACCTTACGCTTAGTTTCCCGGCTTATCAGCAGCAAAGGGACGTTTACGGAAATACATGACCTCGGCCCGAGTTAACGTTCGCTAATACTGACCTGATATGTTTCTGACCAGCCTTCGTCTTCTGAGGAAAAAAGTACACAGCTAGCGAGCTACGAGGAAAACCACGACGACTAAAGCTCGGATCAGTCATGGGCAGGCACAGCCCAGAGTATGAGCTGTCTGTCCAACGGCCTCCAGAAACGTCAACTGTAGGAGCGACCAAAGATGATATGTTGAGTAAGATAGAACTCTCCCCACTTCTGAGAGAGCAAAACAATTTCCTGACAAGAACTTAAGTGCCGCAATTAGTAAATTAAAGGCAGTTACAGTAAGAGAAATAAGGCTCATACTTTGCAGCCAAAGTACAGGTCTGTACTGTGGAGCAGCTCAAGTAACTATACAAGCATAAAACCTTTGCCAAAGAAAGGCTTTACAATCATATTTTGAAAAGAAAGGAAGTCTATTCCAAGATTATAATCAAAAATGTGACTTGAATTTTGAATATAAAGACAGTGTAAACGTACAGTTCAAATTCCTGAGCTTATGCCTGCAAGGTAATAACTTCATTACAAAACGTGAGTTAAGTAATTGTCCTTTTCTTGAATTTAGCACACCCGACACACGCAAGCCTTTGTGTGCTTGTATATTTGCATAAGTATATTCATTATGTGGGTGCGTGAGTATTCTGTATGCATGTCATGTATAAGTCTAAGTGGAAGTATTTTTGACTGAAAATTCATAAGGACCACAGCTGCACAGCATTCACTTTGTTGGGAAATTCATGTAACTTTGAAACAGTATGCCAGAATGTTGCTATATTTTAAATAGCATCAGTAAAATTAGAAATTTTACTTTTTTAAATTAGAAATACCAATTTTCATGCCAAAAGAAACCCATCAGAGAACCATTTTATTAAAAATCTAACTATGTCTGACACTAGTCTAACATGTTGCTTCTTTAAAGTTCTGTTAAAATCTGTATTTGAACAGTCTGTGATGCCTTTTTGCTGGTGAATCAGTTTGTAAGGGAAGAATGGACTTCATTTCAGCTGTGATATGAATCTATTTGATGAATGGTTCAATAAAGAAAAAATGTTGACCATATACCAACATTTCTAATGCAAACGGTTTTTCAATCTTACGCAATTTCATTTGCGATGCACATCAAAATGAGCAAGTCAGCTGATTATAGCAACAGAGGGTCAACTTGTTCATGAAGCTCTGTTAAAAATCAACCATATACTGTTCAGCTCACATATTCGGCCATCTGTGCTGTAAACATACAGAAAAAAGAAAACAAACCCACATCTAGCCATGGCTACCAGACAAAAATAATGCACTGAAGCAAATGCAAGAATGTTTTCTTAAAGATTTTAGAGCAATTCAAATGGGACAAAAATAGAAAGGGCCATGCAAACACAATAGTACAATTAATACAGGTCATGAAATTACCATTGTACAAATTTTACAATAAAATAAGCTGCATGAGTAACATTGCTACAAAAAAAAACCCAAGACTAATTGGTCAAAACCTACAAATCATTGCAGCGTCCCTCAGTGCCCCTCCCTCACTGCATGTTTACAGATCAAATAGCAGACATTCAACTTGGTACAAAATAATAAACAGCTAAAAAACATGCGTGATAGGATGGTCATGAAAATGAAAATAAAAGTTTTTGCTTAAAAAATATCCATGTATCCTCCTCTTCTATTTCAAGATGGTAAATTTTATTTTTTCTTAGCCAAATTTCGGGGGGAACTTTTAAGCAAGTCTCTGATCTTAAGGTATGTCCCTGTGGCTTCAGCAACTTCAGTGTATTCTGGTGTATCTTCAAATGGAACGATCCCTGCTGCAAAGTTGCTCCGATGAGGAACAGCTGTTACCTTCTCGACATGCTGAGGAGAAGCACAATCTCCAGCTCCCCCATTAGCAAAATCTGGCACAGGGCTCTGTGGGGTAACTTCCTGATATTTGACTGAAATCTGTGGGCTATCTTCCTGGCATCTGATTGGATCAGGACTCTGAGGGCTGTCGTCTTGGGTTTTGACTGGACCAGGACTCTGAGGGCTGCTGTTTTGGGCTTTGACTGGACCAGGACTCTGAGGGCTGTCGTTTTGGGCTTTGACTGGACCAGGACTCTGAGGGCTGTCCTGTTTGGCTTTGACTGGTTCCGGGCTCTGAGGACTGTCATCCTCAACTTTGATTGGTCCAGTGTCCTGAGAGCAGATCTCTTGAACTCCTGGTCCTTGTTGAGTTTCACTGTTATGACAAGTCTCTGCAGGTTTTGTGGTGTCCATTGCTTCTTCAACCTCCTCTGTTTCTGTGTCTACATGCACAGGTGTGGACACACTTGGCGAACTGGGTACAGGTGTTCCCATTGCAGGTGTCTCACAGTCACTACTGGTGGCAGTGTCAGCATTTTCTAAAGCTGCCCAAATGAGCCTCTGCTGCTCCTCCAGTTCCTCCAGTGTCAGGTCATCCTCTGTTCCCTCTACAGTCTCATCAGCTGCTGGCCAGTTATGCCCACGCAGAGCTGGAGAGCCGTTGGTGGGTGTGAGAGGAGGTGTACCTTTAGGGAGAGGTGGAGGGGTGGGTGTGGCGGGAGGAGTGCCCTGGGGTAAAGGGGGAGGTGAACTGAAACAAGGTGAGCCAGGGGGTAGTGGAGGTTGGAACTTGAAGTCACCTGGGCCACGAGTATGATAAGGCGTTCCTGGATCTGAGGGAAAACATTAAGAAAATTAGCCAAAAATCAGATAATGACCAAAAAAAACCCTAAGACAGCAGATTCAAACATTACTGGGTATTATTGTGCATTTCAGCTATGAACAAACACAGAAGATCTGTTCATTTTAGTATTTTATGTATCAAGTCATACGAACAAAAGAACAAGGGTGGATATTGAGATTGATGTGAAGAAAAATAGAGATTACTATTAGTAAATGCATAATGATGTGCCTCCTCAAAAGAGCAGGATGAACAGTTACCTGATTCAATATCCATATCTGAGCTCCTGTCTGAGTTCTCATTAGGACTGGACCTTGTCTTCTTCCTTAGCTGTGGAGACGAGTCAAATTCATTCCGTCTCTTGTTGCAGGTGGCACCGGGCTGTTGACAAGGAAGAATGACGTGAAATTTAAGTATATAAGTATGAAAAACACTGTAATTTCCATGATTTTATGAATGAATAACCTTGAGCAGTGTGGATGAGGTGAGCAAAGTGGTGTGACTTTACAGGATTTCTTTTCATTATTTGATCACCTTATGAAAACTTTAATGTCATCTACTTCAATTTTCAATTTTGTTTGTATAGCACCAAATCACAAGTTGTCTCAGGACACTTTCCATATAGAGCTGGTACAAACCGAGCTCTTTTATCTGCTATCCTTCATTTACTTATGCTCAAGTATCACTAAGATTGCAAGGAGCAATGAATTCATGACAGATACAGTAATCTCTGCAGTATCTATTATGGGGTTATAATAATATTATAGAAGTGTCTGTGTTTTGACAGTAATAAAGGACGTTTTAGTGAAAGCAGTGCCAAACTGTCAGATTGGAAGATGTTAGAGGAAGCAGGTGTAAACTACATGTTTTGAGAGGGAGAACAACCTATCACTTGATGGCCTTTCAGATAATTACCATGGGGAAGTTGTTGGACAGGTAGGCTGCATAGTTTTGCTTCATGTGGTTATTCTGCATTGGAATAGAACCATACTGCATGAACTCCTGGAAGTCAGAAAAAAAGAAATGAAAAAGTGTGAGATGTGCAACGGTGACCTGTGATCAAAAAGCACTTAAGACAATGTACTGCTTTTATGAAATGCCTTCGCTATATAGCAAGTATAAAGACACGAGCATGCATGCATGAACGCAACATCTGATAAGAGTGTAGGACTTACATCTTTCATTTTGTATGGCGCAGGTACATTGAAGCCTGGGAAATCTACCAGTTTGGAAACATCATAAGAGATGTTTTGTGAATTGCTGGTGTCCATTATGTTGGCAGCATCTGAAGCTATGAAAAAGAAAAACACAGATTCAGCTCAGCCTCTGTACATGTCAGACATACTGTTTTGCAGTAATTTGTTCAAAAGAAAGTCAGCAGAACCACATCAGTTTCATTTTGACCTACCATTTCCATCATACAGGGTTAAACCAGACTTTTCCATCTCTGCCTCTTTGAGCCAACCTGGTGGGTAGCCTAGCTGCCTCATGCGATAAATCAGCGGAGGGATGGTGTTGCCATCAATTCCCAGAGCTGTCAACAGTTCCTCACTGTTTCACAACACAACACAGTGTAAAACGTTCAATGACCAAGATTAACTTCTCCTTGTTGCAGCAGATACGGCTTTTGATTAAATGATGATTGTGTCTGTTGTGTACAAAATAACAATCCTGCCTCATGACTCCAGGCTTGTATTTAGCAAACCGCTCCTCCACTTCGTCAGCATGGTATCGCTGGTTACTCTGCATGGTCTGGTTGTTGTTCTGATTAAATTCCTTTCGTCTCTCATTAATTGCAGCCATGTCTTTAGGCTAGGGAGGTAATAATGTATAAATGCTGTAAATCAAGTTATATCTCTTCTGTTTAAATTTGGGATTATCCCATGATTATCCTCATTTATTCTTACCTTTGGACAGTCTCTCAGCTGATGACCACACGAACCGCAGTTGAAACATATAGATTTGGGTCTACAATGAAGTGAAGCAGGTGGGCTCATTATATTGTTATATGCCACACAGGAACAAAGCAAGTCAAGTCATAAATAGATGACAGAAACTAAACAGAGCTTCAAAAATAATCCCAAACCTACCTTTTGTCTTTCATTTCTATTTCCTGTCCATCTGTGCCAATGACTTGGTTGAAAACCTGGAGATAGCTTCGCAGCAATTCAGGAAAATTTACCACATTTTTGCAAAATAAAAATTAGCATCTGCAAAATCATTATCTTTTCCATTTCAGCCCTTTACCAGAAGCTCGGCTCATATACTCGATAATTAAAAAAAAAAATGACACATTTTAAATCAGGCCATCTTTCCGTAAAAAAAGAAAATTCTTATCCCAAGGCGAAACAGTTCACTATACGTGCAAGACAAATGACCTATCAGACTAGACTGTCAATTCTGATGATGTGGCAATTTATCCATCTTAAAGATACTTTGGAACGTCCCATCCATCTGTCAGCTGGGGGTTTTCATTGACCAGAGGCTGTCCCAGTTTATCAAGACTGAAAGTAGTGAAATATAACACACTTCCAACCAGCTAAGAGAGAAAAATGAGAAAATATGATATGTTAATATACCATGTAGACATCCAATTTTGTTTTCAATTTGTCAAGAAATTGTACAATATGCATACCATTTAAAATAATACTCACTTTAAAGGCTTCTGTTGTTGTTCTTACACTACTGGAAGAGGTCTTCTCTGGATCTTCATCCATAGCAAAAGCAGAGTGCTTCATAAAAGGTAGAATATTTTTTTATTTTACAGTCATAACTGTATTGAAATTAATCACAGTAAAATGCAGTCTGGTTAAATACCTGAGGTTTCACGTGATAGGTGGATCTTTTCTTATCATTGCTTGGTTTCTGGTGTTTCAAAATCACATTGCAGATGCAATCTTCAATTTCTTGACGACACTGCCTAAAGGGGAGAGATTCATTATTGTTTTTGTTCATCATCATCTTCATCATCATCATACCGTTCCAGTTGTAATTTAGTGGTGAGGTGCACAGACAGCAAGGTGATTAACATGCTGAAATTTCATTTTAATAGCAAAAATGTTTACCATTACAAGCTTATCCTGACAATTAACAGACAGAGAAAACGTAAGTTACTATACAAGCGTACGCACTTCACATGATTAATGAGAGAAAACTGCTTACTTTGAAATAGCGTTGTTAACATAAAGGATCTGAAGAACTGGCCCGTCAAAGTTGACATCTTCAATTGTGATGCCGCTGTTGTAAAGCGAAAGGGAAATTAGCGTTTTTACTGATCAGTATCGTTAAATATAAAGTACGCATTAACTAGTGTAAGCTAATTACCTTGGTCGTGTCAGGATGTTCTGTTTTCTCCTCAAACCTTTATGTGATGTAGGATGTAAGGAAATAGACAAGACAGCGTACAAAAACGATACTTTCAGGCTGTGTGTTTTCTGTTTTGGATACAGACAGGAGGCTCACTGTGCTAGCAGACATTAGCTAGTGCTACGTACACAGCGCTAGCACACACTGAGCGCCCCGACAAGGATATTCTCATCAGTGAGTCGCTGAATATAGTCATCACACTCCTCCAGTCTGCTCTCAAGATGGCTCTTCTCCTCCTGGTCTTCTTCATCGTCTGTGAAACGAATGTGCTTCGCTACCCGCGGTTCAGAGTCATCAAGCTGCTGAAAGAGCTCACTATCCCCGAAGTCCACTTCAGCCATTTTTACCCAGATCTGCGCTACAACACGGGAGTTCATAGGTCAAAGCAACCATTCTTCGTATTCATTGGTCCTCCTTATGTCACGTGCCGGCTAGACAAAAAAACAGTTTGCGAGAGCAGATAATGCTTTTTCTTAGCCCACAGCGATGTTTTACAGGTAACAGAAATCCTACAAGAAGAGAAAGACCGGCTGCGTCAGAGTACAGAAATTGAACAAAGGATAAGACAAGAAACACAACACACCTGTTCCGATTTATGTGTACGTCTGTAGGTTACACATAAACCCAGCATCAAGAAGAAGACCGAACAAATCAAGTAAAGGCGTTAAAAGCCATATGCACGAGCACATAAGTTAATGAAGAATTTTCTACATAATGTAATTGTTTCGGACCATTGTTTCCGACATCTACGCCCAAGTTTTCAGGAGTTCACCAAAGGCTTCCCGAGCAGAAATGTTTTATTCCCGGCCGCTCCGTTGGTCTGTAAGACACGATCGAGGGCTTAAAACGTCAACGCTTCTGTTGAGTTGAGCGAGCGTGGTGTGTTACAGTCGGTTTACTTCCTTCTCGTGTCTTTCTACAGGACAAGATAGAAGTGTGACTGAGTGAGAAGCTTCATTTGCTCCTCGCAATGTCAGATTGCGCAGCCGTCCATTTAACTTTACCGCAGTGGGACGGGGGCTCACGGAAAATTCGCTTTATTTACTTGGTGAATCACACGTCGTTCAGGCTGACAGACTGTCCCAACAGAGTGAGTGTCAGCTATCACTGCAGGCGTAAAGATGTTTTTGCTATTATACCTTCAACGAAGATGGTAGATTTGTCTTTAGAATTACATGTCCCATAACTGCTGATCATCATTTGGAGGAACGCCCATTAAAGTTGTTATGGCTGCTCGTGGTGGTCCAACACCTGACTAAAACAGTTTATGTTGTGTTTTCATCTATTTTTTTCACCTGACTCTTTATCTTCTCTGTATCTTTCAGAGTCCAGTGGTTCCTCTCTATTTAGGAGCTGATCTCTTCTCCAACACCGACATCCGTACAGAGAACCATCCCAGGCACCACGCCAAATTTGCCAAGAAAGGATTAGCAACAAAAATACATTTTTCCTCAGGTGAAACGCATGATAGAAAACAGGACCATAACACATGCTGTTACACTGTCTCAGCTTACATCAGTGCGCACACACATGCACTAACTCTTCACAGTTTGTCTTCCCGTTGCAGCGGTCAGGTTCCGTGGGTTGAAGGTGTCTGCTGTAAATAACTGCCTCTGGTTCTACAGCGTTCAGGGACTTTTTCGAGTAGCCTTTGAAATGTACAGTCAACAAGAGCAGCTTGCTGTGCTAGAGAACCTCCAGGTGACATACAGTCCACATGATTCTTGTCTCTACAGAATACAATATATGAAAAGAGTGTATTTACATACATTATTGTCTTTTCTTTGTAGGATGTTTGGAAATCGCATATAAATGACAGCCCTCTGAAAGTGAGTTACAGCCTCAGTGTGCAGCTCGACTTTGCACTGTCCAGCTGCTCGCATGGTAAAGAATCAAGGAATGAAATGCCACCGCCTCAGCACTGCCAGGTTGGCAGTGACACGGTGGATGTATATGGCAGTGATACAGGTGATGATGCATCAGCAGATCACGATTATTGTTCTTTTCCCAAGCAAAGCTCGGTTTTATCTACAGTGAGACAGAAATTGCACAGCTTGGACAACAAACTCTCCTCTGACACTCAAAGCTACACAGAACTGGACACCATCTTGCTGCTTTTGGAGAACGTTGATCAGTGCATAAATGGGAATCTAGAAGAAAAGGATGTGACAGAAACTGTGTTAGCCCTGCTTACAGCCAAAGACTGGGGCTGTGTGTATTCAAGTTCCCTGCTTAGTTGTATAGGACGTTGGCTTGGCCAGCAGTTTCATGCAGCCTACAGTAGCATCAGCCAGAAAGTTGAGGGCTTTAAAGTTCATCATATTGAACGAATTAGTGATTTGCCACCTGCGGAGGAACTGGCCACAGAGCTATTCCCAGAAGCCATGAAAACACTGTTGCTTCATTGGATG
This sequence comes from Chaetodon trifascialis, assembly GCF_039877785.1. Classification (NCBI taxonomy): domain Eukaryota; kingdom Metazoa; phylum Chordata; class Actinopteri; order Chaetodontiformes; family Chaetodontidae; genus Chaetodon; species Chaetodon trifascialis. The sequence continues at coordinate 9,331,686 of NC_092061.1, read as the reverse complement.
GGCCTAAGTGAAGAGTCCAACCTGGAGAAGAGACGCAGCGAGTACCCAATCCTGCTCCTAATCCTTGAGTTTGCCAACCACAACCTCATCACTGGTGTGGCTCATGTGCTGTACTCCAGTCTTATATGTAAATGAGTGGATGTTTGTTGACTTTCAGTGGGATGATACTGCAAAGATCATTTCATGTTATTGTTTGACACAATAATTCCTGCGTACAAATTGTGTTTAAAAACTGAGTGAAATATTGTAAAGACAAGTGAGTTATTTTTCTGATGTAATACACAAGTTCAACACAGTTAATTTGACATAAAGGTACAAGGTTCATTTATTTACCATTTTACAACACAGGGTTGTATAATGAAATGCTAGCTGGAGTTCAGTTATGCTATGCACAAAACAAAAATTCTATAAACGTATGAATAAATAAGACTTAACGGGACTTTTAATGGTGGAGTGCAGAGGATGAGCTGAGGAAAGGAAAGCTGCTCTGTAGTCTGCTGGTATGGCAGCAGGTATTTCTCTATTGCTTCAACAGGCTGTCGCTGGCATCAGTACCCTTTTTGTATCCTTGGGGCTCTGAGCAGGCACTTCACCAATATCACACATGCTGGGCAAAGGCTGGAGAAGTGTGATGCCCATGGCAGGTTCTCTCTGAAGCCCATTCCCAGTAACCCAGAATTGTTTACCTGCTCCACCTTGGCTCTACTGACAGAGATAGGGGTATCTGTCTTTGCCTGCTTTTTTCAAAAATCCACCAATTTGATCCTGTATAATTTAGCATTTGTCATATTGCAATATAAATTGATAACAAATTTAATTTCGATGTGTTCATTTTATCCTTAACACCCAGCTCTAGCAGCAGCACGAACTCCATTTGAACCAAAATCTTATAACACATAAAGTCAAAATTAAGGTGATGTATGAAAAACCTTATTCAACACAAAACTTATTTATTTCAATAACATTTGAAATATGTGATTACTCCTCTTTATCCATGGCAAGCCTGAAGACAGTGTGCGTTACAACCCACTGTTAGGAGACATGAAACAGGGATTCTCGTAACGCTACACTGACTTCAGATGCCCTTCGTATACGGATGTAAACAGTGTTCACTTGAACCACATTATATTCAGTTAACAGTATGTTCAATCACATATCAATATATATTTGAGTTTAAAAAAAGAAAAGCTACCACATTATTCAAACAAATATCTAATCTTACCCAGCATCAACCAGTCAAACTGATGCATCCTTCTGCAAAGATGTACAGATTAATAAACACTGAGGCAAACTCAGCATCTGACTATTTACACTGTAATTTCCCAATATGTGAGATGTTTGTCTATAAATAAATTACAGATTCAGAGCAACATCCATGCAAGCTTGAGGGCTGGCGATGAATTTGTGGTCCTTTATGATCAGATGAGTGGCAAAGACGGCCAATGTTTGGCGCTAGATAGAATCCATTCCACGTGAAAATGAGGAGGAGAAGCCGAGGCCCATTCCCCTCTGAGTGTGCGTCTGAGACCGAGCCATCTCATACTGAACATCAAGGTTCCTGAACATCTCCTCCTGCTTTTGAAGGGTCTTCATGCCTTCATCGTTAATTGGTTTGGAAACTTCTGCATCATCATCTCCCTGTAAAGACAGAAAATGAAATTTTACTTAGAGAAGTGAAAGGGTAGAAAGCTCAAAGCGGTGGACTCATGATTGAACTGAAGCATCGAACACCCGTTGGTAGTTATACTTACTTTAATACCCATTAGTTTGCGAAATTTAACATTTTGGTCCTTGTTTCCAAAGTTTAGCTTCTCCCACAACTCAGCTGTCTGGGATTTGTCCTTAAAAAGGAAAGACAAATGATAAGCATCATGTCATGACAATATATATATGAATACTGTACATCAAAACATCCTGTTCTAGTGTACATATTTTGTAAGAGTCCATTAAAACAAATCGGAAAGGAAGGGATGGGCATGCTTCAAACTGGCAGCCATGACAGCAAAATCAAATCTTACCCCGTCCTTCTTTCCCTGCCATAGCATCTTCCTCTTTTTCTCTTGCTCTGCAAACTTCATGGGGTTTACAGAAGATGGGTTATAGTAGCTGGGCACAGCAATACCAGTCTCTGCCAGTGTTTTTGCTTGAAGGGCTGCCATCTGTGCTGCCATAGCGATCTGAGGTGTGACCTGTGTCCCAGAGGCCAGGAGGGCTGCCACATTGAGGCCGGGGTTTGAGGCGGCCGCTGCAGCAGCAGCTGCAGCAGCTGCAATAGGGGCAGCCACTGGAAACAAAACACACAGACCAGCATAATTAAGTAACTGAATCCTGACTCGAATGATGAAGGTTTTTGAAAACTGGCATAATCAGCGCCTCTCACCTGCAGCTATCTCCTGCTGTTGCTGCTGCTGTTTCTCAAACATTTCCTTCTCCTTCTGCTCCTGTAGTTTCTTGGCTCTCTCCAGCCTGAAAAGAGTGGACATTATGCTACTTGCTTGGTTTTAAAGTGTTTTTTATTCACTGCAGTGTACCTAGAAGTGATAATGTGACCTGTAAGCTAAACATCATTGCATAACACGTCAGGAGGCATCTGTCTGACTTAACATACGTATATCTGGAGCATTTTTGCTCTTCTTTATTTAATGGAGGGCAGTAGTGATTTGAAAGGGCATTATAGGAGAGAAAGGGGGGACAGCATGCAACAAAGGCCCCCGACCAGACTAAAAAATGTGGATGTTGAACGTAAGTGGTCAATGTCTTGAGACACCTAGGCCACCATTACATTCAACCTATCACAATTTTATGTCTGATTGTTTTCCTACCAATGTGATTTCCTTTCATGACCAACACTCTCTGGCAAGTGCAACATAGATGAGAAGTCACATTATAGCTAACTAAACTGCTGCTGGCTAGCTGGATGCTAGCCATCTTATCTTAAAATGTCAGGTTTTAATAGAGCAGTTAACGCTGACAATGTATGTAAAACAAGGAAAAAATATGGACTTTGTAGCTGCATTTACGCAGATGCAATAAGAGCCACGAACAATGCCCAGAATTGGCCAGAACAGAATGACCAACCATCTATATAGTAAAATGTTGCCTTGCCTTCTGGCCAGGGCCTCTTGTGCATCCATTGCTGTGTTTCGGCCCCGGAAGGCAGGTGGATTAACAGACCTGCTTCGACTCTTTCTACGCACTTTCTCACTCCTTTTCTTCCGCTCCCTGGTATAACAACCACAATAAATAAATAAATGAATAACATTCTGTCAATGACCCATAGAATGGCATTCATTCAGGACAAGAATTCAAAAATGCAAGAAATGCTGACATTTCAATTAAACCCACCTGCTCTTACTGCGACTTCTGCTATGATGACGATGTTTGGTCCTTGAACCTGAGCGAGACTTGGCCTTCTTCTTCCTGTCCCGGCTGCGCGACCGTGATCGCCGTTTGTCCCTACTTTTGCTGTGATGCCGCCTGAAAGCAATAATATCCATCAACATAAATTTAGGTAAAAACTGACATGAATCAAAGTTCAAACCAAAGAATCCTGGAGGCCGACTATTCATAAACTTTAACAGACCTTTGATAACAATGGATCTTTCTCTGTGTAATTAAATAAGTTAGAGGACCCGCTGAACATATTTCTTTACACAGTTCATTGACCAGACCAACCTCTCTCGTGAGTGTGACCTGGACAGACTCCGGCCCTTTGAGGGCCTCCTGTCTTTGCGTCTGGACCGTTCCTCTCCATTCTCAGCTGACAGTCTTTCTGGTTCTTGCTGCTCATCTGTTTTTCTGTGTGATTTGGATGGCTTCTGAGAGTCTCTCTTTCGTGCCTGTTTTAAGAAGAAGTTGTCTCTTTCAGGAAAATAGTGCAACAAAAAGAGTTAGTACCATGGTTTACAGCAGAAGATATGTTCTCAATTTTTGACAAGTTGAAAAAAACCTTGTCATTTCAAATCCACTTACACAACAGATACAGAATGTGGGCACTTCTGGGATACAGACTAATTTGACTCCACTAATTTCAATATAATCATAGGAATTAATCAAGCCAGCATGTTTGGAACCTCTTTAATCTTTTGATAGTGGGCATGCAAACCTTATGGTCTGATTCTCAGGAAAAAACAGAAATGTTGTTTGACAGTTTATCAACAATAACAATTCAATTTTACCTATATCCTCTGAACCTGAGCCCACTGAAAGGTGGAAGTAGGGATGGGCATCCAACTTACTTTTTACAACTTCTCTAATTCATCATCCAAATCACACACATTAATAAATTAACACTAGCAATCTTCCCAAATCAAAATGATGCATTTCTACAGTGTATTTTTTGACACATTCAATTCTCCTGTGTGACTTTTCATGTCAAATTCTCACACCATCTTTATTTCACAAGAATGTAGTTTTGGAATGGGTCATCATTAGTGTGTGGTGGCATATCAATAAAAAGGGGGACAATAGTTATTCTTCATACAGACAAATTAGCATAATTAGGTGATGAAAAAACACCCTGAGATTTTGTTTGGATTCATTAAAAGATAAATTGGTCTAATTTTAATTATGCCCATCCCTAGCTGAAAGAGATGCAAGAGTTAATTCCATCTTTTTTTTACTAATAGTGTGAGTCAAACAGAGTTTGAATGGCAGATAGTTACCTGTCCCAGTAGAAGACATATTATTTTGCTATGTCAGCAGGGTCTTCTGTTCAGTCTCTTCGTGCATTAGCACGCTGAGTATGATTTATTGTAGAAATGTTATCATATGTAATCATGTGATCTACACACAGGTTTTAACAAAAAAAATGAACGGAAAAAAAAAATCTACTCTTCACCATTTAACATGGTTACAAACAATGACAGATATCCAAGGATGAAAGCTTCCTCTGAAACACATCAACATAGCGAGGGTAAAAAAAGAACCCTTTCCATGTGAGTAAGCCCATGTCCATCTATGTCTTTTGTTCATAACTTTGGTTATTGTAACTTATTTAACCTAATTAAACATACTCACCTCAACCTTAAACTAACTAGAAAAACAACCTAAGGCCAAAATCAAATTAAAAGTGCTTCTAGTCATAGAAATTAATTTATTAATTACCTCTTTGCTCCTGCTGCGACTCCGTCTGTATTTTCTGTCACCTGGAAACAGGAGAAAGCAGAATGCTTACAGTCCAAAATGATCTTTGCAGCAAACTCATGGAAAAAGAAAAATGATTGAGGACATTTGGAGAAACACAAAGTAAAGCTACTGTATTTAGTATTTTACACAGTTAGTGGACCAGTATTTTTTTTGCTGGGGATTTGACTAATTGTACTTTTATGTTATCATACTGTCACATGCTAATGTACTGTTTGGGTACTGTTAATGAATACTAACGTTTTCGGTCCCTGGAGCGTGACCTTGACCGTGAATGGTGGTGTTTGGAGCTTCTGGGAGATCTGGATGACTCCATGCCGTGTTTTTTTCTGTGATGAACTGGGGAACCTGTTCTGGTCAAGTCGACAGAGTCGTTGTCACTTGCCTGAAAGAAATGGACAAATGGATATAGGGAAAAAGAAACATCTGCGGCAAATTGGCGTGGTTCAGTATGCTCAAGCATTGATGCCTTAGTTGTACATACACGGCAGTGTGAACAATTTCTTATGAGCTCATAGCTCATTAGAAAAAACTGACTTATAACCGAGAATTACAATAATGATAAAGTACCAGCATATGTGGACTTATTCCCTTTATCATTTTGGTCAGTCTTCCCACTGGAAATGACACACACACACACACACACACACACACACACACACACACACACACACACACACACACAGACAATGATGAGCTGCAGTGCTGCACTGTGCCACATACACACCAATTTAATAATATAACCACAATCCAAGTGGGTCCTTAAATACAAATATAGATGTTTTGTAAAATGTTTAGGGTGCAAAAATAATGTAGTGAACATTTCTTTCATATTGCACATCTATATTTATGTCTTTTGAAGTCTTGTGATACTCAGCACTTTTTTTAATTCACTGTACCTCCTGTGGTATACATGTGACATCGCTGGATGAATATTTATTGAACAGTTCCGTCAAACCAGACGGTAAGGAGTTACAATAATATGGAATTCTTTAGTTAGATAATGCATATCAGTGGGCCAGTGGATTACCCACACAGACTTAAAATAGCGCTTTCAAAGTGCTATTGATGGCATTACCTTAGTTCAACACTAAAATAAAACTCAACTCGCAGATCACAATGTTAAATCGCTGCTATTGACGTGACCATTCTCTTAAATTTCAAATACGACATCCGATGGACTTTGTTGAGTGCCAAGACAATGCCGTTTCGTCCAGACATATACCCAGATTGTTAGGGAATCGGCAGTCAAACAAAACAACGAGCCAGTTAGCCAATATGCTATCTACGTTTAGTAAACCCCCTACGTTCGTCATTCATACATCCAGAGAGCAAATTTAGTGTTAGCTAGGCCGCTAAGCTACCTTATGGAAACCGCCATCTTTACGAAAAACGATTTCTAAATAGAACCGTCAACTTATACTAACGTTACTGATATGGTGCTGCATTCATGTATGTCTTGCTTATCGTTATGAAATGGTACTTACCGACATAATCCTGCAGTACACTGTATATCTAACACGGCTGTTTTGTGGACTGTACAAACCAATACGGAGAGGTAGCTAGCTGCTAAACAGCCGTTGTCTTGCTCAGCTAATTTGCTCTGCGTTGCCAGATTTTGGCCATTGAATCCCCCACATTCAGTCACATTCCAAATAGAGGCGTCGAACACAAACAGAAGGGACCAAATAAGTATCAATAAAAATGTAAACATGTAAATGTTAATTCAACTTTAAGAAACCAATTCAATTATATGTGGTTGCATTATGATTATGAGCACTGCACCATAATGAATTTTCCCACCGTGGGGGCAAAGTTTGATAGAATGGAGTAAGATGTTTGGCTCTGGTATTTTTTTTATCTATCAAATCCCGATAATAATGTCTTGTAAATTACTCCAGTTGAGTCCAATTCTGAAAACTTATAATAACTGAATGAAAGCAAAAAATGCCAAAATCTTTGAACCACTGCCCTATATGTTGCAGTAAACCACACAGTAGACTGAAAGGTATCCAACCTGGCAACAAGAAAAAGGCTTTTTGACCATTCCTACAATGCCACGCCCCTCAGTCAAATTTATTGTCTTTTTACCCTTCGAATTGACTGTCAGGCAGCCCCCACTGCGTACAGCCCAAATAATCTTTGTCAATTACATAATTAGGTCTAGTTCAGAGGTGCATAAAGTTAAAATTCTGGCTACGGATGGGGTTTGCTTCTGCCAATCTTAACGAAGGAGGCATGATTTGTACGTAGTCCGAGAGGGACGTTGTGTCTGGAAGGCAAAATCGAGAGACAAGTTAGCCAGAATTCTCCGTGTTCGCTACAACAACCCGCCAAATTCTAAAGCTAGCTAATACTGCTGAGATGTGTCGGTTTTATGTGATGTAGTTGTCTACTTAAATAGAGTGGTGATTGACCATAAATCGCAAATAGATTGGAACCTGCCAGTTTGCAACTGTTCCGAGATATCAGCGGTTCATCTTGAAACTTGTTGGCGTCGTAACTCTCGGTTGAATTACCAGCATTAAGGTTCTCACAACATTAAGGTGAAGTTAACGCGCAACTGAATTGATAACGTTAGCTAGCCCGGCTAATGCATGTCGTATGAAGTAAGCCACCCATTCTTCATGTAACTCTGCTTCACGGAATGGCGATGTGGAGCGACGTTGAACTTTTGACCAACGAGGATACAAACACTGTCCGTTTCGGCAGTGTGTCAAGGGAAGAAAATGGTAGCGGCTTGTATCAGGTGGATACTCTGGTCAAAATCTCCACTGCCAATGAGGTAACGAATGTCAATGTTTACAATACACGGATTCGAACATGCTCTTGTTACCCAGTTTATTTACTACCATTACGCACTCACATTCAGGGGCGTAGCGAGAAGATTGCCCCTTCCTTTTTTGAAAATGCTAACGTTGACAGCTCAAGAGTTAGTAGCGGATCCTTTGAAGTACAGTCTATCACTGCAGCACTGACAGCACTGATCAGTGATTGGATGGGAATGCTGGTTCTTGCAGGTGCAGGCAGACCCCCGTCTCTCCTCCTCCAGTGGTTCAAACTGGAGCATCGTTGTTGCTGACAAGACGGTTATCCTGTTTGATCAAAGCTATCAGACCATCCTGCTGCTTCTTCACTTTGGTATACAACTCCATTTCGTGTTCATCCCTTCATCTTCTGTTTGTCACGTTTCTGTTTGTGTCCTGTGAGATGACCTACAGTATGAGGCTGCATCCAAATCAGCTGATCCAGTGATTTGATAAGATAATTGATGGGTACTGCTTTCTCTATGGTGAGGCTGGTTATAGAGTTTGAAACAGGATCAGTTTCAAGATACTGTAAAGGTTCGGTCACGTGGCAAAGTTCATGTCTTTGCTATCAGTGCAGTTTGACCTTTCTTCGTCACTACTGTACATTAATCCCACGATTTATTTTTTTAGAAACTGATGTGGATGCCATTGATGTGTGCCTGGAAGGACAGTTTTTGGTGGTCTGTGAAAGAAATGGAAACCTTCATTTGATCTATGTTCCACACAAGAGGATCCTTCTCACCAGGGTATAAGTGTTTGCTTTTGTTTTTTCTATACTCATAAGGCTTATGTAGGATTACATTAGATGTGATCACTGTGTGTGGCCTTGAATTGTTATACTGTTATACCTACAATGTGCTGTATGTTTGTAGGTTTTGGTGGAGAAACCATCCAGTGAAGATAAGAAAACGTATCGTTATCTCATCATAGAAGAGGACAAGGCATCCTTGGGTAAAGTTTCTGTATGATAATGAGAAGAATCTGAATCACACTGGACATATGAAGCAATTTAAGATTTATTAGTGAGGTGTTTTTCTTGTGTTGACAGGGATGTACCATGTGTTCCTTCTCATAAAGGATGGTTTTTTCCACATTACAAACCTTGCACTGGCAAAGATTGAGACAGGTATCAAAACACAATGTGTGATAGACTTTAAGTTTGGTTAGAGGTGTTTTGTTGACCAACTTTAACAATCATTCTTCTTTTGTCATCACAGCCATTGAAAAAATGGACATGGGAGCCTTGAAAGAGGCAAGTTAAAGCAATCTTCTTTCCATGCCAGAGCAAAATAATATTTTTTGAAAGAACAGGAATATAATCACATTTTTACTCAACACAGCTCCAGTCTCTCATCAAGATAGACTTCTGCTCCACCATGGATTACCATGACGAGGGCTGCAGTACAGCAGTGATGTTCAATCTGGACAGTGACATCCACTTACTGATTGGGGTCAGTGTCTGTGAGAGAAGTTTCAGGAATTTATTTGCCACCTGCAGTTATGATACATTGGTTGCATGTGAATGCAAGCATATTTAAATGATAAAATATACTGTAGTTATGAATATTGGTACTTCTTATATTTATTGCTCATTGAATTTAATTTCCTATTGAGTTTGATTGCAAAGAAATCACAAAGCATTTAATGTATATTAAGCATTTGTGTGCAGTACTTGCATGCAGATTCTTGTAAGTTAAGATTTTCTGATGGAAGATCAGATGATGGCCATCTTTGTAAAACACACTGTTTTAGGGAACAGTCCCACTGTGAGGGAACAACACATGTAAGCAAATTTAGCATGTTTGAAGATAAAGTTGGAACCAGTCTTCACCACGGTGTACAGATAAATATTAAGCTTTAATTAAATGTTTGTGTAAGAAACCCTTTCTATGAATGGTAGGGACTCATATAAACGAGATGTATTTTGTGATGTAAGGGTCACAACATTGTTATTATTATCTCAACAGGGGGATAAAGAAAATGTTGTGACTCACTGGACAATGGACCCTCGTCAGGCCAAGATGTGCCTTGCTCACTCTGTCAACAATAGCTTAATTCCAGGTAAGCTCTTGCTTCATCTACAGTATATAACCACTCATGTCACTTTTGGACAATACTGAATATTTATTATCACCTGCAAATTCAACTTTTTTCATTGACAAGTGATGAATGCATGGCCTGGGTTTTTTGGACATAGGTAGGAATAAATGCATTGTATAGTAACTAGGTGAGTAAAAGAGAACAAATTTGAAAGAGACGCAATGTGAAACATTTAGAAAACAAGAAAAAGGCTGAAATGCCTCTTAAGGTAGATTGTGAAATTCTTTTAACATTTGTTCTTCTCAAACATTTACTTCAAAGGTGTGAGGAAGATGGTGGTGGTGGAACATCTCTTGTATATTCTGGACACTGAGGTGAGTTCAGTGCTATCACCTGCAGCTCTTTAACACACCATTACATGATGTTTGATCAAAAGTATCTGAGGTTTACATGCAGTATGTGTTTTTCTTTGGCCTCAGGACACCCTGAGTCTTTGGGACCTACACTTCCTTGTCATGATTCACTGTTGGCCGGATCTTGCCGTTAATGACTTTGAACTCACTACAGAATGTGGCTCTGCCTCGATGGTGGCGTATGTATCAGTGTTTAATAACGTACTGTTGCTGTAAATATGCAGAGGGATATGTCTCAATGGGCTGCACGGTGGCGCAGCAGGTAGTGCGCGTGCCTCACAGCAAGAAGGTCGCCGGTTCGATCCCCGGGTCAGGCGGGGCCTTTCTGTGTGAAGTTTGCATGTTCTTCCCGTGCATGCGTGGGTTCTCTCCGGGTACTCCGGCTCCCTCCCACAGACCAAAAACATGCTCATTAGGTTAATTGATGACTCTAAATTGTCCGTAGGTGTGAGTGTGAATGTTTGTTTGTCCTTACATGTGGCCCTGCAATCGGCTGGCGACCGGTTCAGGGTGTACCCCGCCTCTCGCCCATTGTAGCTGGGATAGGCTCCCCGCAACCCCGAAAGGGATAGGCGGTATAGATAATGGATGGATATGTCTCGATGAAAACATTAAATAATCTGTGTGTATCACAGCCAAGACAAGGGCAGCATGAAGATGATAACACTGACAAAGCAGGACAACAGTCAGGTAGGAGTGCAACTCCTTTTGAAGAAACTTTTAGAGATGAGTATCTTAACTCCTGTTCTGAACTCCATATGCTGGTTTGAATTTTTCAGATCAACTCACTGCAAATAAGGTGTCTGCCCTCCATGACTGTTTGCTACTCTCTAGATGTCTCTTCAGTCTCTTGTCTTGTCCAGACAAAAATAAACATGGTAAGCAATCAGGGCTTATTGCACTTTGCTATTTCTACATTTTAACATTTCTACACATTTAAGTCCTTTGTTTTGTCCTCTGATTTTAGGACACGTTTTATTTAGTTGAAGGGATTTGTGAGAACCCAGAAAGGTAGGACATGTTTTGTATGATTACTATGATGTTCAGCCACTGAATGTTTGGTGTGAGTTTTAAAATATGAAGTGGGCTGTTTCTCTTGTTCTTCATCAAGCAGTCGAGGAGAGCCTGTATCTTCCGTTGTTGTCAGATGCTTCACAGAGGCTTTGCCTGAGAACAGGTACCTCATTTTATTTAGATAAGTTTCTGTATAATTGCAGTTCCACCATAGCCTGAGTGATGTCAGTATAATTTGATTTACTTGGCTTTTCTCAATTCTCAGACTTAGCAGACTTCTTCACAAACACATGTTTGAAGAGGCTGAAAAGTTTGCCATCACATTTGAGCTGGATTTAGAGGTAAGTGTGCATCTGTCTGTCTTGTAAGGAAGAGGAAAATGAATGTGACTGTTGTGGGCTATTTTATGGAATCGGTGGACAATGGAATAAAATAGGTTTGCTGTTTGCTTGGTGTTGCTACTTGTGTATAGTGTAGCAGCTCAACTGTTCACAACTAACAATCTTATTTTTAATCAGCTTGTTTACAAGGTGAAGCTTGACTTTGTGCTGGAGCAGCTGGCCTCTGCATCAGTTGGTGGCTATGGACAGGATGTGTGGTCTGAACTTGTGGAGGAAGCAAAAACCAACCTGATGAAGATCACAGTCAGTGTAACACAGTTGCTTTTGTAGAGTGTTTAGTATAATCTAAATAAAACAAAAAATTGAGTTAGTCGTAGCAAATTTAAATTATTATCAAGTATTCACCTCTTTCTAATAGAAGTAAAAAAAAAAATAATAATAATTGTATTGCCTAGGATGAGCAGTACGTGGTGGAATACTGCCTCAAGGCTCCGTGGCCGACCTTTGAGACAGCAGAGAAGATGCTCAACCATGCTGCCACACGATACTCCTCCTTACAGATCCAAGAGGCCTTGGCCAGGCTGGCAACATTCTGCAGCCTCCATGGTGCAGAAAACTTCAAGTAAAGTCTAAGTCTTAGAGATCTCCTGTGTTGTTTGGTAAATTTTCCATACTGTGGTTGTTTCATTATGTACGCTAATGTGTGATTTTTAAGTATGTTATTCTGTCATCCTTAGTGGTATTGCCTGGATAGAGTTTCTGAACAGCAATGACAATTTAGGAGACATTCTGACCCATCTAAGAGAAGGAGACTTGAAGGGTGCACAGCTCCTTTGGCTCAGATATGAGGTAAAGAACTGCTTCATGCACTCACCATACCGCCATTTCTTGTATATCATTAACTTGTCTTGTAATGCAGAAATGTAAAAACACTTGTATATCATGTGCATCAGTGGCAGTTGTGATGTTGATGCTGTGTTTTTTTACAGGGACAGGTTGCAGCAGAGTTTGATGAGAGCAAGCTTGAAGCCGTGCTCAGTGCCATCCCAGAGGACCTCCCATCCCAAGACCTCTGTGCTTGGTTCAGGACAGTTTTTGTTCCTTTTGTGAGGAGAGTGCTTCGAACAGGACAGGTATTCTCTCAAACTCAAAATACACCTAATATACATCATCACCTGCTGGTGCTGTGTTTTCATTAGTAAAAGTTCTGTCTTTGTGTGCTCATAGAAAATCCTGGCTAGGTGGCTGGAGCAGAGGGCAAGGAACCTGGAGTTAACAGAAAAGGTAAAGAAAAACAAACTGGACCAGAAATGCTGAAGTAAGACCAGGCTTTGTAATCAATCACCACAAGGCAGCAGAGATTATCACTGGTGATGAGCATGGATTCATTGAAATTCTTCAGAATTTTGATGGTTTTAGAAAAGCATTCTGACCTAAAATCACTGGTTGAAGCAGTGATTTTAAATGTAACTTCTTGCTCCAGGGTGCTTGGCCCCAGAACGGGTTGGACTTGGCTGTGCTTGGACTGCCCTCACTGTGGACATGGATGAAATCTGTGAGTTTTTCCTCTTTTCGTTATGAATGGGTTTTTGTGCCTTCACAATAATTATATACCCGTGGGCGTAAATTGATTTATATGTATCCTTTTTTCAGGATGATGATTATGGTGCAGAAGAGGTGGAGAACCTCAAGTCCCTGGTGTCCAACCTCCGTCAGCTCCTAGACCTCCATCGGAAATACAACTGCAGACTTTCTCTTTCAGTCTTTGAGAAGGTTTGTCTCTTATTGATGACATAGTCTAACTTTATTTGAGCTGTATGTATGAACAATTACTTAAAGAAAATAAGCTAAGTTTAAAATCATGTCGGGTCAGTGGAGAACTGGAGTGAGTGCACTGTTTTGTAGATATTGTGATTTACATGTTATTTCATGAAAACTATTGTTGCTTTGAATTACAGTATGTTGTAAGATATAATGTTATGCCTCCACGTATGTGAATAGCGGCATCATGTTTATGAGTGGTGTTTAATCCTGGTGTATTTTGAGGGGGTTTGCATTGTTGTTCCTATTTTAATAATATTTCTTCCTTGTGAATTTGAAAGGGAAGTGTACGAAGTGTCGCGTTCCTCATGCTGGACAAAGTGCCAGCTCCAGAGCTGATCGCCGCCACAGTGGAGAACAGTATCCTGCCGTATGCTGAAGAGCACAAGATTCCTTTTGATGAGCTGCTCCTACAGTATATCAAGGTAAAAGTCCTCCCGTGCCGAGCATATTTGGAGTGAACGTTCAATTTTCCAAATGCCTGATGATAAGCGTCTCTCCTCTCAATCTTCTGATCTTTACTAGGATCTGCTGGAGCGCTGCAGTTCTCAGACCACAACACTTTTCACAGAATGGGAAGCCAAGGCAGTGGCTGTGCTAGGCTGCATGAGTGATACTGACGTAAGTTTCTGTGACATCATTGCACTTGCATACAGTTCACCACATGCTTAATTTTTATGAGTCAGCAAGATGGTAAAAAACAGTAATGTATTTGTGAAATCTCGTATTGCATTTCCTGCCAGCTGATGGTGGATGCTGTCCTGGAGATCATGCAGAAAGCCGTAGTGCCCTGGAGTAATGTGGTAGAAAAACTGGTTCAGCAGTATCTAGAGATGGATGGACCCAAGTATGTTTACATTGTCCTCACCCTTTTTTCCACACTATTTAAAAATGTGGTGCTATTTGCAGTTTTTATATATAATCTTCTTTTGATGTCTTCCCCAGACAGGAGCTTTTAAAGGAAAGCTACCGCCTAATGGAGATCAGGAAACTTCTGAGGAGCTATGGGATCCGCAACTTCAACCTCTCTAACAACACTCAAATTATGGTAATTTAGATTTGGTTAATTATGTGACACATGACCTCCGCTGTGCCTGCTTCTAAACGTCGTGTACTGTATATCTTCCCCAGACACTGATTAGATACATCCTGAAGCAAGACTTGCCAATGTCTTTAGAGGACTCCCTAACATTAGCTGAAGCATACAAGCTTTCAACCTCGCAGATAAATTACTTGTATCTCATCCAGCTGATTGGCCAAGGAAAGGTATGCTCATCTCTGTGGAAATATGAAATCACCACATTTAAATTTAGTTTCTTTCTATGTATCCATGACACATTGATAGGAAGGAGTTTATGTTGCTTTCAGACTGAGGAATGCATGACTGTCCTGAAGAAGCTGTCCTCAGCAGAGGCAGAGTGCGTGATCGACCGTCTCACGTCCTGGGCTCGGCTGCAGCTGCAAGACAAAGACCACATATCTGATGAGGTGAGGAGAGGAAGCCTGGCTGCCTTTCCCATGGCACCTGTGATTGCATGTTTAGATGATATGTTGATGAAGCCCACACAGACAATCAGTCATCTCCTCAAGATGTGAATATAAAAAGTACAACAACATTATGATGAGCATACTGTTTATTCATTCTGGCATTTTGTATATCTCGACTTCCTGTTGACTCGTCTTCACTAGCACAAGAAACACCAGATGGTCATCGCTCAGGTGACGGTGGATGCTCTGAAATACCTGCATATAATTCAAAAACGTAAGTATTCTCTAAACAACAATTATGAAACATGGACAGCAGAGTGGCACAGGAAGCGTCCATCGTTCAGAAACCACAGTTTCAATTCCCTGTCGGCAAACATCCACCCAGCTGAGGTTTTTGTGAGAAAGTGTATTTCTCAGTTCCAGCTCTTTCGCTGTGACCTCCATGTGCTGGATGCTTCAGGAAAGTGTAGTTTGCTACATGGGGCACAAACAGATGCTTTGGAACACTTTTATTTAAAAACAATTGACAGCTTGCACACAAAGGAAATGTCACAAATATTCACCTGAACATCCAAGATTGATACCGAGTTTCACGCCCTCTGCAGATGATGCTCTGAAAAGCATGGAGTGTGAAAACAACCTCATCATGTTCAAGGCCATCGCCCACCTACAGGTGAGTTTCATTTCAGGAATGTTTTAAAATCTTACTCCAACTGTTCCTTAATCTGTTTTTTGACCAGTCTCTTTTCCTTTCTACAGGAGGACTTTGATGTTTTCTTTACCCCCTCCAACTATGAGGATCCAAAAATCAGAAAACAGATCCAGGAGCGTCACATCACTGCCTACGAGAACACACGTGGCCGCCATTCTTCGAAGGGGAAAGCTATGACAACTCCAGTTGTGGCCAATGATCCCGATGGCAAGACCAAGACTATTTCCACAGAAGCTGGCTTACGTCGTCTGGGAAGGCAGCTGCAGCGCACCGAACAGGAGCTCTGGTCTGACTTGGCCCTGCGAGCTCTGCGAGTGGGAAAGGTGGACAAGGCCCTCAAGATCCTCAGGTTTGCATGTGTGGATGTTTAGCTGTGTGCGTGATGGGTCTCGCTGTTTGAAAAAATGTTAAAATATTTCTGAATATAGGCTAAAAGAATAGGCATAATGGAGAATCTCCTGTTTTCTTTGTTCTCTTTCTGTCACGTCATCAGTGAGCTGTATGAACACCACTGTAACACCAGCACAGGGAAGGTTTTGTTCACTGCTGCCAAGACGTTATGCCAGATGCTGGAGGCGGATGTGCCCATGGTGCTTCCTGATGGCATGGATTTGCCAGCAGTTATCCACGATCTGGCCTGCCAAGCCATCACCGTGTGCCACTCAGGTGAAGAACATGTGCAGACATCAACCAGCACAGCCGGAGAATGAGCAAATAGCATTCTTTGCAATATGTTTGCAATAGTTTATCTGCTCTTGTTGAAGATGCTGACTGGCTTCACGACAACAGAAAACAGTTTTTACAAATCTGAAAGAGCATAAAGGCTAAATAGTTCACATGAGACATGTTTTTCTATATGTACAATCTGAGCTAGCCTGGCTCCACTCTGTTGCTTCACATCATTTCTACGCTGCAAAATCCCTAAAGCTGATACTGTAATAACTGTTACAGATCTGCTCCTGGACTGTCTGGAGCTTTGCAAGTGCACACGGATAGCTATGGATGTCTATCACCAGTGTCAGTTATCAGACAACTATGGGTTTATAGCCAAGGTCAGTATCTACTCTAATCTTTCTCATCAAAGTTGTTGATGTGTTATTTGTCTGCAGACATCATATTTAACAATTTGGTAGAAGGGACCTACCAGGTGAAATCTCTTAGAGTATTTGGATGATTTTAAATTGGCAAAATACATTAAAAAATATGAAATGAGTGAGTTGTGAAATGATCCAAATGCATGCAATAAAACTTTGTGTTTAAATTGTGTAATGTCACAGGATTTGACCTCGGAGGCAGAAAAGGATCCATGTTCTCAGTGGAGTTTTCAGGATGTGTTTAATGAAGATTGCATTGTTCTGGACCCAGTGTCTGTGCTTCCAGTCCAGTATGAAATCACCAACTGCTTGTTGCCTATTTCTCAGGGTAGGATCCTCAAATTAATCATCTATCGGGGTCTGTTCAGGATTTCATCACCTTAGGCAGTCTACAGCTAACTAGTTCCATTAACTGTTATGCTAATTTATTCCCAATCTTGCAGACACCAAACTGTACCCACTGGACTGCTCCTGTCTGTCCCACTGCTCATTTGAAGACGGTGTGTGCTGAAGTTTATATATGTTTTCACGTTTGAATCCCTGTTCAAGTTTATATATCTCGAAGTTACAATGTTGAAAGTTTACCTTGTTTTTCCTGGGCCACTTACAGGTTCAAAATACCTGCCACCCCTCCTGGGTCCCCTGTCCAACATGTTACAGATGTTACAGGAGTGCAGTCAGCTGGAGCTGGCCCTCAGGGTGCTGGTCAACTCGTATGGCAGCTGCCTGCAGCATGTCACCTCTAATGTTATGGACACAAAGCTCAGTGTAAAGGTATAGCTGCAGCATATCCAGTGGTGCTATCACTGCCACTATATGTACAGTATATGTTTCTGAAACAATTGTGCAATAAGGTTGCTGGCTGCTTGCCAGTAGTCTGAAAATGTAACTTCAAACTGTTAACTCTTCTTTCAGCTTTATGATATCCAAGAGCTTAACAAATACAGCATATGCTTGAATGACCTTCGAAAGACAACTGCTTCAGCTCTGAATGCTGTTGCTGTGGCTCTTTTGAACAAGGTGAGTCTGATAACATGAGAGGGTAAAATCAAGTGTACTTAATTTTTTGTGTATTTTCAAATAACTGCGCCGCTGTTTTCTACGGCTGTAGGTGTTCAACTGGAGGGTGGTCGATTGTGATTTGGCTATTGGACTCTGTACACTCCTCTCCAAAGCAGATGTCTTCAAAATACTGTGGAAGGTTATTGACAACACCTGGCAAAACTATGACAAAATCTTGGTAGGTACTTTTATTACTGTTCTTGTCCACCATGGACAAATGTTTTATTGTTTTAATGATGGAAAGTAAAGAGAACCAGAACCAGGCAAAACGTAAGAGAACTTGGAGTTTAAGTTCTTTTGGACCATCTCTCTTCTCCTGACTGACTTAACAGTCTAATGGGAGCCTTTGAGAGGTGTTTGTAGCCAAAGACTTAGAGGTCTTAAACTTTGTATATTGCAACTTTAATGACCATTTTGACAGGAGCCTTGACTAAATATCGAGCAGTTTGTTAAGATAAATAAGCACATACTCAGGTTATCTTCAGCAAATCTAATGAGCGACTTCCTCTTGATTACTTCAGGCTGTGGCCAGGGTCGGGGCCAATCTCTGCTGCTTATATAATGAGCTGGAGGAGCAAGAGAAGTTTCTCTCCGTCATCACTGATGCTGAATGGGGCATCAAGCTCGGCAAGTTGGAGGTGTGTGGATGAAAGCCACTTGATATTTAGTATATTCCCATTAGACTTCACAAGTTGCAGCCTCTCTTGACTTGACATTTAACGTGTCCCTGCTCTGCCTCAGATTTCCATCCAGCCAGTGTTTCGTCAGCGGCCTGAGATGAAGAGTAGCCTGATCCCTGATCTGGTGAAAAACAGGAGGATCACCCCAGACATTATTCTCCAGTACTGCAGGTCAGCGGCTCATTGTACAGTGTCAATGTGTGTTTCAACATGGAATATAAAATTAAATTTTGGGTCCCGACTGTGCTGAAGTGTCTCGTGCTAAAGTGCTAAAAATCATCCTCTCCTTCATCTGCAGCACCTTTGGTCTAGACTGTGACCGTGTGATCAACCAGTACATTACCACCTTACTGCTGGTCCAAGAGGACGAGGAAGGTGCAGGTGATCCGGGCACAGGCCACGAAGAGGTGCAGCCTCTGTGTCATGCAGATGCGCTGGAGCGAGTCCTGCAGATTCTCCCGATGTTACACAGCACCAGCGAGCTCACGGAGAGCCTCAGTGCTGCCATATTCAAGGTTTGTGCAAGTGGACAAGCAAGATGAGTCTGAACTGTACCACTGAAATAAGTTTACAGTCATAGTCATTGTTTCTATACCAAGCAAAATGAAAGTTTAGCTAACTCACCTCACTCTCAAAATGCCTCATACAGCTCAGCCCTTACAACTATGAGAGGATTGAAGTAGTGCTGAAGATCATACAGGCTGCAGATGAGAATGTGACGAGCTTTTCTATTAGCCAGGTAAAACAGAAACACGTTGTCATTCAAATTGAATAGTTTCTAAATGTATTTTGCAGACTATCAACCAGTGTCTTTTAATCCACAGGCTATGGGCCTCCTTCAGCACCTGAAGTCCTACAAGCGAGTCTCTCCTGCCTCAGACTTGGAGAACACGTATTTTCTGGAAAACAGCCTTCTGCCAAACCCTCTGTCCGACAGCAGACTGCCCTTCCACCTTCTCATGCAGACCAAACATTACTGGAAGATTATCTGTAAGTTAGCCACTGTTGTTAGTCTTATTTTCATCCTTCGGTGTTATTGCTGACAACGTCAAACTACTTTTATAGTATCTGCCCCAGGTGCTTCTTTTTAATATGTGAATAGATGAGTTACATTTTTTGTAATCAGGATTTGATGAGATGTGTTAAGACTATTTTTAAGCATATTTGTGTGTGTTTAGCTCCTGAGCTCAGTGAGGAGACCTTCCCTACACTTCTTCTGATTAGCAAACTGATGAAGGTAAAGCACACTGATCTAAAAAGAAGCTTTTACTCTCTGTAATCATAAGAATATAGATTTATCCATAAAGACTGATATTTATTCAGGTTATCCAAACCATCGTGTCTCATTCCAGGTCAATCTTGACAAGTTATACATGTCTGCAGCAAACCACGTGTTTGAGAAGAAGATGAAACCTTTACTCTTAGAGCAAAGGAAAAAGGGTCAGGGTCATGGCTATAACAAGGAGACTTTTAAGGTGGCCAAGATCATGATGAAGTACATCCAGTGTATCCAGAGCCCAGAGTGGGCAGCCGCCACAGCCCACAAGATCACCCAGGAGCTGCCACCAGGTCTGACCTGCAGATTAGACACTGCCACTGTACTGTTTATGTGCTTTTTTGCATGTACTGAATTGCTTCCTGCTTCTACAGGCTATGAGAAGACACAGTCACTCAGGTTCTGCTTGTCTCTTGGAGATGCCTGGCTGAAAGATCCAAACCTCGAGGTCAGTTTTTGTAATTTTCACCCCCAGAAATTATACTGAACGGTATGAACTTTAAAGTCTGTCAAATATTTATCTGGTTAGTTTTATCATAAACTGTTTTTTCATTATTATTATTTACTGTCCTCTAATCCTGAGCAGGAGGCAGCACGGGCCAGAGGGGAGACCTTCCTGTCCAAGCTGAAGCTGCAGTTCCAGCGCTCGGCTACTGAGAATATCTTGATAACCAGCCAGCTGAACAGCCCAGAGTATCTGAAACTGACGGGGCTGCCAGCCAGACTCATCGTGGCCCTGTATGAGCAGAGCGGTGTGGAGCAGCACTACGGAAACACAGGAGGTCAGACTTATGCTGGTGAGCATGCTTTGACACAGCAGTCTGCTGTGGAAGCTGAAGTAATGTTCCTCTATAAGACCAGCTTTATTTTCTTTAGCACTTTATGTCGAGCTACTTGGTTTAAAGCTCCTCTCCTGGCATTGATTAACCCCCTAAGAACTCATCTCCGTTGTTTAAAATCACATATTTCTCTGAGCAGACATACATGCAGTGGTGAAGGAAATAGCCACAATCAACAGTGTGGATGTCCTGAAAATCCGTAACATGATGTTGGAAAAATGGATCTGCAAAACAGGCCCTGCTGTTAGCAAGGTTTGTCACTCTGAGCTTAACCTCGTTTTTATTAGCAAGTCATGATTTCTGTACACTGTGCAGACCTCTAACAAAACTTTTTTTCTTTGATAAAGGACACTGGAAATTATGAATGTGTCAGTAACATTGAGGAGGACCCAGACTTAATGAGGTAGAGACACCACTGTTAGTTTTTGCAGCATTTTGCATTAATTGTTTCATTAAGAATCAATCGATACATTTGTATCAATTGGTAGAGTATTTTTTCATGCACAGTGCAGCATGTGCAGTGTAAAACTGTTGATAGTCACTGATTTATTTGACATCCAAGATGATTTGGCAAAGAGTCATAGCACCAAAATGTGTCTGCTTCTCTATTCATTGTGGTTATTTGATGCTCTCAGGGTGGTGTACATGCTGCAGTCTTGCCCCATGGACGATGCTGTCCGTCTTCTAAACCCTATCCTATCTGCCGAAACCTGGGTCAGTAATAAACTGCAACGAGCCAAAATTGGACAAATTGTCCACAGAAAAGTGGCTGACGTCTGTTTTCGGATTTCCTCCTCTAGCCCCTCAGCACTTCTGGGCCTCGTCTGACCTTCTGCCATCGGACCCGAGCGCTGCTTTGTCTTGTCCGCCTCGCTGATGCGGCCACTCTGGAGGCTCAGTTGCAGATTCCCAGGACCAAAATTCAGTAAGAGGCCAGGGAATCCATTTAATAATACTAATAATAGAATAATTAACTGTAAAGTTAAGGTTTAAGGGGTGTGTAAATGCTTCTGTATTTTATATTTCCATGCAGATACTACCTAAAGTGCTACATCTTTGTCTCTCAACTGGAGGCATTAAACATCCCTTACACAGTGCAGTCTTTCCTGAGCAGTCCCAAAGAGGGCTTGGTGAAAGGACTGTGGAAGAACCACAGTCATGAGCCACAGGTATTTCCTACGTGAAAACATTAAAGCTAATCCAGCGAGTTGCCACATTACGTGACTTCGCTTTGTTGGAAATGTTACACACAGGGAAAGTGAGGCACCCTTTGTCCTTTCAGGCGGTGCGGTTGGTGGCAGACCTGTGCTTGGAGTATCAAGTGTACGACCCTCAGCTGTGGAACAGTCTGCTTCAGAAGCTGCTGGGCTTCAACCTGGTGAGGAGACGTGCACCAGAGGAATCTCTTTATTCACACAATTAGTTAAAAAAAAAAAAGTGAACTCAGAATCTCACTCCTAAATGATGTCGGTCTATTTCATTTTTCTCCAGTCGAATGGGATGAACTGCTCAACATCTATCATAAATACATTGTGTAAAGACAGTTCGGTAATGTGTGTTGAAATAAAACTTTCATGCGTGTTTTCCCCCTCAGATCAGCCACCTCCAGAGGGTGCTAGAGGCTGTAGTGGCTGTGCCTGCTCTGTGGGAGGTAATGTAATATCACATTTCACACGTCTTATCTGTGCAGATGTTGAGCCAAAAATAAAAAGGCCTCCAAACAATAGAGAGAGGACTGCAAAGTTCATTTTCTTTTGTATATTTTCTCCCCAGATTTCTAGTTTCTCCAGGACCTGGAGGAGTATGATACTGGCACCTTTTGTCTCAGGTACTAATACTATAATAGTCAATTCACTTCCATCAACAGAGTGGATTTATGTGTCTTGATGCTGACATGCAGCACCTAAAGAAATACTGTAAATCTGCTGAGACTTTGAAACACTGTTGCAAGAGTTTTGTTTAGACTTTGGAGACAAGCAGATAAAGAGCAAGACAAGAATTGAAATACTGGGAAGATGATGATAGTTAGTAGTAAACGCACTTGATGTGCATGTTTTTAATGAAGCCTCCTCAGTATGTCTCTTGAATGCTCCTGACTGTCTTATCTGTTTTCTTGGTGGCAGCTTCTGTCCCTCTGAGTCCTGATCAAAAGGCGACACTCTACAGGACCTTTGTTCTACTCCTCAAGTAAGTTTTACTCATCTTCAACCACTTTCCTTCTACCTGCTACGACTGTCGAACTTTCACCAACTGCAAGTACTAGAATATAATCATTCGGTACATGCATTGATAGAGTGAACTGTCGTCTTTTCGGCCATGGTGGTTCCTAAAAAGAACACCCCATACAACAAATATTTACTGAATGGTGGCACCGATTTGAGAAAAGACAGTGATGGCATGAATAGTAAGTATTGATGCTTTTTCTAAGAGTCCTGCCACTCATCTTTCCTCTCAAGGTGCCCTTTCCTGTTGAGTCTGGACCTGATAGGAATTGCCAATCGCTTCGCTCAGTTCAACCTACCAGCCTTTGCCCTGGGAACTCTCCTTCTCATACCCTGTGCCAATAAAAAGTCTCAGCAGATCCAGGTGATTGCGTCCATGTCAGTCTGAGGAGATAGAAGATCTGTGTCTTTTATTGCCAAATTACAATCGCGACGTCATGACCGTCACTGTCTTTTTGCTGTTTCCAGGGCTTTCTGTCCACCTGTAACCCAGTGGCTGTTCTCGAGCAGGTGGAGGAGCTTATGAACACCGGGGAATTGGCTGGAATTCCCTCACAGGTTAGATGTCACTTTAGGTTAGATGTGGCTTTCCACGTGTTTCCTCCCTCACAACTTCTCTCAGCGTTGTACACTTAGATCGACACTTCATCTTCGTTCGGTGCCAACACTTGAACTGAAACGTGAAGCCCTTCAGCACTTGAACCACAGAACTGCAATTTCAGGAGCTTTAATTATTTGTATTTTGAGTGCAACTTTAATTCTCAGTATTTCAGCTATTTCAAATGTTCCAACAGCAACGTGACTCTGTGTGTGTGTGTGCGTGCGTGCGTGCGTGCGTGCGTGTGTGTATTTCTCAGCCCCAGAATCGGTAAAGCTGTTAAAGAGCAGCACAGCGGGGACATTTTTGGAAAGTGAGGACACTTTGGGCGTTCCTCACAACTTTAAAGGGCTGTTTGAAGGTTTAGTGTGTGCTTGCGTGTGTCTGTGTGTAAAAACTAGGGCTGTCAAAACTGGCCAGAAACAACGTTTGATGGTTCCCTCTGAAAAAGCACACACACATTTGAACCATCTATTTTTTGCACATCATGCTCGTGAGAGGGTAAACCAATACGAGAGACATGCATTTCAGAGTAAATGTATTTCAAAAGATCTTCTTGCCTGCACATTATGAAATGAACAAATAGACGGGATTCCAGTCAAATATTATCTGATGATGGACTTTATCTTTCCATGCTTTTGTGTGTGTGTGAGTAATGGGAGCACCAGTTTTTGAAATCGGTCTGGTGTTGTATGAGAGCACTGCAGCCATAAAACGGGCTGTAATATAATCCCTCTGTAAGTCTGTGCAATGTCAGTGTACTAAAAGATTTTTGTTCTAAGTGTCTGACAACATTATGAAAAGGATCCCTACAGAGATACCTTTGTGTTAAAGAGTTTGTTTAATCAGAAACAGTTGTTGTGTCCTCTCGTCAAAGCCACCGGACTCAAACTAAAGCCTTAATTCACCGACTCGGGGTTAGGGGAACGAGAGGGAGGACATCAGAGAAGCAGCAGGTAGAGCTGGAATACTTTCACATCTAACATGGAGCTTATTTTCACGGCACATTATGACCAGAGAGATTTAATTAGTCAGACTTCAACAGATTTTCCTGGTTGACAAAAGCAGTAATTACCAGAAAAGAGGAACCTCTGGTCGTGTGACTCGTCCGTCACTCAGTGCGTTCATGGCAGCGGTTCAGGCCCGCACAGCTTCCTCTGTCGTTCTGCTTTTTCTTCACAATCAAATAGTCATTTTCTCTTTTTTTTCTTTTCATTTAACAATTCGAATTTAGAATATTTGTTGACAGCCCGAGTGAATGGTGATGGTGTCTTGGTATCAGCCAGATAAGGAGTAAAGCTGTAAAAGGGAAACAGCGAGTTGGGTCTGATGGTGTGAAATGTTAAGCTTTGTTGCCATAAACATCAATGCAAACAAAAAGGATGCACTGAAACATACTTGCCATTTCTTTTGGCTTTGATCATATTGTATTCTATTATTACGTGATATTAAAATTTTGCCTCCCTAATTCCTCAGGTGAGGGAGACGGTATTAACGTTCATCAGTGAAAACGGGCAGCACCAGAAACTGTTCAAGACGAAACACTTTACGAGTCTCAAGCAGCTCCTTGTGTCGAGCGGCCAGCCTCACCAAGTGAAAGACTTGGTGGACTACATGATCAGCCAGAACTGGTACGTTTATTTACTTATTTAATGTTCATGAGTCAAACAACAACAGCATCATGCTGATGACTGATATTACGATCTGTGTGTCGGAAGCAGTGCAGGAAGCATCAAAAAATCCCCTTTTCCTTCTAATCTTACACCTGATGGTAAGATTGAGAAACAAAATCCATCAGTCAGAGTTCAGACGGTCATAAAGCAAAAGGAGCTTGTCCTCCACTGCTGAGATAACAGATGCATTTTTGGGGTTATACAGGGCTTGAAATGCAATATTCTTGATTTGCCTTGGGGGTGATATTGTTCAGTCCTTGCAAAAAAACCCCAAAAAAACCCACCTAGTGCATTTAACCTTTTCAAATGTGAAATTTGAGTTCCTCATGTCAGATTCTTTTAATCTGCTCCTCAGTCCGGATGATGCTGACTCACTCGCTCGTGAGTTCATGAAACAGAGACAGCATCAAAGAGGGAAAACGCTGACGAACGGCTCACCTTCACCAAGATGCATGAAGGTAACTGAAGCTGATATCCTGGACCCGCTTTAGTTTGGGTTACAGTGTCAAACAAACACCACAAAGAGATGAGTATGAGTAATCAACCTTGGGTTCGATGGCATTAAAATATAAGTAATATTGAGTTAAGCAGTTGTGTTCATCTTATTAGTTCAGACTGTACCTTTTCTGTTTCACCATTATTACTGTGATTATTGAACAGACATGTCATCCTACTTTAATTTGTTTTTCAGGAGTTTCTCAACTGCAAAATGCAAAATGGAGTTTCGGGATGAACCAACACTATTTCTGCCGCTGTATTTATGTATTCTCACTTACCCGTCTTTGGCTGAGATTTGCACTTGACATCTATGTTTCAATAGTTCACTTAATATTTAAACAAATGCTTTTCATGAGAGGAATTCTTGAAAAAAAACAAAAAACTTTATTTTCTGCCCTCCTGGTTTGTTTATGCTTATGTGTATATTGTAATTGCTGGCTAACGTGCAGCAGAAGGAACAGTTTTATGAATGATAGGATCACAACTTGCATGTCAGCAGATAAAGTTACTTTAATGTCAAAAGTATACTCGAAAAAGTGTCTAGTTTGCCTTATCTTTCTGTATCTTGGTGCAGACACAGAAATAAATTGAAATATGTAAATCTTTTGCCGGCCTTGCTCTTTTGCATAATAGATAGATAAATGCTTTATTCATTCCCATGAGGGGAAATTTGGGTATCCAGTAGCACATATGAACAGATAAAAACACACATTACCATTAAAAATAGTAAATAAGATAATAAATTAATCATGTGCACAGTTTAAGAAGGGCTATTATACAGTATTATGGCGGCAGGAATGAATGATCTGAACCTCTCAGTTCGACTGCAGGGAGAGGAGCCTGTTACTGCGGCTGAGAACTGCTGCCTGTTCTCTGAGCTTCTAGAGTCTCATGAAGAGGATGAACCCTCATTTTTCTTTTTTGCTAAAGTCTCATTTCTATGAATGAGTCAGTGAGTGACTACAGGTACAAAAGGGCTTGGGGGTTAAGAGAAGGTTAACTTACACACACTGTACACTGACAAGATCCTTCCCATTTGATTCATAGACAGAAAGGACCAACCCTCATTTGATTCCAGAGAGTAGTGGATACAGTGAAGCTCAGAGCCGAAGTCTGAGCCAACTTCGATTTTAGATTCACTGGAATTTTAAAAATGATGATGTGCTGCTAGAAGCAATAATCTTATGTTTGTGTTCTGTGTTTTACAGATTTAGCCGGGTCCATACTTACATGTTGTTTGAAATGAGCGTCTGTGTGACGTGTCCGCCTGAGATTTATTAGCAGCTTAACTGCTAGAAATCCCTATCAGGTAAAATAGCACACATCGCCTGGCAGTGCAGCCTCTGTATAACTGCTGCAACATATTTCTTGTGTATTGAGTCATGCCATTTCCTTTTTTTTAGTATGAATAAAAACAGAATTCACACTGTGTCAGTAAGCACTATGTGTGCTAGAGTCATGTTACATTAAGGTGCCAACGCATTTCTTTCATGCACTGAGAGCAAGATCAAGCATTCAAAAACGAATCCTTAATTTACTTGGTTTATCCTGAGCCTGCATGCACTACATGAAGTCAAATGAAATAATTCAGGAGAACATGCGACAGCTCTGTGTTGGGGATAAAAATCTTTATTATTTGTTCCAGCAGTGAGGGCACTAAATTAAGTGGGTAAAAAAACTTTTGAAGACTTTTTTTTTTGACAATTACCTTCATATCTTATTAATAACATTATGATTGTATATCACCTATCATATATAAAAAGCATCACAAAGCAGTTGTGGAGTTCAGAGAGCTGAGGTATTGTTTAAGCTTTGCATATGTTTCGCAAATGTAAATATATATAGAAACATAGTCATTATATAGAGAAGTAAAAATAACATTTTTTGCAAAAGCAATTTTTTTTCAGTTGATATATGTACTGAATAACTCCTGTATATGATAAGTTAAAAAATAGCATGTTGTTGGTTGTAGCACTTACATGACAATATTGGAAGAAGCAAAATGTTAGCTGCGTTCAAGTCAATGGTTGCCTTGGTTTTGGTTTGGTGATCACAGCTGGCTGAGCGACTGGGAGCCTGTGTCTCGTGTTCTCTTGTCTGTGCTTTCAGCAGTTTCTGCTTCGGGCAGATGAAGAGCTTTCCTGCAGATGTTCTTGAAGACAGGGCTGGAGAAGTAGTATACCACAGGATCCAACCCGCTGTTGATATAGGTCAGGCTAATGGTGATGTAAAATGCAACGGTCGAGTCTTCCAGGGCAGGACAGACCTCAGATTCTGGCAGGGTGCTGACTGCTTCATGGGTCTTGATCCAAATCAGCACTTGCATGAGGTTGCTCGGGAAGAAGCAAATGATGAAGAGCACCGCCACCACTGCGATGAAGCACAGAGCTTTCTTGATCTTTGCTTGCTGGGCCAACTGTCTCTTTCTCAGGTAGATAATTATGTGGACTGTGCAGTAGACAATCACGAGCAGAGGCAGAATGAAGGAAAGGAGAAACCCAAACTTATGCCAGATCAGATTGCTCTTAGGTTTGGTGTCAATCATGAAGCTCTCGCAGTACCTCGTATTGTGTTCCAGAGAGAAGACATGAGCTGTCATTGCGATGGTGAGCAACCAGAGCAGGAGTGCTCCACACATGGCTTTGGGGACACTCAAAGCGTTGACAGGATGATGGGGATGCACCACACGCATGTACCTGTCCAAAGCAATAGCCATCAAGAAGACAGTACTGCCGCTGCGGTTCAGTTGCAGCATGAAGAGGCAGATGTTGCAGACGAGGCTTCCAAACATCCAGACGATCCCAGAATTGTAGTAGCTGGCACGGAACGGCAAAGCCACGTTGAGCAGAAAATCAGCCATTGCCAGGTTGAAGAGTAACACTGTGCTGCTCTTCCAGGGCCTCAGGTAGAAGCAGAAGACCCAGAGTGCCATACCATTTCCAAGGATTCCCAAAATACACTCTGTCACCAACAGTGGAGGGAGCACACTGATCAGCAGAGTCCCATTGAAATGGCATTGCATGTTGAGATGTGTGCTGTCTTGCTGACTGCAGATCAAAGACGTAACCCCTTCAGGGTTGTCTGCGTTCTTTAAAGGGAAACGTCTTTTTTTTTAAAAGTGTTTGCGGTGTGGCATTTACAGGAAGTCTGTGGGTTCTGCTTTTCAAATGAACATACAAAATTCTATTGCAAAATGTTGTTAGATTTCTCAAGAAGACCAATTAAAGTTTGAATAAGGACAACAGAGTGGCAAACAGTTAAGGAATATTATCAGCTTGCAGCACTCTTGCATGTGGACGTGCTACACTTATGGCTTGTATTAGTAATATCAGTCGGGACTTTTTTTTATCTTATCGCAGTGGGGGACCCTTACCTGTGGGTTAATGTGACTTTTTCCAGAAAGAAAGCTTCCTTATTTCAAGAAAAAGAATTTAGCGCAATATATTTGGCAGAACTAACACCTTTTATTTATTACATGTTTAACCGCCTGTACTTCGGGTTTCATTTATAACCTTAATTCAATCTTCGGGGAAACTCCAATTCATGACTTCTCTAATTCTGCATATGTGAGAAAATGCCGCAGCTACAAGAAGCCACAGAACTGTGTTGTCACTCACCACTTTAAGTACTATGTGAGAAATAGATTCTGTGGCTGGATCAAACAAAACCTCAACTCACTGTTACATGTGAAGACCTGGGGTAGAAACAGGCAACAATGTTTGTCTCCAGCTACAGTGAAGCTTGTTGGTGGTGGCAGCATTGTGTTGCAATGTGTATGCATGCCAGTAAAAAAAGACTGGGAGGCTGCTCAGCACTGACGGACCAATGAACCAGGTGATGAAAACGATCTGACCGACAGTGTGCATGACTTCAGACTTGGATGAAAGTCACTGCAAAGACAATCAGTAATACAAAGGCAAGACAGTGTTTTTGTGGACAACACCATTAATGTCAGTGACTGATCGTGCAAAGTCCAAAGTCTTTGCAAAGTCTGTGGAGAAACCTGATGGTCCCAGTTTACTGATAACATGCCTACAACAGGCCTCCAGCCTACAAAACACTGAATGAAGTGTCTGAATATATGTCAGGTTTTCACATTTTTAGCAAAGTTGTACTTATGTAAATGTGTTTATTGCTTTGGTGTTGCCTGCATTTTATACAATTAAAGTCTAGGATGCAGCTAGATCCAAAAACTGAAGGAATTTGAAAAATATAGAATAGAAACATGTGGAAAAAGCGCTGTCACACAAACTCACATTCTGGACAAACTATTCTCTCAAACAGCTACGACATGCGCTGCAGAGGTGTGAAGAACACCTTTTGTGGATGCCTGAATATTTTGCTAAATTACATCACCCGCGGCCTTCAGAAGCAGATTAATGCGTGCGGTTGACTTTCTGTGTGTAGATGAACTCTCAGTATCAGGTGTCATTATGAAACTGCACCGTGAAGGCAGATTTGAAGGTCTATTTTGTTTTAACAGCACATACTGAAGTTTAAATTAATTTCCATGCACAGCAGTTATGAATGCATTCTATGTAGATGCCTGTTAGTGAACACATGGATGAATGACTGGGTTAGTTTCTGAGCATGCAGGTATTATTTTTTTCTGCTTTGGGTGGGTGTTTTGGGTGAAGTGTGATGGCTTTGAAGATGAGGGTTAAGCAGAATGATCTCAGACAATGACAGAATTTGTATTTTAAGTACAATGTATACAGTTTTTCAATATGAATCAAGTCAACTTATGTGCTTCTGCTGTGTATGTAAATCATGGAATGTAAAAATGATCACAAAAGAAGAAGAGCAGGGGTTTTAGCACACGCCTGATACCTTATTTGGTGAATTTTGGTGAATGCTTTTGAAATGAGGAAGGAAGCTTTGTTTAAACCTTTTTTTTTATAGCAGCACATTGTTGTGTGGTTTGTGTTATGATAAATTTTATGAAGTGGGATCTTTTTTATTATTAGTCATGTTGAATGGGCCGCTGGTGTGTGAATAATTAATTGGTTCATTCATAAATATTATTTGATAAGTAGAGGTTACAATAGGCTTAAAAAGGTTTTGAGGAAGTTGACAGTCACAGTTTGTGAACCTCTTCTGCTCTCTAGTGGATAACATTTGCCATTGCAGACTGTGTCCCGTGAAGCATGTCCTCCTCTTCTAATTCTAATAATTCTCTCGAGACTGCTGATGAAATGTAGCTATCTAGCTATCTGGGACAGTCAATGACTGTCCATTGTCCCTGCTAAATATATTTGTGCTATACAAAGTGACAAAACAATAAAAAAAAAAAAAAAACAGATACAGAGAGGCAACATACAAAAGCAGCTGTGGGAAAAAACCTTTCCATATGTGCCTTTTGATCACTATCTACAGACCTATGCAAGTGCGCACTGAACCATTCTTACTTGACTTATCAGTCATAATGTCACAACATCTTTCACTATCTTTTCACATGTCAGCGCTGTCACTCACTCAGTCATTTATCCATGGATGTGAGTTGGGCCTTGCCAGTTCAGAAGCTGGTTGAAAATGTATGGGCAGTGTTGTAGTGCAGAACCACGGTGGAAAAATGTGAAAGAGCCAGTTTGGCCTGCAGGGCAAACACGGCTTGTTCCCGTCTCCTGTTGTCCCATCTACACTTGTGTTTCATTAACCTGCATACTTGGGAACAAAACATCATGGTCGCACTCCACCCGGTGCAACGAACATGAAATTCCAGTCTTACTACCTTGAAGAGGACTGAACAGACAGAGCCTGAAATGTACACAAGAAAACAACAAGTATTCTTCCTCCAGTCTGCTGTCAAACATTTGACTGCACCTGAGCCCAAAGAGGGGAAACAACACTGAGAGGCTTTAGCTCGACTTAACACGGTCAGCATACAGAAAAATCCTTAGAAACAGGTCATATTGTCCACTTTTTGAATGCACCACTGTTAGTTTGAATTGATTTGTTTTGGAAAGTTTGGGCTGGAGCTGTGAAGATTAAGATGATAAAACGTGGAGGAAGCAGTGATTGACACAGACAAAACAGGTTAGTCCGCATAGCTCAGGTAATATGGTTCATCAGTCATGTCGAGTAAAGTTGAGCAAAACATGAGACGCAGCCCTCCATGGTAAAAAAAAAGTGAGGTACAACATCCACTAGAATTTGTTAATGTCTATTAAATAGAAGAGACAGAGGAGATTTAATGTGATCTGTTGCTGACAGCCCCTCCCTCATCCACAGCTATACTTTCTATTATGTTTGTTGGCCCTCCTCATGTGAGGGCCCTCTATACTGACTCCCCTTTTTCCTCCCTTGTAAAGCAGCTGAAACTCAATGTGAGGAACCTGGATTAATGATGATAAATGTATATATTGAGGACAGGACACTGGGGTTTGTAGTCACTTAAATTAAAAAAAAAAAAAAAAACATTTATAGGATTGATGTTTTACCATTTCCACACGCTTTCATCAGCTTCTGCCACACCTTTTGAACATTGTTAATTTCACCTCAAAGGACTTATCGGCATTGTGTCCACGCTGCGTGTCCGTGCAGCCATATTATTCGCTCTGTCCAATACAGCGCCAATAAATTCATTCTATCTCGTATTTAATGGCCTGACCCATATCTCCGTGTGTCACAGCAGCCAGTAAATGTGGGCACACCCTCTGATGTTAATCTCATCTTCATTTCCTGGTTTTTATATCACTGCTTGACTGCTATTACGAAAGCAGATGCAATCTCGGGATTAAAAGACGACAAAAAAATAATAATAATCCTCATGGGTTTTGATCTGGTTGAGGTGACGTCACTGGCTGCAGCTGACAGACAGGAGAGCCTACCAAAATAATAATAATAATAATAAATACATGTGTATATATAAATAAAATAAGAGAAAAGCTGATCTAGTTGTCACACCTGCGCACTGATGAACGCTGCTGGAAAAAGTGACATACGTGTGGGAGGATGTCAGCGGCAGAGGACATGATGATGATTTCCTCCAGCTTCGGGGGGAGGATCCGTCCTGGTAACGCGAGGCAAACTCACTCAGTCGCACTTGCCCTTCCTCCTTCAGCCGCGATGCATCATCAGTAACGAAGCCGCTGCCTGGAGATGTCCCTCGCTCCTTCACAGACAGTCTGGAGTCTAGATAGAAGAAGAAAGCTGTGATATTTGCTCTCACCTGGACGGTTCGGTGTCTTCTTTTTCGCACGGAAAGCGGGCGCAGACTCATTGTTTCCTTCCCCAAAGCGTCATTTGTCAAAAACTAGACGATGAACAGCATAAGACAGGTGCCCACACGGGTGAAGAGCAAGCGGACCGAGGCCAATCTCGGAGCGGAGAGGGAGCATTTTGACAAGCAGCAGGTAAAAATATGGCAGGCTGGTGTTGCCTGTGGGATGGGGGGGAACCTGCGCTTTCTTCAGGCCTGCTGTGGCTCCGCTGTGTGTCCGTAGATGTGTGCGCGCGGTGCTCACGGTGTACCGCATAGGCCACATCTCCAATTAACAAATTGACTTTGTAGTTGAAGGCTTAATGTGTGAATTAGATGTCTTAAAGGCGCGTGTAAACATATGTACAGTTCAAACCAGCTGTGGCACGAGGCTGTACGGGCTGGATGAAATGGATTTGTCTTTTGTTATAATCCTGCAACTTTCACTCTCAGGATTGTGTGTCATTTTGAAAACGGGACATGAGCCACACCGGGACAAACTGGTTTAATTGACCATTTTGTCTCAGAGGCAAGAGAGTGGCATCTACTGAGAGATGCCACCTAAGCGTGAAGAAATCCACACAATCCAGTGCTGTGTGAAGTCACACCATTCATTCCTCACTGGAGTCTGTCCATTGGTATCACGCTCGTCTAGTCCTTCCTGTTTGGCCACCTTTCCTCCCTTACAGACATTTCTTCCTTCCTTTAAACAGGCTCGTTGTTGGATACAGCACTGAGGAAACAGGGAAAGAGCTTTACCTTTTTGATATAATAACATCTTTGTGGAGTGCGCTGAAGGAATGAGGTCTGTGTCACATAACAACAGGTGCTTTGTGGTTTCTGCCTCTGAGCTCACTGCAGTCATCTGCAGAGTCAACCATGATCTTCGCCGTGAGACATGAGTAAGACTTTGATGTTGACTGTGTTGTTGTGAATGCTTCAGTCTGCTAAAGACAAACCATCAGGTCATGCAGCCGCTGTTTCAAGTGAAGCTCACACCCCAGTCTGACTTGGAAACATGAGACTCAAACCAGTTTGAGTAACTGAGCAAACTGAAACAGCTGCTCAGGAGTTCAGACTGAGAGCACGTTTTGTATTATCTGAAATGGGTTTTGCAATCAAGCAGTCAATGTTTTATTTGCTTTTGAAGCACAAGGAAAGAGGTGGAGCTGAGGTGTTCAAAACCCTGCCTGTTTGTAAATGGCTAGAGTAGATTATATTTCATTGTGCCATCCCAGTCGATCCTGTTTTCTTTCACCCTGTCCCCTTCCTGCTGCACGTTCATAGCCGAGTTCACAGCAAATGGCAGCAAGTAAAGACAGTTTTGATTTCTGAACTGTCTCTACTTTCACTCTTTACTCCATGCTGTGCAGCAAATGTTCAACAAAGGACATTGTGTGTAAAGGACGAAGTCTCAAAGTGTTGTTGAAAAGGCAGAATTGAGTGGAACCTGCTTTGAACAGGTGTCCTCGTCCGTTTGACTGGCTTTCGGAGGAGCAACTCACCACTGCTCAGCTGGATGGGTTTATTGGGCAACATGCAAATAAAGTGGGCAGTCTGAGGATGAATTCTGAGTCCTGATTGGCTAATCTTTAACATTTTTTCATAAACTTTATTTTAAGGCTCTTTACTGCCTCCTATTTAGCATTCCATTACAAGTAGTTTAGTGGATGTGGAGACTCGAGTAGTTATTATATGTACTGACGTACTAAGCAACATATCTGTGCAACCATTAGTTAAATAAGTGTTCTTTTAATGGTAACCAGTTTAAAAGGCCGCTGTGTGAAGCTGGTATATTTAGATGAATATTTCTCTTGTTGTAGAGTCCCTCAGTACTGCTGATTCATCCAGCACACTGACTGAAACTCCTCTTCTGCACCTCACTCTCGCTCTCTCCTGTTCTCTCCTCTTCATGTTGACCTCCGTACCAAGGTGAAATGCCTCACACAGCGTCCTGTGTGTGTTTGTGTGTGTGTGTCTAGTGTTTGCTTTTCCTCGCTCCTGTTGCCTGAGTGAGCGTCCATGAGGGAGGGAAGGGGGATGGGAGTATCAGAGGGTAAACACAGCTACTGAGTGGGAGTAGAGAGAATTAAAAGCTATTTGGTTGTGATTGTTTCACACGCTACCAGAATTGTCCGATGCGTTCAGTGAAGTTTTTGCAGTGAGATCTTGTTTTTGTCAAAACTGGTCAAGCCTTTAGACCGAAGTAGTTCTCCGCCATCTGCAGTCATGTTTTTTTTTTCTCTCTCTCTCTGCTTAAAGCTGGACTGAAAGCTCATGATTCAATGTTTTTAGAGTAAAGTGTTATGAGCGGTGTTACTGTACAAAGTGCACATGCAGTGCTCATGCATTAGTCACAAAACATGTGCTCACGGTGCTCATAATATCTTGTATTTTCACTGAAAATAGACCACTGTTGAAGGCCTAAACACAATGTAATCACAGCACTGTGTCTGTGGTAAAGATCATGTGACCAGCTAATGTTTAAAATCATGAATAACATGTGAATCATGAGCTAACTCACCAGCTCTGCAAATTGGCCAGAAAACTGTGGTTGCCAAGAACAGTTTGTCTTTTGTTGAATATTTTAGTGGCTGTAGTATTCGTAATTTAATGAGACATAAAAGTGAGACACAACCTGACCAGACATGACCTCTCTCTCTGTGCAGCCATTCGATAGGTCTCTCCATTCATTCATTCATTCATTCATTCATTCAACTTTCTTGACATATTTAACTTAAACTTTATTCTCTTCATTGAGATGTCTGTGCTGTGGATGTGAACAGGCTTCTATACCATTTTGTGTTTGTCAATGGTTGTGTGTTTGTGCTTTAGCTGTCCAAATGAATTCATAGTAGCCAAATATTAAGGTTTCCCCTTTTAATCTCATGAACTTGGTGATGGATTCATACGCTAACATAGCATTAAGACTGAAGCAGACAATAAATCTGAGGGGTTAAAGTTTTGCAGATGTTCAGATGAACACCAGGTGTGGTTTTAGGGCTGGGAGAGTCCTTTTTATGAATGTTCTGTCCCTCATCCACATTTTGAAAATGTTTTATTCGTGTTTATACAATGTGCATCACCGTGACATGTTTAGTGTCCTTTCTGTCAAGACAAATGAGCAGTTGGAGGGAGAAAAGATGTGCACTGTAGGCTTGTGTGTTAGGATTATTGCCTGTGTTGATGTGGGAGATGCTGTGCTAGTTTAATCAGAGAAAGGACAAAGAAGCTGTGGGCGAGGAGACGAGCAACACAATAAGATGTTAATAAAAGACCAAAATAACCTTGTAAAACTATTTTGACTTGAGAATCAATTGGATTTACACTTCTGGTAAATCCAATTGAAAATGTTGTTAAGGATATGCAACCCTTCACTTTGATTGGCTTTGTTGCTTCTGTTGCACATTCTGTCGCTGCTTTCACTGACTTAATCCACTGGTCTGGTGAATTGTTTGCGTTCTTAGTAGTGCTCCGTGCAGGTAACCTGGTCTAATGGGTGTGAGCTGTGAGTGTGACCTTGTTAGCCAGATCCGCAGTCGAGCAGTCTGTTGAATTAAGCTGATAAGGACGTGCAATAAGTGCTCTTGCTTCGGGGCATTATGTGCAGTGAGAAGCAGCTCAGATGTAGTCTTGATGGCTTTGACTTCATTAACCTCACACACTGTGCCACGCCAGGAAGCCCGAGCACATGGACACACTGCTGAAAAGCAAAGATGACAAGGTAAGCAGAGGCGCCTCAAGGTTGGAGGTATGAATGCAGGGTGTAGATTGTTGAGTGAGTGTACAGTAATGCTAGCTGGCAATAGACCGTATGGCAGGCCTCGGGGATTAGTCCAGGCTTTTCCTCCCTCTCACTTCTCCTCTCCGCTGGTCAGGGGATTTACTGTCGCTTGAACCAGATGCAGCACTCACTTGGGCAGCCACACACTCGACAGGCAACCGTGTCAGCATGTCCGCAGCGCTGGGACCTAAGTGCTCTGTTAGTAAAAAAAAAAGTTTGGATTTCGTCTGACTTACCGTTGACATGGCATTAAGGAAATGGTATCTGTGTGTTAGCGTGTGACCTGTGTGTAGGCTGATATGAGGCTTGATAGTGAGACTGTGTATCGTGCAGTAGCGGAGCTTTACACACTTCTTTTCTCAATTACAGTAAAACAATAGGAGTTGCGTTTTAAGGCAGGAAAAGAAGCTGACTACTAATCAGAGCTGGAATGATGAGTTGATTAATCGATCAGGCAAAACGAGACATTTGATAAAGTTACCTTGTTCTCTAAGAAATTGTGATCTTCACTGTTTTCTGGTGTTTTAAAGACCAAACGGTTAATCCAGAAAATAATGGGCAGGTTAATCGCTAATTAAAATGATTGTCAATTGTAGCCCTTCTACTAATTGAAGGTTTGCTGCTGTAGTTTGCTCCTCATGCAGCCAGTGACCATTAGCTCTGCAGTGGCCCTGAGCAAGGGCGTGTGAGGGTATGTGCACTGGTGTGCTCCAATGAGAGACACTGAAATCGGCTACTGTTCCCCAAAAGCTGCAGTACAGCACGCAGTAAACTCTACCTAGTGTTCGGTCACCCTCCGGTTCTTCGATGTCCTTCTCCTTTCTGTCCCGTTCCTCGCTCTCTCGCTGCTCTCTGACTGACAGCCATTCTGAATGTACTCTGAGAGTTTCCCTGCAGCCTCGCTGCTCAGCGGCCATCTGTTCAGGCCTCAGTGCCAGGCTCTGTGTGCCAGAGCGCGGCCCCCATCCAACCCAATCTTCTACCCCAGCTGTCGGCCTTCCTCCCCAAACAAACCCCTCATTGTCACGCAGGCCTCCGTGTTAGCCCACTGCACTTGCCCTGTGTAAACGAGGGACGAGCGGTTCATTTGCGTCAGAAGCGGGCGGGGGGAGTCTCCCATTAACCAGTACACCCCTCTCTCACTGTGAGATGCCACAGTAGCCCCTCTGTGCTTTGTTGTGTAGCCATGTATGTCTTGGTGGTTGTGTGTGTGTGTGTGTGTATGTGTGGCTTGGGGTGGGGTGGCGATTCCCAGGTTTTATATTGTATTAACGAGGCTTTTATAGGGTTTTGTGGGATTAGGGGGCCTCTTCCACTGATATGTGATCATGTTTCAAACAAAGATGTGACATGGATATCTAAGCCTGTGTTTGAGGGCAAGACTAAAGAACCAGGGTCATTTCTGTGCAGCTTGTCCCACATATTATGTTTGCACGTTCATGTTTAAGGAGCCTTTTTATGCAGCAAGTAGACAGAGAGGCTGAGGATGAAGATGTTGCTGCTTTAATGCTTGAGCTGTATGTTGGATTAGTCTATTATGTAATTCTACAACAGTGAAGATGGTTTGCTAGCACCATGCAGCTACTGAGGGCCTATAGAGATGTGTTAAAAGGACACAGGGCACATAGGAAACAGGTAGATATGCATATATGTTACATTAGTGTCAAATATTAACATAATCATGTCTGAGCATTTTGAGATAATGTGCATAAATAATGTGCAACCAGATGTTTTTTCCTGCAGGTTTTGATAAAGACTAGCAGATCTCACTGATTGCAATACCTTAGTGGGATGCAGGACTGACTAATCTCTGGCCATGTATTTTTTCAGCACACTTCCTCATACATAACCGCACTGAATTGTGACTGTGTGGTGGGGCACAGCACACAGTTTTTAAGCCTGGTGTAGCTGTGGGTGGCGTCACAGCAGTCCAGGGGTAATTGTTGCTGTCTAGCCGCGGCTTTGAAAATTATGTAACAGTTATGTGTCAGTGAGTACATGATGTGAATCTCTGTTTGAGGGTCCCAGAAGGCAACATCATGGTCATGAATGTTTGATTTTATCGGGGATAGCCTTTCTACAGTCCTCTGCGGGGCTCAAATTACAGCATGAATTTGTGTAGATAATTCAAATTGAATTTAAAAGACAGGAAGGAGGTGCAGCCCACTCACATACATTTGCCCCAAACCAAAAAGACTTGACATTTTTAATGACTATTTTTCTCCATCTATGGCCTCCATTACATTTTCTTTATGTTTTCTCTTTGTAAATCTCTGCCCTAACCACAGCTGCCATACCTTTCAGGGTCAAGACAGTGAAAAAATGCATTCTTGTGTGTGATGGTGTACAAACAGTGCACAGTGGCCGGACTTGTTTTTAAACCTGTGCACCAAAGCAAGAAACTATGTGTGCATTCTTTCTTTTTTTTTTTTTTTAAATGTGCACTGGTCAAACTTCCCACGGTCACTTATAATTGAAAAATCTTCTAACTGGGAAATCAGTTGGCCTCAGAAATAATTCATGAAAGAGTAACATTCACTTTAAAGTAACGAGAGAGCAACCCTGGAGCTGGATTCAGTGTCTTGCTGAAAAGCATAGTGGCAGAAAGAGTAGAACCCTCCCAGTCACAGCACAGCTTCCCAAGTCTCTAAGATACACTTTTATTGACCATGAAAAGAGCACGCTAGTGTAACTTGACCATAGCAGGTAGTTAGCAGGTGTTCCTTTGTGGCTGTGCTGAGCTGTACCTGAGGCTTATTGAAATAGATTAATGTCCATTAGGACACACATCCAACCGTGTGGAGATCCTGACTACGTGTGTTTATCAGTCTCTCCCTTCCTACGACACTTGTTCTACCTGCTGAACAGGTCACAGAGCAGCTCGCTGTGTGTGCGCTGTGGGTCCGGTGACACTCTCTGGTTCATTATCAGGAGGATAATTAAAGATGTTATCTGCCAATGCAGGGCTTGTCTTCTTCGACCTGAGCTAACATAAAGATAAATGCCACACAGGAAGTCTTGCTGCTAGTTCATCCTGACTGTCTGTTTTGTTCAGTTAAAAGCAGACTAACCATAAGGAGAGAGCTGAAAGTCCATCTGTCACAGAGTGTGTACACAGCGCAGATTCATTGTTTCTCCTCATTCCTGTCATTGCGGTGCAGCCTGTTATCACTCCTTTGACTGCCCGTCTATATTTAACTTCTCATGACTTTCGCGTTTGTTGTTACGTCTATTGTAAGCCCTACAGCTGATGGTTGTGTGGGTGGAGAAGCAAGCTGTACAAAATCTAAGCTTAATTTCTCTTCTCTCCACCCAGCTGAGCAGCATCAGCAAAGCCATCAACTCCACTGAGACGCCAGTGAAGGAGAAACATGCACGACGTATCCTTTTTAAAATGCATGCATTATTAAGTAACAGCATTTTGGGAGAATGTTTATTCTATGATTTGGTGCATTTTCTGGGGTATTGGGGTGGGATCAAACAACAGCATGATTCAGAAGTATATAGAAAGATATAGTTAGATAAATACAAAAGAAGACAACTTGTGCATAAACTGCTATTTTCCTGAAACGGGTGTATAGCATGACAGAAAAATTAGCTATCATTTCATTGTGACACTGTTTGGGAAATGGCCCTTGGTGTACGTGGAACAGGCAGCAGGCCTGGGATAGTTTGTGCTTCCTTAACTACACAACAGGAATCATCCTGGGGACTCACAGGGAGAAGGGAGCCTACACCTTCTGGTCCTACGCTCTGGGCTTCCCTCTGGCCAGCAGCTCCATCCTCAGCTGGAAGTTCTGCCATGTACTACACAAAGTCCTGCGGGACGGACACCGCAATGTGAGTAGCCCTTTCACTGCCTGTTGTTATCTATGAGATGGAGATGTTAAGAGTGGACTTACATGATGTGATTATTGTTGACTCGATGTTGTCTTTTCACTTGATTATACGCTTTGTTCCTCAGACTCAGAGTCAGTTTCTTAATTGCACGTGGTGGATATGGCTAGTACAAATACAGTGTTTTTTTTACTATTGCACAGTAGAGAATATATAACATGGTAGAAATTATATATAATCACAGTGAAAAAGATTGATATTGCTCAGGATATTTGCATGTGATATATTTGATATTAACAAATGTTAAACATGAATAACGCAGTAAAGGGTTTGTCCTAAAGGAAGAAAGCTCACATTTATTTAAATTTAACCATCACCCTCCTGCTTTAGCAAACCGACAATGATTGTAAGACAAGAACAAAGTGTTTTTATTTTTCAGTGTTTGTAGAATTTTGTTCAAGCTGTCACCTTCACAGGTTCTACAAGACTGCATGAGACATCACGGCACACTAGTCGAAATTGGGAAACTATGGGTGAGTCTGCATCTTTTTTTTTTTTACATCTTTTAAAAATAATTTGAATAATTTCAAAAGAAGGCCTTAGAAATGCATAAATTTATGGTCCACTGCTTTTCCTTTGAAACCTGAAATAATCTCTACCCAGTAAGAGGCAATAAACCTCCACCCTATTATTTGTATTGGTGTCCAGGGCAACCTCCATGACCGATACGGACAGCTGGTGGCTATATATTCCAAGCTGCTGTGCACAAAAATGGAGTTTCATGTCAAAGTAAGAGCAGCCTCTATCATATGTCCCATCACACAATATGTTACCAAGATGCACCTAATAAATGATTCAGCAAAATGTTAGGAATTCACACTGTGACTGGGAATAGGCACTAATCCCCCAAAAATGTCCTGCAGCATTCAGATATCCCACCGAACCTGGAGGTCACAGATGAGGTCCTGGAGCGCACTGCAGGAACAGACATTAATAATGTGTGAGTGTCCAAATACTGCGCAAGGTGACTTTTTGAAGTATCTGTTTAATTTTTAATCCCAGTCACCATGAAGCACAGCTTTTTATTTTGAACCACCCAAATAAAAAAAAATAAACCGCAGGGTCACTTCATCATTGGTTCTGAGTGGGGCCTCTTTTCTGTCTAACAAAGGTATCAACTTCTCCCCTGCAGGTTCCAGCTCACAGTGGAGGTGTTCGATTACCTGGACTCAGAGCTGAGGCTGGCCGAGACAGGTGAAAAACCTTTCCCCCATCCTACTCTTCCAAGGAAGAGAAACTTGAGCCACAGTAAAGGGCTGCAGCCTGCTGACATTATCTATTTATGTACAAAAGCTAAAAGCCCTTTAAGGAAAGAGTTATTGTGAGAAACTCTTGTGCTGCCTGTTTTCACACAGACTGTAGTCCATTTAAAAAGAAGTGATTTCAACTGCTTGGCCTACTTTACCTCGTGTTCTCCCATTTTGCCTAAATATGTTTTAACTGATGAGGAAATGCCTCCAATTAGAGGACATTAAGTTGATTTCCTCCAGTTTGCCTTCAGTGGAATGCTCCTCCCAGGCCAGCGGGGTGGAGGTCGAGGATCACGTGTCAACACCGTAAACAAATTTTGCAGCTTCCTGTGGAAGAAGTGTACTTGTACTCTGTAGATGTACTCACATCTGTCTCAGCGCTATGTTTTGGAGTCACTGCCGTAAAATCTCCTTTACCAGTGTTTCCATGTTGCAGAAAGTATGTATTGTTCCTACCTCACCTTTCAGCTTCAGTAACAAGAGAACCGAATGTGAAAACTAACTCTGCAACAGCGACTGACTCAATGAAAGAGTGTGCACTTCATTCAGCACTGAGCCTCCATCAGGGTGATACAGTACAGCCTATGTTTGCACCGCGAGAGGCCATCATCAATTATCCAATGAGGACTAGACACAGGAATCATTTGGAGGCCAGTGTCTAAATTTACTTCAGGGATACTTCAAGGGAAACTTCAGTCTGCTTTGTATCATTGCAAAGTGAGTAGTATATGCAAAACACTGTTAAGCTTCCCTCCACCTTGCCTTCACCCAGAGCTGCCCACTCATTTGCAGACTTTTGCTGGCTGTAGGATAGAGAGAGAGCTGCCCCTCCCTCAGATCAGATCAAACTGAAAAATGAGGCAGTGCTGATCAAATGTGAATCAAGATTCTGTTACTGCACTGTTTATTTGTCACCTCAAATGTCTTCAGAAACACATTTTAGTGTATTGTTTAGCTCTAATACGTGAAAGGTTGTGAGCAGGCCAGCAGTGAAATACCCCTTTAAAATGTACTTCACAATCCTATCTCTGATCTCTCTCCCAGTGATCCGACAGCTCAACACATCCATCGCCATCTCCACCCTCACGTCAGGCCAGTGCCGGCTGTCTCCACTCATCCAGGTTATCCAGGACTGTAGTCACCTCTACCACTTCACCGTCAAGCTTCTGTTCAAGCTGCATGCCTGTAAGAAGGGTTATTAAACCAAAAAAGCTATTTATCAAACCCTTATCCTATCACCTGGAATGACTTAATAAAGCAAGTCAATTGTGGTAATAATTCAAGGCTTGACATTACAATGCATCTCAAAGGATTGCCGAGTAATAAAAGCTTTGTTCTGTGTTGTGGATTTCAGGTCTCCCTGCTGACACCTTACAAGGACACCGTGACCGTTTCCATGACCAGTTCCACAGGTAGAGCATCCACAACCTCGGGCTACGAGTGAATGAGACCACATCAAAGGAGAGAATGATTAATTTTTTTTCTTACCCAAGGAATTGTGTAACATAATCCTGCCTCACCCAGTCACCGCAGCACTTTGAACCAATGCAAAACGCTGCCCCCCATCCCCCACACGGTGTCAGTTGGTGTTACTGTCATAGACATATTTATGTCTTTATTGCTGAGTTCAGAGAGGAGACTACAGGGCTGGGGGACATGGTGCCATTAGATTCACACATCCAATATTTATCACAGATTATGTTTTACCTAATGCTTCATGCGCCTTTTAGTACAGTGACGCAGTGTGCCATGCCTGCCATTTGTGATAAAACACATGAAAGCAATCTATAGCAAGTCTGGAAGTGTGACATAAAA
Organism: Chaetodon trifascialis; assembly: GCF_039877785.1. Lineage (NCBI taxonomy): Eukaryota > Metazoa > Chordata > Actinopteri > Chaetodontiformes > Chaetodontidae > Chaetodon > Chaetodon trifascialis. The sequence goes on along the minus strand of NC_092061.1, from coordinate 9,288,013 downwards.
CATGAGTGTGTATCGCACATGCTGTATTTCATGTGTATTAGCTTAACTTGTTGTCTGTTGTCCCGCAGCCTGAAGACCTTCTTCAATAAAGCCAGAGACATGCTGTACTTCAAGAGACTGATCCAGATCCCCAAACTGCCTGATGTAAGAGCACAGAGGGATGGGGAGAAGTGGGGTGACTTATGTCTTCCCCATAAACCCAATACTGCTACAAACTGGGGAAGTTGTCTCATTATTTATGGAGACAGCTATGCTCTGCTGAAATGTCTCATAAAGGATTCCTATAGAAGACCATAAATAATCTGTTTTTATATATATTTCACCTGAACACGATACCATACTGTTGCATTTCTAAGCAATATCGACCTTTTCTCTGTCTCTTCATCAGTCCCCGCCTAACTTTCTGCATGCTGCCTCACTGGCAAAACACGTGAAGCCAGTAGTGGTCATCCCTGATGAGGACGAGCCAGAGCAACAAGACGACGACGATGATGACCCCGAGCCGCTCATCGAGGTCAGCGACGTCTCAACATCCAGCATGCAGGCGCAGCCACAGGTGAGGCACATAAATCGCTGATGCATGCAGTACACTCGTACAGTAGTACCATGACGTTGTGAAGGCTGAATTGTCACTGTTCATTTTATTCTTTCTCAGCAAGTGGACATATTTGACCAGGCGTTTGGACCTCCGAATGGAGGCTTTGATGACAGGTGAGCCAGGGTGTTATTCACTGTAACCTGTGATTGTCAGTATAGACCTTTTGGTTTCAGTGTGCTATTTGTGCCAGCGCACCATGACGGTGTTTTTTCTGTCTGACAGGGATCTCCAGATTGAGAGCCTGAAGCGAGACCTGGAGTTGTTGAGAGCGGAGCTGGAGAGAGTCAAATCAGAGGTAAGGACCGGTGAGACTGAATCACTAGCTGCTTAGTGTTAGACTTTTATGCGTGTGCATGGAAGAGGTGTGACAGTAGAGGGCATTATTATCTCAGTGCAAAGGTATCCAGGTCATGTGTTGGGTGGATGTAAATGCTGCTCCTGACATGTGGAATGTGGCAAGTAGCCTCTGAATGAGACAAGAGTGTCCAGTGGAGAGTTTTGACATCACAGATATGATTCCATCTTGCAACCCTTTATGCTTTTTTTTTTTCTTTGCAAAATTTCCAATTTTTTTTTCAATTTATATTATAACTGACATTGAACAAACTGGAGAATTCGCAGTGAAACCAGCAGATTATTCCTAAAGTGTAAATCTCTCTTGTCCCCTCCTGAAGGCTCAGCGCTACATCACGCAGCTGAAGTCCCAAATCAACAGTTTGGAGGCAGAACTAGAAGAGCAGCGTGCACAGAAACAACGTGCTCTTGTGGAAAACGAACAACTGCGTATGGAGCTGGAGGCTACGCGTCGCCGTAATGCAGAACATGAGAGCCTACAGACCACCTTCTTTGAAGCAGAAAGTAAGACATACAGTCATCTCTCTGTCAGAGATATGGACAAAATGCGGTCAAGTGCATCCGATAACACTGTCATCTCTCTTGCCGCTGTGCAGAAAGGTCGCAGGCCACTGAGCAGCGGTACAATAAGCTGAAGGAGAAGCACACAGAGCTGGTGGCCAGCCATGCTGAACTACTTCGTAAGGTACAGACAGACTGCAGACCAGTCCAGAGATCTTTGTTTTGAATAAGCTGTCAGCACCTGGCTGTGTGTGATAACGCTAAATGTGTTATTGGCTGACAGAGTGCAGACACTGTGAAGATGCTGTCAGCAACCCAGCAGACCCAGGAAGAGGTGGAGAGGACCAAACAGCAGCTGTCCTTTGAGATTGATCGAATAAAACAGGAGGCTGACATGAAGGTTGGTGGTCTGACACTTTCCTTTAAACAAATATGGAGATCGCAGTGTGACTAAGTGATTTTATGCAACAAATTCTGTTGTCACTGTAGCTGGAAGAGCAGAAGTTTGAAATGGAGAAGCTGAAGAGAGAACTGGAGGAGAAGATGGCAGAAGTGATGCGCATCAAGGCGACTCTGCAGAGCAGCGAGACAGTGAGTGTGCACCTGTAATGTTAAGTGCTGCAACGACCTTGATGATGTCAAGCTAATTCACCATCATTTAGTATGCAGAGTTGTCTACAGCTCTGTGCTAGGAGGCCTGAAGCATGTCACATATTTCCGGGTGGACTTTCCGTCCGACACTCAGCCATCTGCCTCCTCTGGCTTCCCTCATCGTTCTCTCTCTCTTTGCCAGACGACGGACCAAATGAACAGCTCAATGGCAGCTCTGCAGGCAGAGAAGGAGCGTCTCATGCGATCTGTGAGTGAGAAGGAGGCGGAGCTGTCGTCTCTGCGGCAGACTGCGCAGGTGCAGCAGTCGTCACTTCAGCAGGAGCGAGAGAGGAACAGCAGGGAGCTGGGAGAGCTGCAAGGCAAACTGCAGGAGAAGGTCAGTCAGGACAGCCGAGCCAAGCTCAGCAGTGTGAACAGCAGACAAGTCTCCACTCCATACATTTAGCTGTATTCAGCAGTATTTTAGGTCCATCTCCTTAAGAAGAAGCATGCTGGCTCATGACTGAAGTGTCTGACATTGCAATCATACAGAAATCTGAAAAATACTTTTTTGACAAGCTTAGGCTTTTACTAGACATATACCAACGATGACTGTGCATATTTGTGCAATTTTCTAATAACCCTAAGATAATACTCTTTTCAGTTTTAGTCAAATCATGTGCAGTACATTCACCTGATCAAACGCTGACTCGCAATCAGTTGGTGAGGCATTTTAGAAAACATGCTGTGACAAATAATGCGTCTGATGACATGCTCTACCGTCTGATTCTTGCATAATGAACAGATGAAAAGGAACTGCTTGAATTTGTGTTTCCTTAATTTGTACAAAGATTGCCACAGGGGTATGCTATACCATTGCAACAACATGAACACCCTGAATGACCCTGTCTTTTGAGGCTAAATGCTGCAGGAAAATTGTGCCGCAGTGTAATCTGGAGTGAATGTCTTCACTGATAAATCAAGCTATGCTCTGTGGAGCACACAAACACAAAAATGACCAGAATAGCTTGATGGGCACTCTATGAAAACAGCTCAGCCTACATGAATGGTCTTTTTTAAGAAAAGGAGTCTGCAGTTGGAACATGGTCATCTACCATATAAAGGTAGTTAATGTGAAGCAAGAGCTTCTGTTTTATTTTCAGTTTAAAAAAAAGTGTCTGCTCTGCAGCAATTTTGGATGAATAGGGATTTAAGAAGAACATATAAAGCAGAATGTGGGTATACATGGACAGATGCCTTTACATGCAGAAATCTGCTCATCTTTCAATCATCATTCGGTGCTTCAGATGGTCAGTATAGTCCAGCAGTAAATCTTGTTGATGAAACTGTATTATTGGGTGCAGTGTGCACATATGGCCTGTCATGTGTTCTCTCCTGAGATGACCATGGACAGATGGGCTTCACGAGATGTTCTGACAAAAGATCAGCAATCTGGTTTCTATATGTCAGCATAATTCTCTTGTCATCAGTGTTTTTTTGTTTTTTTTTAACGACGAAGGTATGTATGTTCCTTTGATTGTGTGTCTATGTTTGCATGCACGTAGGCAAGCCAGGAGGAGCAGCTGAAGCAGAAGCTTCTGGAGGAGCAGTTTGCTCTGCTGCAGGGTACCGTCACAGAGGCAGAGAGCATCATCCAAGATGCTGTCGCTAAGCTGGATGATCCCCTCCATGTACGCTGCACCAGCTCTCCAGGTCAGACCCCCCCCCCACCCTGTTGTTTCTCAATAGACATAAACTGAACAGATTAATAATAAATGTGAGTGTGAGAATCAAATAAGTAGAAAAGCTAAACTGAGTGTGAGACCATGACCGAGGTTGGCCATATACAGTATATTGTCTAGTCTGGAGACTTTTCTCTTTTCAATCCACTGTTTGTTGTCCAAACAGATTACCTCGTAAGTCGTGCGGAGGCCACGCTGGGCTCCATAGACAAAGTGAAAAAGGGCCATGCGGACTATCTAAGTAACATGGGGGGTAAGTTTGCTCTGCTGCTCATTCAACATGATCCTGCTGACCTCATGACAGTTTGTGGCTGATTTGTTATGTTTGTTAATGTGGCAAACTGCTCTCTTAATGTTTGCTCGTGTACCCAGATGCTGGAGGGCTGCTGAGGGCTCTGACCCAGTTCTCCCACTTGGCTGCGGATACAATTATCAACGGCAGCGCCACTGCACACATGGCACCCACTGACCATGCAGACCGTAAGGAAGATCACCGCTTACTTCCTTGGCACTGGACCAATTAAACTTGTAGTTGTTTCAGTATTCACTTCCCAGACCATCCATCCACATTTAAAGCCACATCTCAGTTAAATATATAGATATTTTAATTTTGATTTGTAAATTCATTTCAAATGCTTCAAGCAGCGCATAAGCATGTACCATTATAGCCGATAGTTGGTCATTGCCCTTTTACTCTCTGCAGGACTGACGGAGAACTGCAGAGGCTGTGCCACTCAGAGTCTGCAGTTCTTCAAGGACCTGAAGTCCAAGACCACCCTCCAGAGGGCCGACCCGGCCTCCATTCGCATAGTCGTTCAAAAGATCCTGCACTTGGGCCAGGTGAGGGACACCAAGACAGAATATCTATATTAATTTTTTTTTTTTTTTAATGTAATCTGACACTTCAAGTAATCACCAGGACCTTTACTTACTTCACTATAAGATACGAGTTCTGAACAGAAGTATATTAATTAAATGAATATACTTTTCTGACAGTTTGCCGCTTAGACTCTGTTACTGCAGACAGTTCATGTTTTCTACCAAGCTGTGGTGAACATCTCTACAAGATATACACAGCTTTTCCTCTTTTATTAAGTATAGCTGCAGAGTCTGCACCATGTCGGTTTGCTGCAAACAAAGAGACTCATGCTGCATCATACCCTTTATGCAACATTCCTACCACTACTTGTTTCAGGGACAGCCCGGTAAACATCCGTCAGCAATCCAACACCCGCTTTAACGTGAGATGACCTCTCAGTTGTAAAATTTTCTGCTTCCACAGAAGCCAAAAATAAATTGCTGAAATGAAGTTTGACTCAATCACAGTGGGTGTTTGGATTACTGATATGTAAATGATTTTAACCTCCCTCTTCAAAAAGAAGAAATCCACAGGAAGCACATTCAACCACCTCCTGAATTATGAACACTGTCAATGCATCACTGTGTTGTTGTGCTTATGCTTAGCAATTCAATTTGTGATATTTTTGTAATTATATAGTCATCGTATGATTTTGTTTGGGTATCAAATCTCATTTCTTCATCAAGACTTCTTAACATTTGGGTTCCGTTGTCACCAGTGATGTTTTAAATCCTTTCACTTGTGCTTTTCTTTATCTTTACTAATCACTTTCCTTCTTGTTATATCCAGGAGCTGCGGCCTAAAGGCATGGACATTCGTCAGGACGAGCTGGGAGATCTGGTCGATAAGGAAATGGCTGCTACATCAGCAGCTATTGAGGAGGCAGTACGCAGGATTGATGTAAGTGATGTAACTCTCAGCTTAATATGCACTACTTTAACCTATAATGAATTTACCTGTGATGTTGTGCAGTGGCATCTGTTGTGACTGATAAACATCATATATGGTTCTGTGTTTAGGAAATGATGAATCAGGCACGAAAGGACACAACAGGAGTAAAACTGGAGGTCAATGAAAGGTTTGTTCCTGTCAACTGAAGAAAAAGGCCATAACCTTTAAATCCCTGTGTGCATTTTGCTTTAACTCTACTATTTCTACTCTCGTCTCTTACAGAATCCTCAACAGCTGCACAGACCTGATGAAGGTACTGTAGCTTGAGCGTTTCAGCTACTTTTTCACTGTAGTCGACCCTACATAGATCCTACTTTAATGAACGTGTGTTTCATTTCTCGGTTCTCTTCTGTTTCATCCACTCTTCCGCAGGCCATCCGCATGCTGATCATAGCATCCACAGACTTGCAAAAGGAGATTGTTGAGGGTGGGAGGGTGAGTCACGCCGTATTTCTAATTTAGAATCCAAAACTGGCAGCTTGGTTTTGTTTGAGTTCAGCAGCTTTTTGTTTCTGAGATCAAACTGTTCTCCTCCATTCAGGAAAAACAACAAATTACTAATAGAACTGTTGATTTGCTTGTTAAGGGTGCAGCCACCATCAAGGAGTTTTACGCCAGGAACTCTCGCTGGACTGAGGGACTCATCTCTGCTGCCAAGGCTGTAGGATGGGGAGCCACAGAGATGGTGTAAGTTACACAGGACGTGACAGCTTTATATTCTCATGTCATTAAATGTATTTCATGCAGTACTTTTAAACTCTCAAATTGATTGTAGTTCATACTGTAAACAAATGGTCTACACATCATGTGGCAATATCAAAAACAAAGAGCAAAAACAAGAGTCGATGCTTGTGCCATTACAGCAAAACGATCATTCCAGCTGCCAGAGATAGTTTTTCCAAGGATGCTGCATCTGGGCTGCATAAATCCTTTTGGAAAATAAATCAGGGGACCCAGACATTTGACATATTTTGAGCTAACTCTGACCCTTGCACAAAATGTATGAGCTTTAGCCCAGAAGGCCATTGTTCTTGCTGATGGCCTTAATGGTTTACCATAATTACACTCATATCACAAATTGACCTAGTAATGCTTTATTGATGTTAAAATGTTGTGTATAGCACCCGGAATGACTCACCCATTAGCCAGTGCATAGAACTGCACCCTTTCCAGTTAAGCGGATTGAAGTGGTATTATGTCTTCACCTGCTTCCTCACAGAGAGTCTGCTGATAAGGTGGTGCTGCACACAGGCAAATATGAAGAGTTGATTGTCTGCTCCCACGAGATCGCTGCCAGCACAGCACAGCTGGTTGCTGCCTCAAAGGTAATGGTCTGATTTCCAAGCAGTAAAGTGTATAATAATTAAAAAACATTTGAGATACTTTGTTATTACTGTAGGAATATACTTCATCATATTATGCTAATTGCCAGTGTGCACATATCACACACAGTATCTATTTTGATAAGGTGGGAGTGTGATGTGTTTTCACATGAGAGCACAAATTAACCATATTATATTTAATTAGCAAGCAATTTGTTTTGCTAATGTAATTCTCCTTTTTTACCTTTTGTAACCTAGCAGCCCACTGACTGTGTAAGTGGTTAATGTGAGTGTTTGTTGGCTTTGTGTCCAAACCGTTTCATCTGGTCTCTCCTCTGCACTCAGGTTAAGGCAGACCGCAACAGTAAGAAGCTGCCAGTTCTCCAGCAGGCTTCTCGCCATGTGAATCAAATGGCCGCTAATGTGGTGGCTTCAACAAGGACGGGCCAGGAGCACCTGGAGGAAAAAGGTGAGTACAGTTTCATCTGTGTGCTTGATCATTGTGAACATCCGTCTAATAAGTCCAAACACTTTTCATGTACAGACACCATGGACTTCTCTGGGATGTCCCTCATCAAGTTGAGAAAGGAAGAGATGGAGTCACAGGTAAGTCGAGGTCTTTGGACTGTGAGGGGCATAAAGAGTGATTGCAAAAGGCTGCAAGTGCCCTACTTTTGATACTGAAAACACTCAGTCATTGAATTAAACTCTCAAATTTAAGTCTTCAGGCATCATCTGAAACACAGGTTGAGTCATGTTTCTGTGATCCGGTTGTTGATTGGACTGAAAAGCTTTGCAATCTTATCTACAACTAGAGGCTTCCAATTAAAATTAATTTCCACCAGAGATAACCACCTGTTTATCTCCTGCCCCTCAGGTGAAGGTGCTGGAATTAGAGAGTCACTTGGAGAACGAGCGTCTGCGTTTGGGCGAGCTGAGGAAGAAGCACTATGAGCTGGCCGGAGTTCCTCTTGAGCAGGATGCTGAAGGGAACGGCGAAACTTCCTCACTGGTCAATCCTGCCACCATGTCACCGAAACCCACCAAGCCTGCTCTCATGAAGAAGCCTGCATTGGCCCATAAACCCAACATAGCACCCAAAACCATGGTAAGGGCGATGAAGAGGTTTTGTGTTGTATGTGAGAAAGTAAGATTCAGCTTGTTCAGTCTGACTCTTTTCTTCTGTGTGTTGCAGTTTAAGTAATGCCTGAGCAGAAGAGGAAAAAGGCTCCACTGACGGATGGCCGGATTGACCAGAGAAAGATCGACTTTTTGTGACCATACAGCTCCTTTAAGTTGCATGCTGACAATCCTCTGCCTCATCCTGCATTTTCTTTTCCTCGTTTATTATTATTTTTTTCTTTCTTTTCTTTTCTTTTTTTTTTTTTTTTTTGCCAAAACGGACCAGAAGCCTGATTTTTGACCCTTGATGCCTCTAAGGGATATGCTGTCTTTACCCCCTATTTATTTTAAGACACATAGACATGCCATCTGGGTAGAGTTATTTTTAATTTTAGTTTTTGGCAACAAGAACGACAAAGGTTGATAGTATACTTTTAGGCTTTGTTAGTAAAGTATTTCTTTCTGCTGTATCACAAAAGTTTTAGATGATCAAGAATTACTGTTGCTTTTAGAATACGAACCTCCATGATAATCACAAAATGACAGCATATGTTGTACTTGTAGTTTTGATCAGTCTTTGGACAACCTTTCTGCACACTAGTTTGGATGTTCATTACAGAGCACATCACCTGTTTCTTGATGTACACTGTATGCTATTTATGTTGTGGTGGGTGGTAAAGGAGACTGGGGAAACACGTCGTGGGTGTCTATGTTGCTGCAGAACTTTGACATACCTCTGGCTTTGCCTTCATGATGGACAGTGTTCCTCTTATGTGCAAAACAGCGTTCTTTCTCAACAGTACACGATTGTTGCAGAGGCCTTGAAATGTACTGTAACAATGCATTCAATAATACCTGTAAAGACATACAGTCTGTATGTGCAACTCACATTAAGTGTGATTTATGTCAACACGCATCTCTTGAATGTCCCTTTATTAGAGGAGAACCTAGATATTATGTTAAAGCATAGACTTAATGCTTGTGCACAAATATCGGATGTAGGCGTCCTTAATTATCAAATGCTTCTTTTAGCCTGAATATTTAGGGTTGGTTAATGTATAATATGAAGGCGTTCTATGCCTCTGGGCGCTTTTCTTACAGGGTCTTAAAATGCATCTTTTTATGTTCTGTCTCTCCTGTACGAAATGTCTTTATACACTCAGATCTATTAATATATTTTAGTAAAGATAATGGTGGTTTCTCCTTGTAAGAAGTGTAAATGTCAAACAAATGAACAATAAATGTTTGATTTAATGTCCCCTTGTGTTGCTTCATCTTGTTTCAAGCTTATGGAGCTTTATTAGGTATGATTTGTTCAAGGCTTTTGATTAATAACAGCATATAATCACATAAACCACACATAAAGCACATTGATCAATCTATTTTTAAACGCACTTCAACAAGCTATATACTATTTTCCATGATTTAACAAAAGTATTTTACCATACAAATAACAGAGGTATTGGTAAGGTTATATTTGTGGTTATGTGAACTATTATGTACATGTTTGTTTTTTTTTCACTTGCCTTAATTCACTTGCCTTAATGCTGATACATTAGTGATATTCTAATAAATACTTGCTTTATGTACTGCTTAAATTGGCTGCCTGTACCTCAAGTGTCAAGCAGTGTAGTGATATTTTAAAACGTTGACGTACATAGAAGGTAAGACGCCTCATATCACGACATGCGCAGTAGGACTTTGAGCTAACGTGGAGAGGGCTGATGCCTTCAGGATCCATTGTAATTATGATACACGACGTTGAACCTCCGCTGACATAACATTCACGGAACTGCCATACAGTGACAGTCAAAATAATGTATAATTAATATCTAATCTCTTATTTTTATTATGTCACCCCACGTCAATATTAAGCACAGCCGTGCATCTATCAGCCACTATCTCTATCGTATATGCCTTATTTCCGTATGTGCCTGCCCTTTACCATCCTCTGTAGCACATGTAGCACGTTACCGTTTAGCTTGTCTGAATCAAAAACGAGTCAACAGCCACTCAAATGGGCATCTATTATGTAAACACTGGAACATGAGATGGGGCGATATCTTTGAAACGGTTATGAACGAGTTTTCTGGAGAACTTGGAACGCATCACCAAAAGTGACACGGCGCTCCGGACGTTGACAAAGTTTAGACTGACAACAAACTGGAACATGTTGTCTCCATGTTCACACACGTTTCGGCTGGTTTACTCAAACTAGTTTTCCCACAGCAGATGTGCGTCGGCTCAGACTGTCAGAGGAGAGAGAGATGTGCTGAATATCGGGCGTTTAAATAAAGCAGAGGACAAACATGGAAACCTGCGTTATGTCCGCGCTGGACAGACCCGCGGCGGAGCTGACCGTCATGGATGTGTACGACATTGCCGCGGTGCTCGGGCAAGAGTTTGAGCGGATCATCGACAGGTTTGGGTGCGAGTCTCTGGTCGGCGTTGTGCCCAAAGTGGTGCGGGTCCTGGAGCTGCTGGAGGCGCTGGTGAGCCGCGGAGCTGCAACACAGGAGGCCGAGGAGCTGCGAAGGGATCTGGATAGACTGCGGCAGGAGAGGAGCGACAGATACAAGCAGGAGAGGAAGCACCAGAAGGTGTGTGTGTGTGTGTGTGTGTGTGTGTGTGTGTGTGTGTGTGTGTGTGTGTGTGTGTGTGTGTGTGTGTGTGTACCTGTCTGTCTGCCACTGTGCGCATGTGACCTAACTTTAATGTTTACCTTTCAAGGTAAGTAACTAAGTAACACAAGTTGATTTTCATTTTCTGGCACTCACCAACTGATTGATCAGTTATTCTATATAACAGTGTTTGTGATCATCACAAATAAGGTAGATCTTATTAATGATATACTATATTGTTATATTATAGCATAGATTAGTGTGGTGTAGTAAGAACAGTGTAGTAAATACATAAAACTACTTTACACAATACTATGCTATCATAATGATCAGGCAACAGTTCATTTTCGTTTTCAGTACACCTTCAATGAACTCAAACACCTAAAGCTTTAAATAAAGTATAATAACAACAAAACCAAGTTATAGTGATATTTTATGGATTCTGGAGGCAGAAAAATCTGAAGTGAAGTGCTGTTGATGTTGTTGTGCCCTCATGTTCATACAGCTACATCCACCCTTTTCATACACAGAACAAGTACTCTGTGCAGACACGTGACTGTGCTGGTGTTTTCCTCTGTGCTCAGGAGTTGGAGCTGGTGGAGGACGTGTGGAGGGGAGAAGTTCAGGACCTGCTCTCTCAAATCTCTCAGCTTCAGGCAGAGAACAAGAGGCTGTCAGTGAGCCTCCCCGTCAGAGAGTCCCCCGTCACAGAGGAAGACCTGCAGAAACATGAGGGTGGGTCGTCTGCAGCAGCAGCTTTCAACCACAGTTTTACAGATGAGTTTGTGGAGCTTTCAGGGTGATTTATGGGATAAGAACAGTACTGGACAAACAAGTTTATTATGTCAATTATTTCTAGTTTTCCAAGTTTCCTTATGATGTTTTCAGTTTCCAAACTTTATTTTCAAGTTATACTGTCTACATATTGGTATGTATGCCAATAATGACCTTATTAAGTGGATCAGGTATGAGCAATGACGTGACTGATTCACAATAAGTACAGGTTCAATGTCAACGTCGTTCTAAATATTTCTTTCAGTAACAGCAGGCTGCTAGCTCAGCTTTTAGCACCACAGAATCCCTGTGAGTTATACAGACTTTAAATTTGGGAAGAAGAGACCATTGACATCGAGTTGGTACTCGTTAAGTTGAGATATCAGAACCAGTGTCAGGAGAGAAATGAAAGGATGGTTGACGTTGATTTGCCAGACGTTAAAGATATAGTTCACAGGGATGCACCAGCGTCAATGAACAAAAACAGTCTACGTTAAAAAATATTTAGGCAATATAAAATATAAAAAAAAAATGAATGTGAAGATTCTGAAAATATATTAAGTGCATAAAATAGTATAATAACCATAATCTCAACACAGCATGGTCCATTGTCTGTTCCTCTTTGAAGTCTTACCTTGGATTTTGTGAGTCTGGGTACTAAATAGGTTTGGTCTTGGCTGAGAGCTCCAGAAAAAGATCTTATTATTTGCTCCATGCTCTCTGCAGATTTGTGTTGCGCTGATTCACCATGTGCTGTACATTTCACATATGCGCCCTGTGCAGTCATGTGAGCTTGCCCAGTACATGCTGCACGCCTTCATGTTGACATGAAAAAGGAGGCTGTGAAGGCAGGCAGGCAGGAGCTTGTTAAGGAGACTATTTTTGAAGCAGACCAAAATATAATGCTTGTGTGAGACTCTCATGGTGGCTGCAGCTATACTTACTGTCAAGGACCCAGTGCACACACACTCCTTATAAAACATGTACACCTGAATGAACGGGCACTGCGTGATACGACTAGTCTGCTCCGTGCACATTATCTGTGTAGAAAAATATATTAATGATGTAAAAGTACCTGAGGGAAGCCCTCAAGGTTATTAAGGCCAAAACTAATTCTGTATACCATATACCATTACACTTTAGATTGATTTCCCACTTTCTAGTGAGTCATGTCGCTTCTTTTTGGTGTAGAATCACCAAACAGCTTGAAATTAAGTGAGTAATTAGTAATTAAATAAAACCTTAAAATACTTGAGACTTATATAAATATAATAAATAAAAATATAAATAATGCAAGTTGTACTGAAGATGCTACAAATAGAAGAAACCCTGGTATGTTTTTTTTCTGTTGAATGGCATGGCAGCCTCCTGTCAGACTGCACTTATGTGTGAATCTTATTTAAGTGCTTTTTCATGACGCCCGCAGGAATGTCAGAGAAGGAGAGGCAGCTGATGAAGAAGCTGACAGACTTGGTGGATAAGCAGAAGGATGAAATCCGGGCCAAAGACCACGAGCTGACACTAAAAAACGAAGATATTGAGGCGGTGAGGATTTAGATCATACATAGCTTATACTTACATGAGTTTACGATTTACTTCATTTGACAAGTCAAGTCATAAAATGAATTTCCTTGAGTGTAGCTCCAGATGCAGCAGCATCGGTTGATAAGAATCAATCAGGACCTTCGTCACAGGATGAGCGTGATGGAGGCTCAGGGTAAGGCCCTGATCCAGCACAGGGCTGAGCTGGAAGCTGCAGCCCAGGCACACCAGCAGGAGCTGGGGGCTCTGCAGCTGGAGGTCACAAAGCTGAGAAAGGAGCTCCGGGGTTGGGAGCTGGAGAGAGAAGTCGCCAACATAGAAGAAACCTCTCTTACCACATCTGGAATTCCATCAACTACATCACCACAGATGACGGTAAGAAAAAGACAAAGGTTGTAAAACATGCCTATAATTAGGTTCAAACTATGTTGGCCATAGTTTATTAAGTATGAAGGTTTTCTGGAGCCTAAGCGGTTGTTTTCTGTTACTAATCCAGTCCCCGGCAGCAGCACCATCTAACTCCACCATCAAACCAAATTCAGTGTGGGTGGAGTGTGGAGGAGACCCTGACTTCCTGGCGAACTGCTTTGAATGTGACAAGAGTCCTTCCCTTCTCCCAGGGTCATCAAAGGAAGAAGATACTGGAGAAGGGGGTGGCAATGATGACGACTCGACAGCATTGTTTCTGGTAACACCTGCTGAACTCTCCACTGCACACAGGCTTACCGTGGTTATAACAGAGGCCCCTGTAAGCCTATTTATATTAAACACAAAGCATTATCACTCTGTCATGCTGGTGTTTCCTTAAGGCCTCACAGACAGGCTGAGTACACTTATTGCCCCATGAAACATTTGCAAAAATCTGTTTTGTTTACATTAGCTTACAGTGTTCTCCTTCTCTGCTTTTATTGTTGCATTGCTTTCTTGTGTAGTGGGCTTCTGCCAACTGTTGATATCGACTGTTGTGTTTTGGTGCACAAGCACAAAACAAACAATACAGCAATGTGCTTATCAAAACATTGTTCTGCCACATCACTAGTAGCCGAAACTCCACCTACACCTACAGAAGCAAAGTGTGTGCCCACGCCATGCAAGGAGAAATGCTGAATGTGTGTTTTTGGCTGCAGAAGGTGTCAGCTGATACAGATACAGGAGAGGAGACAAACAGCCTGGAGGAGGAGTCAGACAAACCTCGCTTCACCCTGCAGGAGCTGCGGGACGTCCTGCATGAGAGGAATGAACTCAAGGCCCAAGTGTTCATGCTGCAGGAAGAGCTGGCATATTACAGAAGGTACGTCCTGTTTTCACATTAAGATTCAACTGCGTGTAACACTGATGCAAAAGTTAACGGTGACCTCTCATCTCTATCCCTCAGTGAGGAGTTTGAGGACGATGTCAGCTCCATCGCTCATACTCCATCTCCTCCACCGTGCTCCAGTTCCACCAGTCAGCCTGAATCAGGAATTCGACGCTTGTGAGTAATGAGTTTGACAATGACCTTCACTCGCTTCTCTTCACACACTGAGGCTTTGTTTTTGCATCATGTGCGGTGTCAACAACAGAGGGTCAGAAAACTGATCACAACAACACTTTTGATGCTTTTTGTTTTTCTCAAATTCAAAATTTCCCTTGTGTCACCATTTCCATTTTCACAGGATCTTCACTGCCATAATGCCGATGGTGGCAGCTGGCTTGATTTCAGACGACCCCACGTTGTTGCCAATTCGAAGACTTGTTTCCTCTGTATGACCTTGAGTTTAAATCCTTCATATATAACTGCTCCCCTCTCCACACACACACACCATGTCAACACCAGTTTGTTTCTCTAAACGCAGTTTGTCATTAGGTTTACAATAATTGGTTGAAGGGCTACATGAATTGGTTATTTTAAACTAAATCTGTCTGGTGTTTATACACTTGAAACCGTGATGAATGAACCACTGTTGTCATTAGTGGAGTCTACTTTTGCATTGGTAGCATTTTAGCTGACTTGGTAAGAGCTTTAAAGGTACAGTGTGTAAAATATGGCCACCTGTCAAAGGTTGCTCCAAACAAGAAGGGGGAAGCATATCACCAGAGTAACCGCTAACTGCTGCTCACCATAGTCTTTGCTGTAGCTTTCTTTGCTGTAGCTACTAGCTGCCACTGGCCAGTTAGCTCAGTTAGCCATTCAGCTAATGGCAATATAAGATGACTAGAGTCTACCCCAACTGAGAGCTCAGAGCACTGGGAGATCGTTGGTGTTTGCGCCGCAGCCAGCAGAACCAGGCTCAGCAGCCTCCCAGTGAACATGACCAGAGCTGGACCAAACACAGCCTAAGAGACCGATGGAGGCCAGTTTGACAACAGGCCATGCCAAGGTGATCAGGACTTTGACTCTGGCCATGACAGAGGACAGGTGGACACAGGAGAGGCATGAAGAGGGAGTGGAAGGTCAGCCATCACTCGCCACGTGTCTAGAGCCAGAATATTTTCACATCTAATCTGTTAAGAGAGCTGCTCGTCAGCTTGCAGGCTTCAGTAGACATCTCTGCAAAACAAGACAGACATTTTTAGACGTTTTAAAATAAAATTCTGGCCATATCTTACACATTGCACCTTTAAATGAACCTTAGTGAATAAAATGGGAGACAACTGGCCGAGCTTGGCCACTCTTAACATGTATTTATGAGCTCTCAGGGTTTTGCGGCTCCTTAAAAAGCCATCACCTGTCAGTGCGTCACTTTATATAAGCCATGCTTCATTAGTCGTAAGGCTGCGGAAATGTTCGATAACTTAGTGCCCAAGTTTCTCGCTACATTGGTCGATCCAAATAGCAAAGTGTTATCACTGTGCTACGTAGTGTACAAGATTTGCAAGCCAGTTTGGCAAGTAGTGTCAGTAGTACAGTAACAAGTATGAATTGAGTTTTCACAAGCACTTTCAAGTTCCTCAGCAGTCTTTTGTGTCATTTATATTTGGATGATGTTAAGATGTATCTGATGGCAAATTATTGTTAAGGTGTCTGAGTCTGGTTTCAAGGTGCAGCGAATGAGCTGGATGATCATATCCCTCTGTTTTCCACTGAGAGATCAACAGCTTATAGCCAGCGCAAAAGTCATCTCCTGAACTGATGAGAAGAGGATGATTCTGTATACTTGCAGCACTACAGTCTGGCAGTACAATCATAGTGGTAAAAACACTAGAAGATCCTGTAAATACATGTCATAACAACGGATATGTGCTGGGTTGCATCTGTAAAATAATTCTTGTTCTGAATAAAGTGAAGTTTTATTTTTCATTGTTTGAATGCTGTTATTGTTTTACTGTCAATTACTAATATGGCAAAGTGAATATGAAAGATGTGGGACAGGCCGTGTTCATATCCATAAAATTTTAAAATTTCCTTGTTTCAGTAGTTTACATTATGATCAAGACATCGTGTATACTTATGTAAGAATCTTTCATGGGTATATTGATAATACATTAAAAAAAAAAAAAAGAACAAAAAGTTTAGAGAGAGACGAAACATCAAATCACGTGCTTTCTCACCTGATCCTCCCTAGTTAAAAACCGAGCTCTCTTATCGCCCACATTACTTGCTTCCTGTGCTGTGTGAAAGACCTGCGTCGACGGGTTGACAGTGTGGAGGAATCATCTCGAGCCGTATACGATCTTTGTACTCACCTGTCGCTAGGATACTTTGCCCTCCTCTGCTGTCCACAGAGTCACGCCATTGGTGGATGAGTGATGGGGGAAGTGCCGCTCCACTGGAAGTTGGTCACCTTCTGCCAGTAGCTAAGTGCTGAACCAAGACAAAAAGTAATAAAAGGCTGTCTTTTAGAGTATTTTAAGTAGTAGTTGGTGGGTACAAGTTGACTTTATTGCAGTATTTTGAGGAGTGGTGTCGTTCCGTCATGGAGTTTGGTGAAGAGTCGTCCCCTGCTCTGGCTTTCGAGAAAGACGCGTTTGAGCTCACGGTTGAAGATGTTTACGATATTTCGTATGTAATCGGACGAGATTTGTTGAAAATAAGCAGCACGGGCGAGGAAGTGTCGGACTTACAGTTCAGAATAGTGCGTGTTTTGGAAATGTTCGAGACTTTAGTCAACAAGTACAACTTGTCTCTGGAGGAGCTGAAAATGGAGCGGGACAACTTGAAGAGTGAGCTGGCCAGAATCATCACGGAGGGCTCATCTGGGCAGGGCACGGTGAGTGTGGGCGCCACAGTCTGTCGTGTGCAGCTGAGCTTCGTTTAGAGATGCTTTTCCTGTCTGTCATCAAAGCAAGGAGCGGGACCTAACCAGCTGGTGGTGGACCTGACGGACCCCAACAGACCGCGCTTCACCATGCAGGAGCTGAAGGAGGTCCTGCAGGAGAGGAACCAGCTGAAGGCTCAGCTCATGGTGGCTCAGGAGGAGCTTCAGCTATACAAGAGGTGAGCAACTGAGCCTGAGGTCCACCCTGAGATTGGACTCATACAACTTCCAGCATGTGAATCTCCTCTAATAGTGCATTAAATTGAAGTCTGTCAGTAATGTGCAGTCCAGGACAGAGCATTAGAAACACCTACTGTAGTGTAATCTATTACAATACCACCACTAACTACAGCCTCGAGAATGACCATATAGCAAAATCAATGCCTCTCTAACATAATGTCAGCAAGAGTGAGCATCGAAAGCTTTCCAATAGTGTGTGTTACTCGACGGAAACTTAATCTGGATTGATCAGTGATCTTCATAAGAATGAGAGAGACCCACTTACAATATTAGTATTAGCACACATGTAACATAATATATCCAGTGTCTCTACTACCTATATCTGCCAGTCCTCACAGGATCACAGTCTTTGTATCAATACAGACACAACTAGCTCATTGTAATATTCTCTAACTTCTCAAGATCTTGTGCATTTCTCCTGCAGTGGGATTCTCCCACAGGCTGAATCAGCCATGGTGGAAGTGGACCTGGGGACGCCAGCAGCTACAGAGCACAGTCCAGCCACGCTAAATGATGCAAAGGAGGAGAAGACAACCATAGGCAAACTGTGAGTAACAGGCTGGATTGCCTCACTTGGTACAGTGGTGTGAATGTGCTGACAGCAAAGAAGTAATCAGAAAGAAGTAGTATTTAAAACATTTATTTCTAGCTATGCACTATTTTTAGCTGTGCACCTCAGATGGCAAGGTTTCAAGAAAAATCTCAGCAGCAACCACATGATGCTGAAGTAAGCTAACAGAGATTGTTCTCACAGCCCGTCTCCTGTCTCCTAATGATATACTTGTGACCAAATGAATTCATGCCGACACTGCGGATGTTTGTGAGCGCAGAATGAGAAAGAGAGAGAGGGAGAAGTAGGAAACTGGCAGTGTGTCTGCCAAACTACTGCTACCGTCAGTAATTATAGCCTGCCATGACTCAATGCTGCTTTCTGGCACTGGGCACTTTTACGAGTATATTCCATGTTTACCCCACCATGCTAAAACTCCTTAAACTGACTCTGGACCTTTTCTGTTTGTAGGTTTTCATTCAGGCGAAAATAAGAAAAACCTTTCACAAGAACTGGCCATGTAGAAGACAAGCAGGATTTGTCGGTTAACCACTTTTATATTAACTGTTTTTTTGTTTTTTTTTAAGAATGTATTTGTCAATCTAACAAGCACATTTTGTACTGGTAATTTTAACCTGAGAGGGTTTATATTAATGTAGAGTTGCTGTTGATGTGCAAATTTTGGTGAAGATATCATATGAAACTGGAAAGTATTATCTAACTGCTGTTGGATACCATGTGGAATGCATTCACTCAAAATGAAGTTATTTATAGACTTGAAAATGTACATTTTTTATAAATCAAAATTAAGTCTTGACAGGGCTTCACATTAGTCCAGTAATCCAAAACACATTTGCTGTCAACCATCAGCTATCAAATAAATGAAAATGGGTCCATTCCACAAAATTTAAAAGCATAATAAAATACGGCATTTCGAACAGTATTTGTGTTTTTCTTCTGTGGCTGAATATTTAAAAAGCTGTACGATTTCACATGTTCTGATCTCGTGTGAATGTAGACAAATTACAACAGACAGATGTGATCACTGTAATGACAGGGTAATGAGGCTTTGCTTCAAGGCATAATCACACCAGAATCATAATGTATGACTTCTGTATTGTGATATTTTTGATTGGCTGAAGATCACACAGCACAGAGCAGAAGATGAGCAGAATTTAACCATTAACCGCGCCACCGCTGGAATGAAAACTCAAGTGTTTTATTCCTCAATTTATAGCACGGGCAATAATTTACAATTGTGAAATTGAACTGTCAATATACTTATTCCAGAGGGAAACCCCATGGACAATGTGAAACACTACTTATCCGGGAGAACTATTCCTCAAGTTTGCATCAATCTGCTGGTTAGAGTTAAAAAAAAAAAAAAAAAGAAGAAGTATAAAATCGTGATAAAAACAATTTGCATAAACACAATCTTCAAGAGTTGAAGCTTTAGCATCCATTTAAAACAAAAAAAATTTATATGTATAAAACATTGTTGAAGACTGCTTGTCTGTAGCATCTTTTACATAAAGATGAAAAGGACGGCAGAGAGCACCAATTCATCCGAAATATGAACACTTGTGGTCGTGAGTTCAGTATTTGAGCCAAGGGTGAGCCAAGAGTGACTCTTTACTCCGATCACCGTAGTCGTACAGCAGCTCTTCCTCTGCTGTGATGTCTCTGGAGGCCACCAAGATCAGATGAGGGGTTCCATCGATGGGGTGAAGCCTCGTCTGGCAGTTGCCAGTTTTACTGTGGTTGATCAGTCTTCCAAGACGGCTCGTTTCTTTTGTAGCGTCCACACTGTAAAAGAATAAAAACATAAGACAGGTCTCCACACTGAAGTCATAGTCCAGAAAGAAAGAAAATTTTCCATTTTCAAACCCACTGAAATTTTAGTGACACCTCGGAAATTCAGTTTTATCAGGACCCAAGACAGTCCAAGTCCCCCTCTAACCAAGTCAGAAGTCAATGGGGATTAAGTAGGGGGTTAATGTGATTGAAAAATTATATATATATATGCTGTTGTTCAACAGAATAGGAAGACTTAATTTACCTACCAGAGTCTTTTTGTACCCAAACTAATTTTCCTCCTTTACAATGATTTTTGGCAATATGCCTTTATTTGACAGAGAGCCGGGAATCATCGGGAGATAGAAGGCTATGAGATGCAACAAAGGTCATTTCTTGGTTGTTGCAATTAATTAATCACTGAAAGCTGACAAATTGACAGTGACATTTGGACTCACCAGTATGTTTTTGATTGATACTGGAAGTAGTACATGTAACAGCCTGTTTGGGGATCCTGAGCGTACTCGGCCTCTCTTATTTTAGCCTCAGCCAGTTCCAGGAGGTCTCCATGGTACTCCACCACAAACTCTCCCTTTTTGAAGTCCTTGACAGCAAATACCCCTCTTCCTTTTCCTTCTATGTGTTTGACCTTTCATTCAAAACACAACAAAGAGTGAAGTTAAACTGAATTAGCATGCATCGAAATGTACCAACCACATCTGGACAGAGTGTGGCACAATACATTTAAACCATTGAATGTTACCTGCATTCCCTCTTCAATGCCGTTCTTTATCACGTCATCAATGTGTCTGTGTTCTTCATTCTGTTGACAATTTGAGTAACTGGGTGAAACTCTGTTATGGTACAGTTGGCATGCTCTTTCACACACAAAAAAAATAATCAGCAAAACATAAGGCAAAAATATACGAGCATGTAAATATCTTAACCACAGGTACAAAATGAGAATGTACTGACTTGGTGGGAAATGCTTTCTCCTATTAACTGTTAATAATACAACAGACAGGAAGCACTTTTCATCCAGACCTTTAACTCTGCCTTCGTTTTTCTGTTACTCCTTCTGATGGGATAATAGTCTGTGACCTTTCTGTTTTGGGGAGCTTTATTCTCTGTCCTGAAAAGAGAGACATTATCAAAGTAGTGACAGATTTTCCCCGAAAGAGTCTTGTTTTTTG
Organism: Chaetodon trifascialis; assembly: GCF_039877785.1. Lineage (NCBI taxonomy): Eukaryota > Metazoa > Chordata > Actinopteri > Chaetodontiformes > Chaetodontidae > Chaetodon > Chaetodon trifascialis. Next base: position 9,267,021 of record NC_092061.1, on the reverse strand, counting down.
TTTTTCTTTAATAATAATGACATGTTGGCCTCCTGCACTCACTTTTTTGCTCCGAGTTTGCGACCACCTCTGCTCCGACTTTTGGATGCTGAAACTTTGCTGTCTGCTGCAGACCTGATGTTCGTGTGTGTCGTGGGCCCTTTTTGCTCAAGCTGGTCAGCGGCTTGATCTCTCGTCCCGCGACTGTGAGAGGCGATTTCAGGCTTCTGCTCTTTGGACTCGCAATTCTCAGATTTGATTTCATTCGGTATGTCTGAAATGAGGAAGAAACAATGGATTAAATTGATAGCGGCCCCAAACATTTGGCCTTTCCTTCAAAAAAACAAACAACAACAAAAAAAAACAGTTAAGTCATGTCATAAGATAGTGGGTCAGAGAACACTGCTGCCATTCACATGCACAGCAATTTTTTTTTGTGATACACATGGACCTGCTGACCATATGGTAATACAGAATAACAGAAAAATAGCTGGGGGATCACATTTAATAGAAATGACCAAACAACTTGATTTCACGGACGATTCAAAGGGTTTTAAAAGTTAATCAAGTGTGCACCTTTTTTCAGCTTTGACGTGTCAGGATTAGTTCCATCAGAGTCATTTCCTTCCTGGATCAGCATGCTTGAACTGTCACTCAGAGGAGATCTGGGTTTGCTTGGACTACGCACACTCTGGAGAATTGACTGCTGTTTACCTACGCAGTCCTGCAAAAACAATTATTAATGTTGGTGAAAAAATTCAAAGGAGTAAACCTCAGGAGTTATATACACAAGATGAAATAACCATTTATTTCATTTCATTTGCAGGCTGTATTTCATGTCTTTGTGCATGTGCATTCAAGAAGCTTCAGATTTAGAGGCAAATTGCACAAATTCAGCGATTGCTCTTTGTGTCACTTTTTTTGTTGACACAAACAACAACAACTACAAAAATGCAGTTGGATCCAACAGACAACACAGTTAGCAGATTGCTCACTGATGAAGACTTCACCGCTCTGCCTGCCAACTCTGCCTGACTTGAGAGGCAAACATCTCCATGGTAACAGTACCATCTGAGATTGTCTGAAAGTGTATTTGGACTGTTTGATAGTAAGTAATGAAACGGGGCGTTCAGGTACCCAAGCAATGCCACGTACAGAAATGCATTTGTTCATATTTCAGTGTCATTTATCCACACACCTAAATGTTAACGTGTGATTGGTGAGGGTTTGAAGGGGCAGTGCACAGCTTCTGGCAGATTTTGCCTGAAAGGATAAAGTGTGGATGAAGAGGTCTATGATAAACAATACAAAGCTTCCTGAGGTGTGGGGTCAGATCACTGTAAGATCTGTCGCTGCGATGCCGAGCTGAGACAGGACCCCTTGTGACAGTAACGATATTCTTGGGGTGGTGAGTTAACACATGTTAACTGTATGAGAGAGCTACTGCGTTTCCTGCTTTAGTTGGCAAACATAAATGCATAAAAACAAACAACTAAACACGACATTACCTTGTTGGTTGCTGGTTTGTTTTCTTTCGTCTCCTTCCGTGAGGTGAGTTTGTGTTCAACAGTGTTCTCGGTTCTCAGCACATTTTTCTTCCCTTTAAAGACGTGCAAATAAAGAAATGTAAGCACCGCTGTCTAATTTATGTAACATTATACAAAACCCGGCCATTACCGGCGAGTTTTATTTATAAACAACAGCTACGCTTAGACGAGGAAAGTCGGTCCTTTATTTACGCTAATAGCAGTTAGCTGTTAGCAACACTGTGGCTTTCTGGACATGTAACAATTGCTGAAACGACAACACATGAGCAAATTTACCTTTTGCCATGTCAATGCCCAGAATAAAATCCAAAGAGGACGGGGAGTCTCTTAAATTTGCCCTCTGTGTCCACCGTGTTTAGATGACTGCCTCTGCAACGACGAACATCAAGCCATTGTAAGAGCGTGGTGGATTTAAAAACCATCCTGCACCTCTCATTGGCTGTTCCATCCACAAGGGACGGACACGTGCATGAAAGGTGTTCTCTCATTGGCCGCAACTCTGCCTGTCACATCGGCAGAAGTTGACCCACCAAAAACTCTGCGGTAAATTGCTTATGTCCATCTTTCAAAATGGATATTAATCTCAGTGGGATAACCTGAATTAAACAACGGCTATTATATCATTATATTTCAATTATAGTGTTCTGCATAGAAAGTGAGGTGTTTTTGGTAAATATTGATCAGAAAGAAAATGTAAAAGCATGATTTTTATATGTCCTACGTTACCAAAGCACAAATAATGATGAAAGAAAAATACATAAAAATCAGTTTAGTGATATTACTTTATATTACTTTAAAATGAAAGCCAGTGGAAGAAGGGTGTAGCCATGCAGTCATGCCCACTTCAGAGCAAACAAGGTCTCATGCAAGAAACTTATACAAGTATGTGGTCTGTTTTTTTTGTTTTTTTTTTTAATTTTAAGGGGGAAAAAATGTCGTAAGAGTCTTATGAGTAAGCATAAATTAGGAAAAAGTGACAGTGCCATTGACTGAAAGGCAGCAAGATAAATCAAGTCTGTGTTTGGTCCATGAGGATTAGGTTGGAGTTGCTAACATCTAGTAATAGCTGCAAACTGCAATAAGTTGACTTGTTCCACCTGTGTTTTCAATATCAAATGAGCCAGCCGGAAATGCTCTAGGGTTTCAAATGATGCGCTCAGAATTGAAACCGAGACTACAAGTCAAGGACACTGACAACTCACAGGAAATGAGGGGAAATCATGTCATCATGTGCTGAAATGAAAAATGTATCCAAGTCATATTACATGTACAGGGGTACACCCAAAGCACTGAAAAATTATCAATATTTTTGACTATATTTTATTAATTTTAATTAAAAAAAAAAATCCTTCTCCATCTTGTGTCAGTGATGTACTGTGTACTGAAACTTTGTATGAAAGATGCTATACAAATAAAAGGCTACTTGGATTTGATGTTGACAGTAACAGTCCAGGTGTTCTCATGCAGTCTTTGCAGGCATTAAATTCAGGGCTTTCCCAGTACTCATGTCTTCATTCTATATTCCAGGTGAACATTTTAAACAGTGTCATTTCCAGCTTTGCAGTCTGCAGCCATAGCTTCTTTAAACAGTCTTTTTCTCAACAGATTTTCATTTGCCTTCTTCCTCTTCTCTTCTTTCTTCACTTCGGACTCTTTCTTCTTTATAAGCACTTCACTGAGTTCTCCTTTATATAAAACATCAAGTTTCTCTTTCATGATGTCCCGAGCACGCTTTCGATTTATATCCACAGATCTGGTTTGATGGCACTGCAGGGAAAATGGTACAAGAAATTAGCATGGCTTGAGTCAACATGACTCTGATTTGAACCCTTCATTCCCCAAATACCAATTGGTCTACACATGGACTGATACCAGTGATGACAGTTACACATTGATTCGTTTAAAAACAAGATTAACCTTCACCACAATCCCACTGGGGATGTGCTTGAGCACCACGCAGTTGCTGGTTTTGTTGGTGGCCTGTCCTCCGGGTCCAGATCCTCTCACAAACTGCTCCTCGAGCTCGTCCTCATTCAGGACAGGAAGGTCGACCATGTCCTTTTTACCGGCAGCCCAAACACACGGCAGCCAGGGTGGGAGCGGTCTTAGCAAGGGAGAGACAGCGGGAGAACCGCTCCGTATGAACCGAATGGACACACCGTACATACAGCTGAAGGACGAGAAAAGCCGTAACATCTCTTACACGAGATAACCTACAAATTCTTCTTTTTTGGTGGCGCCGTGAATAAATATACAGAGTGACTTATAGCATTACATCGCGTCGTATGTTACCCGACACAGAAATGTCAATTCCGTTATCAAAAACTTAAACGCATACAAGTTTTAGCCGCGCTGGACATCATTTTCCTGCCGAGTTCACAGTCATGCTAGTTTGCTCATGTTTATGTTCAGGGTCGACTTCTTCTACGCTCCCGTCACCAGCCACCCAATCGGTTGTTGTGTTTTTTCTTCGTGGCCAGAATAACAGGTCTGTGTTAACTCTCTGCTGCCATCGTGTGTCTGCTAGCAAAACGTTTTATAATGGCGACAGTCGGCTTGTCAAGTTTGAGTTTCTTTTACGGCCCTTTCTGGTAGATATTTTGAGGCGTGACTGTGAGCGAGTGGTTGTTAAGGTTAGAAAATGTTATCGAATTTAACAGGGCCATGTCAATACAAATGGCGCCTTTTGGAAGAGTAGTCTCTTGTACTGCACTGTGCTGTGCTCTGTAGTCTGGATACTGCACTTGTACTTCACTGTACATAACATGAGGGTGTTATTGTGTATGTCTAGATATCATAGTCAGCACACATATACCCACATGTCAGGCCAGAATTTGTTGTGTGTAAACATGTAGTCTCCCAAGAGCTGCACACACTCTCCTTTTGAGGTTATTTGCCCATTTAGTGATACTGTTGATTATTGTTGACTCTCATAGTCTTTCAAGTCTTTCATAATCAAAACAGGCATTTTGGCTGGAGTGATAACATGAACCTTCCTTTTCACACTAAAAGGAGCATCAGCAAGAACATTATGAAATGAAATAATAGATTAATAGCCTCATCACCGCTTCACCTGACAGTGCAGTAGGTTGGTTGTCTCATTCATTCGTGATTCCCACCACACATTACAAAACACATTGTTCATATGTTGATTTGCTTTGTTGTTTCTGAATGACTCCTAAAAAGGTCAAATTTAACGTAATAATTATTCCCATTTGATTGCAAAATAGTTTCAGACTTTTTTTTTTCTCATGGAGAGAAAAAATGGACTGTGATGTAATGCCTCCTGCTCTCTCCCTTGACAATGACTATAATTATAAAACCAGGAAACTATGTAGGTCACAGGGAAATGACAGTCTCTCTGATGACCTGTGATGACATCTCTCTGATGGTGTGGGTGGATGACGTGCATTTCTAATTACTTGAACTTTATCTTTAGTGCTCACATTAAAACTGACCCTCATTTTGGTACATCATAACCATGGCTAGGTTATTCTTATATGGATCATGCATTTCACATTTCTGCAAATGTGCATCCTGTTGTATTTGTTAGAAATCAGTTTTAGCCATTTATCATTTGACTGTTTTTTGTAACAGAAATGAAAGTCTCTACAATCTTTATCATCAACAATTTGTGGTCAACAAGAAAATTATTGTGCAAAAAAAGTTCATCTTGTATGAAGCTGAAGTTGCTGTCAAGGCAGACAGAGAAACTAATTTCCTTATTTGCAAAGGAAGGGAAACTCGTTAGCAGGCTCACTTTGTTTCATCTGAGGTGCAAGGGCAGCCTAATTTCTCTCATTTCTGGTTAAAAAAAAGCAGGTAACTATTACTCTTCTTGATCACAGATGTATTGTACAATTACAAAAATAGCCTGTATAAATATTGAAAAAGATGAAAAGATGAAAAAGGTAAAAAGATATATTACTGGAGGCAAAGACAAACAGGGATTTAATGAGAATTTACTGAGGACAGGTTTCCTTACAGTGTGTTTATTAAATTCTTAGACATGTTTCAGAGTTGGTTGTGAAAATACCATATTTTGATGCAGTAGATGAGATCCAATCAGTGATCCTTCAAAGGACCCCACTATGAATCAGTATGAAAAAAAAAGCCCACCAATCACTTCACTTTGTTGCTAATAAAGCAAGATGATGACAATAAATGTAAAATATCAAAGCTAAATATTACATACATTGAAAATATTATTGTGGTAAACTGAGTAAATGTAGGTATGTCTTGCACCAGACCATTATACGAAAGAATGCATGATTGCAACACGATACTGACTGCTATAAATGTACATTTGTAATTTTACATCCTCTCATCATATTTATGTCTGCGGAAATACGTAACCACTCATGATACCGGTTTAAAGCAGATGCTCAGCTGCCAGCAGAGGGCGCCCTACGATTGAAACTGCT